>NC_084488.1:89530424-89845412 GCF_030035675.1 Rhineura floridana
CCTGGAACATTTGTGGTATAAAAGTTACAGGATTTCAGCAGGACATTACAGGACGTGCACTGATTAGAAACAAAGCAGTATGAAATGTGAAACTTTTGCAGGCACAAACAGTATTGACAGCAGGATCACATATAACTACCCTGATACTATTAAGTAGGAAGGGCATGATATAAATGTAATAAATAAAATAAATAATGCATATTAAAGGGAAGATATCTAGAGGAGCTCTTTCTTGTCTATTTTTTTGGGGGGGGGCGTATGTTACTAGCTTTTTCTGGGTCAGAAAAATGATACTTTGGAGCACTGGCTGAAGTTATGGTGTGGATCCAAATAGCCTCATATGCTAGTTTTCCTTTCTACCAGCTGACCCTCACAGCTCATAGAATGCTGCTTTGGAGGGCGTCCAGCCTCTGAGAACAGCATTCTCTCTGTGTGTGTGTGCTATGTGTATAGGCTGTAGTAGTGACGAGGTGAATGAAAAGCCCTCATGTGTAAACATTAGACCACTACCATCCCGTTGGATCTCAGCCTATTTATTTATTGAATTCTCCCCCCCCCTTATTTTGAAGATCCAAGAGCACTATTAAGGGGCTTATGAGCTTGCATAGAAAAATGAGTAAGGATTGACAGCATACCTGATGGGGATGTAGCAATGCAACATTTCAAACCGCAAAGAGGTTCACACACTTTTTATGAAGCCTTCCTGCATGGATAGTATATTGACCAGTACCTGACTTACAGATGGAGCTTTATAGCTACCCGAGTGAAGTCTTGTATTTAAGAAATGGATAATGGCTGTACTCTACAGTGTTTTTATTGTCTTTTCAAGTAACTCAACCCAGCAGCAGCATTAGCAAAGAGTCATGGCAGAGCGAGGAGCAGCATGGCCCATTCCTTGAGGTCATGCTATAAGTGCATAGATGTTTACCTTTCTGATTACATTGTGCTCATCATATCTGTAGATGATGGGAACTATTCTAAGACTGCACACCATTTCTGTTTATAAACAGAATTCGTAAAAGGTATAAATTACCTTGTCTTCCATAAAAAGACACAAAATAATTTAGCAGTGGGCTTGATTTCAGACTGCTCTTTGTCCTAAAGAGTCATTTAATGTAACTAAGGAACATGCCAAACACATACACAATTTAGGAAAGACTTTAAGTCTATGAAAACCATTTGGAGTCACTATAGAATTGATAAATGGAGGAACTCTTACCCACAATCAGCACAATAATCCTAAAAAGCAACATTATTAAGCCTTTTGGCAAACAAATCATCTTTAAAGGGATTTTAGAGAGTCTTGGCTTTCTATATATAAAAAAGAAAAGCTAAGAACAATACTGGAAGGATTGCATTAGTGAGCCACAGTGCTAACTCTTGGAAATGAATTTTGACAAGTACTTATGCTCAATGCTTGCACAGCCTCTACTCCAGTTGTGGCTACTCCTCTGGATTCTTCCACTTAAGTTTACAGCAGAACATTACTGGGAGTCTTCAAAGAAGTAAGGACTTGCAGTTAGGTCATAGGTGATGTATTCCGAGGGGTGGGATTTATAAGGCAGCAACCAAGAGCAATAAGCGCTGAGATTTCATGTGAGAAAGACTAGAAGGCAGGAATTGACTAACTAGTGAGGACTGGAGCCAGGAGAGAAAGGAATCTCTTTGGATTGACACTCTATAAGTGTGTTCTCTCTCTCACTCTCTCTCACTCTCTCTCTCACTCACACACACACATCCCCCTTAATGCACATGGGGAAAAGCAAGATTGAGGGGTGGCCCTCCCATTGATGTCTTTCAAGTGCAGGTGAGCACATTTGTTCCCCTAGTTTTAAAGCCATGATCACATTGTAGGTGAAGAGCTTCTTTGGCTGTGTACATACCATATGTTTAAATCACACACACACATAACATGAATCCTGGGAACTATAGTCTACCCCCTCACAGAGCTACAGTTCCTAGAACATTTAACAAACTACAGTTCCCATGATTCTTTTGGGGAAAATGTGTTTTAAATGTATGGTGTGTAAGTAGCCACAGGAGCTGGAAAGGTGTGTAATAAATACTTATTGTGTTTTGTGTTAAGTTTATTTAAGCTAAGTGATATCCTGCTTACTTGACACACTGAAAAAAGACTGTCCACCTTTTTTCACTGTGAACAAACTTGCAGATATCAATTGGGTTGCCAGGTCCATGGCCTGAGACTGATCCTGTATCTTTAGGAGAAGAGAAAGTCAGCCAAGTGCAGGTGTTCTTGCAACTCTGTAACGGGAAAGACCACAAGGTGGAATTCTCCCTTCCCCCTCCACAACTTTTAAAGATACAGAAGACCTCTTGGAGGCCAGGCCCGGCAACCAAGAGGTCTTCTGTATCTTTAAAAGTTGTGCATGGGGAAGGGAGAATTCCACCTTGTGGTCTTTCCCGTTACAGAGTTGCAAGAACACCTGCACTTGGCTAACTTTCTCTTCTCCTAAAGATACAGGATCAGTCTCAGGCCAAGAACCTGGCAACCCTAGATATCAACTGTGTGGACTGCAGACCTACGGATAAGAAAATATAAAGGTTTTGTTTTCCAATGACAATAAATATTGCTCTTGTATACATCTAATCTTTAATCTTGTGTTTGGAAGGTAAATTTAGCCTGCTGCCATTTTAGAAAATTTCAATATTCATACAAGACACCATACCTTAATGGTACCAGGAGCACAAGATGCTTAATGTAAACCACTGACAAGAATGTTCAGCATCTATTCCAACATGATCAATGGCAAGAAAGGAGACAGTGAGGCCCATTTTCCCCATGAACTATTCCCTATAATTGTAAACTTAGCTATTGAGTGCTGATAGGATTGTAACTCCAGCCCAATTCCCCATAATTTTAGAGAAATCATGGCTCTCACAGCTAGGGATGGGGGGAAAAGTTGGTTTGGTTTGCATTTTAATATGAACCTACCTAACACACACTTCTGGAAATAATATGTCAGTCAGGGGGAACCTTCAGCCTGTGGGCCTAATTAGACATGCCAGGGTTGAGAGTTTGACCTGCCAGGCTCTTTGGTGCAATCCATACTCACTTTTCCTGACCCTGACTTCATATATAACATTAGATGAAAGAAAATTCAAGAACTGGAAATCCACATTCAAGCTGGGCTGCAAATGAAAAATGTTTAACAGAATTTTGTTTCAGTATTTTGCTATCATATGATGATGAAATTTATGCAGTAATGGATGAATGATCAAAGAACAGGACAGGACAAAACAGGACACCCCCCCCAAGTAAAACAGGTATTTCTTTTTAAAAAAGTAATAAACCAAAAAATGATAATGCTGGATGTATTTCCTTTACTTTTTTGCTTCCCTCCCTACTCCCTGCACTTCACCTCAGTATGCTCAAACTTTTTGCTTCAGGCAACAGACTTCTAAATGGCTTTGATTGTTAAGCGAATGTGTGAGCCATTCCATTGATTGGATTAGCAAAACATAGACATTATTAACATTAGTGAAATAAAGCTACCATTATGAATGGCATCTGTTTGTTAAAGATATTGTAAAGTTCACCAGTATTTCTTTTGTTAAAAAAAAAGTATCAGTGAAAGCAGTTAGGGCGGAAATATTGTCACCCAATCCTTGCACAGTGTGAATGATCAAGTTACATCTGAATCTACACCCATGTCCCAAAATAGTGAAATTCTTCACTATCCATATTCAGGAAGCAGCCTGTTGACTGCATCCTGTTCCCCACTCCTACAATACATGAACCAAAACATGTATGTCCTTCTAAATTCACATTTCTCTAAATTTTGTGATGCAGTTTTGCAACCAAAAAATGTGTACAAAAATGCACATTGTTAGTCACTCTTCTTTAGAATGTCTCATGGTTTGAACACTGAGTCCAAGGAAAGGTTTCACACCACTTTGGGGGCCTGATTCATGGCAGAAACAGTCCCATCTGCTTTTCCTACTGAACAGACAAATTTACTGCTTGACTTTATATGCTTTTTGTCTGAGGCATTATCTTATTCTGTATAGGTCTCAGTCTTGGATATATATAGGGTGATTATGTCACCAAGTAGTTCTTCACTGATTATCATTGGAGATATCAGAAGCAAGTTGAAAATTTTTCACAGATAAGTTAAAAAATAAACAAAATCCCATAAATAATACAGAGCTGTGTAGCATGTGGGCAAGGGAATCAAGCAAAGGAGGATTAATTAAAATGCTCATCTCCTGATTGAAGTAAAACAATAGAGTTTAATGACTTCCAGCAACATTAAGCTCTGTGTCTATATAAGTGAAGGCAACTGCATTTACAGAAGAATATGTGTAACTGAGTCCCAAGGCCATGTTTAAAATGAAAAAAAAACCCTGCTTTAGGAAAGAAATTTACAGTGAAAAGGTGGTAGTATAGAAACTTTTAATGTTTCCCCAGTCATCATTCTTCCCCCAAAGTAAATCATAGAAACATAGGACCTTATACCATATGACTGTTCAAAATAGGTATCTTTGTGTGCTGCCACTAGGGGGCAGGGTTATAATGCTTTAGTACAGTTAAAAGGGAGAAGTGCTGTTTCTAGTCAGACTCAGGAAAACTCTTTGTTTCTTGTAATGTAGTTTCATTTTGGTTGTTTTTTGGTCTCTCCTTCCTCTCCCTGTGTAGATGTGCTCTTTCTTGAATCCTCCATTACCACATGGAGCTGCTTGCCAGAAGCTGAAAACTATGGACTGAAAGTAACCTCAATTTTTTCTTTCTGATTTCTTTAAACTGTGTCTGTATCACTGTATACATGAGTAAACTACTTTTTTTTAATTAACTGGAGACTGATTGCCTTATTTTGCTAGACGGTGTGAATTAGGGCTAAAGGGGGGGAGCTGGGGCTGGTTATTTATTTATTTATTTTATTTTATTTTATTAGATTTATATACTGCCCGACTAGCATTAGCTCTCTGGGCGGTGAACAACAGAATATAAAAATACAAAACATCTCAGATCTCATAATAAATACAGGATAAACATATATAAAACAATAAATCAAAAACAATTACAACAAAATTTAAAACTAAAATGAGTTACATATTAAAACGCCATAGCAAAGAGGCAAGTCTTAACCTGGCACCGAAAGGAGAGCAATGTTGGCCCCATACGCACCTCTTCGGGGAGACTGTTCCACAGTTCGGGGGCCACCACTGAGAAGGCCCTAGATCTTGTCACCGTCCTCCGAGCCTCCCTATGAGATGGAACTCGGAGGAGGGCCTTCGATGTGGAGCGTAGTGTATGAGCAGGTTCATATCGGGAGAGGCGTTCCAATAGGTATTGTGGTCCCGTGCTGTATAGGGCTTTATAGGTCAAAACCAACACTTTGAATCTAGCCCGGAAGCATATTGGCAGCCAGTGCAAGTGAGCCAGAACAGGTGTTATGTGTTCCGACCGCCTGGTCCCCGTTATTAATCTGGCCGCCGCATTTTGGAAAAGCTGTAGTTTCCGAACTGTCTTCAAAGGCAGCCCTAAGTAGAGCGCATTGCAGTAGTCCAGTTGTGAGGTTACCAGAGCATGTACGACTGATGTTAGGTCCTCCCTGCTCAGATAGGGACGTAGCTGGGCTACCAGCCGAAGCTGGTAGAAAGCATTCCGTGCCACCGATGCCACTTGGGCCTCAAGTGACAGGGAAAGATCTAAAAGAACCCCCAGACTACGAACCCGGTCCTTTAGGGGGAGTGTAACCCCATCCAGGACAGGGTGTATATCCACCATCCGATCTGGGAAACCATTCACCAGCAGCATCTCAGTCTTGTCTGGATTGAGCCTCAGTTTGTTAGCTCTCATCCAGTCCATTATCGCAGTCAGGCAACGGTTCAGCACATCGACAGCCTCACCTGAGGGGGATGAAAAGGAGAAATAGAGCTGCGTGTCATCAGCGTACTGGTGGCAACGCACTCCATAGCTCCTGATGACCGCACTCAACGGCTTCATATAGATGTTGAAAAGCATGGGAGACAGAACCGAACCCTGCGGGACTCCACATTGCAGAGCCCACGGTGTCGAGCAATGTTCCCCAAGCACAACCCTCTGGAGACAACCCGCTAAGTAGGAGCGGAACCACTGCCAAACAGTACCCCTGACTCCCAACTCCGCAAGCCTCTCCAGAAGGATACCATGGTCGATGGTATCAAAAGCTGCCGAGAGATCAAGGAGGATCAACAGAGTTACACTCCCTCCGTCCCTCTCCCGACATAGGTCATCATACAGGGCGACCAAGGCTGTCTCAGTGCCGAAACCGGGCCTAAACCCCGATTGAAATGGATCTAGATAATCAGTTTCATCCAATAGCACCTGGAGCTGGCCAGCAACCACTCGTTCCAAGATCTTGCCCAGGAATGGAACATTTGCTACTGGTCTATAGCTGTTGAAATTTTCCGGGTCCAAGGAAGGTTTTTTCAGGAGTGGTCTTACTGCTGCCTCCTTCAAACAGCCCGGGACCACTCCCTCTCGTAAAGAGGCATTTATCACTTCCCTGGCCCAACCAGATGTTCCATCCCTGCTAGCTTTTATTAGCCAAGAGGGGCAAGGATCTAGTACCGATGTGGTTGCATGTACCTGTCCAAGCACTTGTCCACGTCCTCGAGCTGAACCAACTGAAACTCATCCAGTAAAACATGACAAGACTGCGCTCCGGACGCCTCACTTGAATCATCTGCTATAAACTGGGAGTCTAAGTCCCGGCGGATGCATAAGATCTTATTCTGGAAGTGTCCAGCAAACTCATTGCAGCGGACCATCGATGACCCTACCGTGTCCTGAGGGCAAGTATAGAGTAACCCTCGGACAACTCTGAAAAGCTCCACTGGGCGGGAAAGAGATGCCTTAATAGTGGCAGCGAAATATTGTTTTTTCGCCACCCTCACCGCTTCCAAATACTGCTTAGTGGAAACACTTACCAGCACTTGATTGCATCCATCGGGAGTTCGTCTCCACTTCCGCTCAAGCCGTCTCCTATCCTGTTTCATCGCTCTCAGCTCAGGGGTATACCATGGAACTGTATGAGCTCTACACAGGAGAGGGCGCACAGGAGCGATCGTATCAACAGCCCGAGTCATCTCCGCATTCCACAGTTCAACCAGGGCTTCAATAGGAGCACCAGTCTTATCAGCTGGAAAATCCCCCAGAGCCCTTTGAAAACCTTCAGGATTCATTAGTCTCCGGGGGCGGACCATTTTAATAGGTCCCCCACCCTTGCAGAGGGGAAAAGCCACTGTAAGTCTAAACTTCAGCAAGCGGTGATCTGTCCATGACAACGGGAGAGATGTAAAACTCCCCACATCCAGATCACCATCCCCATGTCCAGTTGCAAAGACAAGATCTAGAGTATGCCCCGACACATGTGTTGGGCCGCTGATATATTGAGACAGCCCCATGGTTGTCATGGAAGCCATGAAGTCCTGAGCCGCCCCAGATAAAGTAGCCTCAGCGTGGATGTTGAGATCTCCCAGTACCAATAGTCTGGGGGATCTCAACAGCATCTCCGAGACCACTTCCGTCAGCTCAGTTAGGGAAGCCATTGGGCAGCAAGGTGGGCGGTACACCAACAAGATTCCCAGTCTGTCCCTCTGACCCAACACTAGGTGCAAACACTCCAGACCAGTAACTGCATGGACATGGTGCTTGATGAGTGAGATGGAACTCTTATAGACCACAGCGACCCCACCTCCCCGACCCTCGGATCTACTATGATGCTGAACCAAGTACCCCAGTGGGCAAAGCTGAGAGAGACTAACTCCTCCCTGCTCACCCACCCAGGTCTCGGTTATACATGCCAGATCGTCTGCCTCATCCACAATCAAATCATGGACGAGGGAGGATTTATTTTGTACCGACCCGGCATTTAAAAGCAGCACCTGGAGATCCGAGAGTTGGCTGATAGGACAACCGACAACCCTACGGGTGTGAGAAGGACCGGAACAAGGCACAGCCATTACATGTCTGGGCCGCATTCCCCTTACCTGGCATGTCCTTCTCCCAACGCCATACCTCCCTCTGCCCGTCACTACACTAATTGGGGCCCCCTCCAGTCCCCCTGATGGGAGAGAAAACGTCTCTCCTAGGCACATGATAGAACTTAAATACCCAAAAACTTAAAAACAATATACACACACACACACTCTCATACACATCAAACGCACTTACATATACATAACAAGGACCAAACATACATATATACATTCACACATCATCCACAATCAAGCGCCTCCACACAATCCCACACTCAGTACAACAGGTACTGATGCCAAAAACCCTTCTTCTTCGAACGAGAGGGCCGCGTCGTCAGACAACACTCTGTTTTTGCCATTTTTACTCTACTAGATACAGAACCACATAACTTTTTCCAATGAATCCTGAAAATGACATTAGGTGTGAGACAGGTAAAGAACCATATTTATAGCACCAACACTGGCAGCACCAAATCTACAAGGAAGAATTGGGAGCCTATTATAAGGGTACTCCTGATTCAACATTTCCAGCCACCGCTTGAATTTGTAACCTTTTGAATTTCCATCAGTGGAAACTAAACAGTAATAGAAAAAGTTGCCAAATTCAAACAGTGCTGAATTCATGCTAGAAATGAAGCACTGGATGCACACTGGAGTGTTCTTCCGATTCCTCCTTTGTAGCTGCAGCCCTGGCTTGCATCTTTGCAGCTTCAGCTGGAATTCTTCCTTTGCAGCTAGAATTAAAGCCAGGGCTGCAAAGGAAATAGAAAGAATTGGCATCACACTTAGAGTGCACTCCCAGTGCTTCCTTTGCAACTGCTGGTTTAAATTTAAATCACTTGATGTCAGGTGACTGACAGGTGGGAGACTTCAAAAATAGTTCCAATTCCCCATGCCTGGACTACACTGACTGGGCGTGGCTCTCCTCAATTCCAGACAGGGATCTTCCACCTCAGGATGTCAGGGATTGAACCTGGGATCTTCTGCATGCAAAACATGGAGGTTTGCAGGTTGAACTACAACCCTTTCCCTAATGAAGGATCACATATAGCCATAATGTTTTGATTTTATTAACCAGCTGAAATGGGTTTATTTGATTTGCAGAGGCCTGAATTAAGAAGACTGCCCATCATATTCCATTTCCCACCAACTCAGATCCCTGATGCTGCAGGTGGAGAAACATCAGTTTGTACTACTCTCCTTTCTATACATAACTTGCAGTACAATCCTTTGCAGGTCTGCTCAGATGTTTAATGGGACATAAACCAAGGTACGTTTCTATAATATTGCAGCATTAGTCATGCTATTGAAATGGTACAATGGTAAATTAATCAGGGTTAAATTAAGAAACAACATTCGCTACACCTATTTCAGTGACAGGTATATTGGCGATATAGATTTGACCACTATCTCTAAAAAGTATTATGTTTTATGGCTCATGTTCAGATGTAGTTGCATTGTGGCTCATGTTTGGCCTGTAGCACTTTGTTTTCTGGAGTAAGTGATAAAATAATATATAGCGACAAGTTGAGAACTTTTTACTGGTGTTATGCTCAAGAATGTAATGTCAGATCCTGGGATAACTAAAATGTGGAAGCTAAGCTATTTGTTTAAGTGAGTGAATGCGAGAGCTGGTAAAATTCCAGTTTCCTGCCCACTTTCCTGCAAGAAACTGATTAATTTAGAAGATTGGCTTGTGGTTTATTTTATCTTTCACATCCCATACTTTGCTGTCACTCAGTAAAAGAGCAACCTTTCTCGAAGATAAGGAAACAACTCCTTTCTGATCCCAAGGTTTCAGAATCTGGAGAGTAAACTGACCATGCTGGATATAGGGATGAGATTAAGTAATGCATGAATTCATAGAGTTTTGATTCTAATGTCACATTTATTTCGTCTGATACCCCCGCTTAAGAAAGAACTGTTGTTCCGTCATGAACCTCTTGGAACTTCACTGGTTATTGGAAGACTGAAGGGAAAATTCAAGGAACTGGAAAACAAGACTGTGAAGGAAGAAAGGGCCATTTCGTTTTATCTCTTAGTGCCTTGCTTATAATCCCCACTGATGCAAGATATATAATTAAGTGCCATAAGCCATGATCTTTGCTAGGGATCAATAGATATAACTGCACATTCAAGAAAGCTTGAAACTGTGTGGACAATTTATGACAATGTGCTTTTCAAACTAGGTAGACAAACTCGGATATGGAGGCGTGTGCCATTTCCTGTTCAACATTTGAAATAATTTGTACAGTGGGATGTAGGCTCTTTGAAAAGAGTATCCCCCATCCCTTCAAAATAGATTATTCATTATTAGTGGTTTGTATTTAATTTGAGGGAGCTTGCCTCAATTTTTTCTTTGATTTATCTAAAGTAACAGAAAAACAAATCTGCAAGACAATATTGACTTAAAGCTACATTTCCACACGGAAATGGCCTCCACATGATGGTTTATCTCCACTATTGCTATAAAGCAGGTGTGGGCAACCTGTGGCCCTCCAGATTTTGTTGGACTATAATTCCCATCATGTCTGACCACTAGCCATGAGACTTGGCATCCAACAATGTCTGGGGAACCACAGGTTCCCCATTCCTGCTGTGAGCTGTAGAATCAGTTTACACTTTAGCCCATTACAGTTATAGAAACTTTACATTATTGGAATTGTCTGCTGGGAGAAGAGTACAGCCTTGCTTGCTAGCCCTGTCCCCGGTCACACCCCCATCACCCAATCCTGCCACCCTCCAGGTGTGGGGGTGGGGTTGAAGATGGAGAATGGAGATGAATCTCTTCTCGGTCATCCCAGAGTACAGGACATGGAATAATGGGCTCAAGTTACAGGAACCGAGATTTCAGCTGAACATCAAGAAAAACCTCCTAACTGTTCGAGTGGTAAGACAGTGGAACCAATTACCTAGGGAGGTGGTGGGCTCTCCAACACTGGAAGCATTTAAGAGGCAGCTGGACAGCTACCTGTTAGGTATGCTTTAAATTCAATTCCTGCACTGAGCAGGGGGTTGGACCCAAGGGCCTTATAGGCCCCATCCCATTCTACTGTTCTATGATTCTATGAGTGACTGAAGCAGGAAGCCTGCTCTACACATGCAGGCTGCCTATGTAGTTTAGAACGCTGATCTCACTGTTGAAGGTGCAGGGAAAGCAATTCCAATTTGGGTGACGTGTGCATACCTGAGGAGAGTTAGAGTTCTCTAGCTGGCTAGGGTGTCACTTTACCTATGCTCGTCTTCCCGTCTTTCTTCTAATGTAAACTGATTGATACCCTCAGGAAAGTTGACCACTCCTTCGGAACTCTTTTTCCTCTTGTTCTCCAACCAGCTGAGGAGAGAGGAGACATCTGGCCTTTGTCTCACTCTACTGTAGCATGGGGACAATGTTCACTCCTGGCCATTGTGCCTCCAACTTAGGAAAGGCAGTCTACTTCTAACTAACTATAACTATGTATTTCTATGAATAAAACAGCTTTCCTCATTTTTACCAAGCCTGCAGTCTCAGTGATTTAAAGCAGGGAACCAGCCCGCTCCTTTCAGGTAAAGCATACACGCTGCTCCAGTTCCACTATACTGGCTGCTGTACTTCAGTTGATCTCTGCTAACAAATATTGAACTCTCACAACTGTTCTAAATAGTATGGGGAACCAACATGTGTAGAGCAGGCACACAGCTTCAGAAATTCTACCCAGCACATGGAGACTGGGCTTTGAGGATGCAGTAGTGGGGGACAGGCCTGCAAGCACGATTCTAATTGCATGAGATTTGAGTAGACATATATGGCTAACATAGGAAAATAGGAAGCAGCTTTATATAATAACTCATTGGCTTCCACTGAATTTTATATGACAAAGACTTTTATCTGGGTCATGTTTGAGAAGAGGCACTCGGAGACAATGTTCACCAGGGACCCCATTCCTGACTCCCACCCCCATAAATGAATGGTTGCCACTCTCATGTAAAAGAAAAATGTAGTATGCTCTTAGGGACACAGGGTTGTATCCAGCATTAGCCATACGCAGAGTAGACCCATTGTATTTATTTATTACATTTCTATCCCAATGGAGCCCAAGGTGGCAAACAACAAAGTAGCAAAACAATACAATTTTAAAAATTAAAACATTTAAAAACCTATATGGAGCAATCCTGAATCCTGGAAGCGAGTGTAAAGTATGCCAGATCCAAACCCTGTTCACAGTGGAGTTACTTGCTGGCTGAGCTGACCCAAGCCTGGCAGAGGGAAAATAAGCCTGTAAAATAGAGTTTGACTTACACCAGTGTATGTTCAACCTGGTTTCCCAGTCACATGACTGAGCAAAATGGAGTTAGTATCCAGTGTAAGTGCCTTCTGGTTCTGTGTAGCGTTGTCAGGTCAGAAGCATCCCAAACTCTGAGATCTCAGGGGTGGCCCGAGGAATATCACAGGGGTGGACCTGAGTGATATCATTAAACATGATTAGAGATGTGAAGGTCTGGAAAAAACCCAGAAAAATTCAGAAAAAATGGTTCCCCCCCCAAGCCCTTTTTGTCCCCCCCCCCCTGAAAAAATGGATTATGGAACATTTTATTTTAGCATGATGAATAAAATGTTTCATTGAATCTTGGTCCCCCTCCCCTTTTCTCAGTTCTTTTTATGGGGATGGATGCTTTATGTCTGCTTGACACTGTGGAGGACTAGCGGAAATGTAAATAATTTTCTTTGTTATTAATGTTGATAGTTTCTTCTTTTTTAATTGTTTTTTGCCTGTTGCTCATAAACTGGCAAAATGAAAGAAGTTCCTTACAGTTCAGGTGTTCCTTACAGTTCAGGATCTTGTAGATTCATTTGTTGCAAAAAATGTAAAAAATTTAAAAAGTGAATTCAATTTGTAATAATTGTTTGAATAAAATGTACTTTTAATGTACCAAATGTGATAATTTTATGCCAAACCAACTTGTACATAATTATATTTTATGTTCCTGAAGTAACAAAATGACTTTCAATCCGTAAAAAGTACTAATATTACATCTTTTCAATTTGTCTGAAAATTTCCATTTTTTTTCTTCATGTTTTCAAAATTTCTGGAAATTTTACATTTCTAAACATGGTACATGAAGGATCAGCCATAGTTGCTTGGAGAATACCATTCAAACAAACAAACAAATTTCTGATTGGAAATTAAGACAGAAATCTTACCTAAATGAAGGTGTTCCCAAGTCCAGCTGAAGTGATAGAATCATTCCTTCTCACCCGCTTAGGGAGCCTGGATAGGGAATATTTAATCAACTTACGTGCTTCTGGCAAGAAGGGTTTAAGTGCCCTCAGGCCAGGCCTGTCACTAGAAAGCTATTGCAGGAAGAAGGGAGCCAAATGTTGTGGAGATGTTAGATAGAAGCATTCAGGAGTAAAGATAGATGCTCCAAAGGCTGCAATTCTAAACACACTTACTAAGGGACTAAGCCCCATAGAACTCAACGGGACTTACTTCTCAGTAGATATTGTTAGGATTGTGCTGTTGGTAAGGCTTGACTAGGGATCCTCTGCAAAGATATCCATATCAAACCAGGGTTGGCAGCCCCCTGCCTGGAATTCCCTGCCTGTCTTTTAACATGGCTGCTCCTAACTTCTTTATAAACTTGACCCCTCACTGCAGAAAGAGGTTTGAGAATGAGTAAGAAGATTCAGTACCCTCAGAGCTTGGAAAAGTTACTTTTTTGAACTACAACTCCCATAAGCCCCAGCCAGCATGGCCACTGGATTGGGCTGATGGGAATTGTAGTTCAAAAAAAGTAACTTTTCCAAGCTCTGAGTACCCTTTCCTGTCTACTTTGTGGGCAGCTATAAACACACTTTGACAACCAACCCAATTCCAGTGAGTAATAATTGACAGAGAGAAAAAACACACATAGTTTGGTCTACTGTCACAGGCAGTAGCTTGGGAACAACAGCAATTGCAGCCACACTTCCCAGTATGTGAATTCTATTTTACCACTATTGGGCAAGAAACAAAACATGCTACCAACAAAGTGCATCATCAGTGGGTTTAAGGAGGATGAGCTGAGTACATGGAACCACTGTTGTTGCTTCTAGGATGTAAAGGAGTGAGGTCAGAGGTAAATGAAATGCAAATAGATAAAGACCGTGATGATTTCCTAAATGCAATGCCATACTAACCAAAACAAGATTCCTATGAGTAAAGCAGCCCACAACCACTCAGGATTCCTAACCAAAAACCAAAACTAAAAGAATCCTGGCAGCCAGTCAACCAACCTCACAGAAAGGTCACATAGTACTTGTTTTGCTCTTGTAAGACATTGATCCTTTAGTGTGGCAGCACTGACTCTTTGGAACTCCCTGGCAATTGACATTAGACAGACGCCTTCATTGTACTCTTTTCTGCACCTGCAAAAACCATTTTTCTTTAGACAAGCCTACCCAGGCATGTAGAAGCTATTGTATTTTTTATCTGTTTTTAACTCATTGTTGGTTTTATTGTTTTGAATTTTTTTAAATACCTGCCTTTAACTTTTTTTGTCAATAAAATGTTTGGTTTATTATTTTAATTCCTTCTGTAAACCGCTTTGAGGTTTGTTTGTTTTTACAGTAACTTTTTAAAAACAATTTAAAACAATAAGACAATTTAAATCAAGAATTGTATTGTTTTAATTCCTTCTCTAAACTGCTTTGAGGTTTTTTACAATAAAGTAAAATACATAAATAAATTTCAGAGTCACTGTGGCTCTTGGGTCTCTTTCCTCTTTTAGGAGCAAATGAATCTGCCTTATACTAACTCAGGCCATTTGGTACCATCTAGCTCAGTACTGATGACATGGACTAGCATTGGCTTTCCAGGATTCCCAGCGATAGTCTCTTCCAGAGATTGAATGTTGGACCTTTGCATGCAAAGCATGTGCCCTACCACTGAGCTACAACCCTGTTTTAAAAAGTATCTTTTAAAATAGTTCTTTTCAATTCAGTAATGAATGCACAGCATACCTAGGGCAGACTCACACCATGCATTTAAAGCACATTCAACACACATTTGAAGCACATGAAACTCACCACAGAATCATGGGAACTGTAGTTTGTTAAGGATTGTTGGTAACTATAACTGTGAGAGGGAAACTACGCTTCCCAGGATTCTTTGGGGAAAGTCATGCACTTTAAATGCAAGTTGGAAGTGCTTTAAATGTATTGTGTGGATCTGCATTACTCCATAAGCTTTGCCTGCATAAAAATCATTTTAATTAATTTTTTAATTGGCTACAAAGTTTACTGGGTAACCTTGGGCTACTCATCATCTCTCATCCTAATCTTCCCTTCAGTGTGAAAACAACAGAGAGGGACCATGACCACTCCAAGGAAGAAGGGCACACTTAAAATGTAGAGGGAATAATAATGTACAACTATAGTGTAAAATCGGATACTTATCAGGACATAGTATGAACAAATATTTATATAAGCATGACTGTCAAAGACATTTATTATTTACACAACCTGTAAAGGTATTTATAGAACAATCGTATGCATATTTACTCAGAAGGGAACTTCATTCACCCAACCCAAAATTCAGTATCATGCCACTTCAATCTGCTTTGCAACCGTTTTATACTTGTTTTTAATTTTATTGGATTTAAATGGATTTATTTCTTCATGTGAGCTGCCTTGTTTCCAATCTGCAACCCTACCTCACAGGGTTGTTAGAAAGACTTCATATGCACACACACTGATGTAAAAATACATACTCCCCATATAATAGTTCATTGTTAAAATCAGTTGGTCATTGCAGAAGTTTTTTTAAAGTTTGCTATCTAATTTTTCAGTTTGCTATCCAATAAGACACCTAAGTAAGCCCTGCCTAATTGCTTTAAAAAAAGGTTTAGAGGCGAAGAGAAAGATTTAAAACACAGTCCTTTACTATGTTCACTCAAAAGTCTCACTGATTTACAGCACAATCCTAACCATGTCTACTCAAAAGTAAGTCCTATTGAATTCAATGGGGTTTACTCCCAGGTATGTGGAACCCCGCTTTGCACCCGGGACTTACCGGTTGCGGGGCGTGTTTGCGGCCCGGGTGAAGCCTGAGCCTCCATGCATGGAGAGGGCAAGCGCGCTGGCTGGGGTGACGCAGTCACGGCGTGCTCCTAGAGGGGGCGGGGCATATGAGCTTATTTAGGCTCGTGCCATCTGCCCCCTCTCCCTCTTCTTAATTGTGGCAGCAGAGTACCTGCGCTTCTGGAGTGGCCTGCGGCGGCATTTCAGGGAGCGGGAGACGGAGGAGACGTCGCCATTTTGAAGAGCATCAAACCGCCGGAGCTTCGGCCTTAAACGGCGGTGACATCAAATACCAGCTGCTTGGCGGCTTGCCTCGGCTTGTTTTTTGACAGCTCACCCCCCTTCCCTTACGATCTCGGAGGCGGTGGGGAGGCGTTTGAGCGGCCGTAGTACCAGCTGATTGTCGGCTTGCCTAGGCTTGTTTTTGACAGCTCACCCCCCCTTTCCCTTATGATCTCGGGGGCGGCTGGGAGGCGTTTGAGCGGCCTCAGAGCCAGCTGATCAGCGGCTTGCCTCCGCTGGGCGTTTTTGACAGCTCGCCCCCCCTTTACCTTACGGTTTTGGAGGCGGCTGGGGAAGCGTTTTGAGTGGCCACAATACCAGCTGTCTTGCGGCTCAACGCAGCTTTGTGGCATGGCAGATCGCCCCCCCCTTTTTCCATAGCGGTCTCGCGGCGGGGGAAACATTTTTGAGCGGCTGTGATAACGGCCTCTTGACGGCTGCCTGCAACTTGGCGGCTTGACAGTTCACCCCCCCCGCTCTCTTCCTTCACAGTCTCAGCACTAGGGCTTTTGGGTGGGAAAGGGTGGATACAACCCCCCCCTTTTTTCTGAGGCTTTAGCCATCAGGGAGTGGGCACACAGTAGGACAGCCTCTGGTTACACTTACACACACATATCTATTCCATAAAATATTAATACTAATAATAATACTAATAATAATAATAATACAGAAATAATTATTTTGGGGGGAATCTGAGGTCTTTCACCTTCCTCTGACCATGGCTCCTAAAAAGGGTCAAGGTGGGCCTAAAGGAAAAGGGAAGGCCCCTAAAAAAAATACTGGGCCTCCCCCTCAGGGGGTTTCAGGGGTGGGAGTAAGTGAGCCACCATGGACTGCTATACTGGCCAGGCTTGCAGCCCTGGAGGGTTCTTCCTCACATCAGTATCAGCCGGAACAACAGGCTGCCGCTATGATAAGTATGCCCCAGGCGAAACGCACTAGGGGGCAGGCTAATAAGGCATCCAGTGCAGTCCAAGCCTCATCCATGGTCAGTCAGTCCAACCTGGCTACGGGATTGCCTTCATTAATTCCTAACCAATCAATTTTGGAATTAATTCTAGCTCGTCTGGATGCCCTTGAGGCGGGTCCCAGCGGGTCTATAAGAGAAGCTTCCATACAAGACCGGGGCGCTACTACTGCCGAGCAGCCAACTATGGAGGTGGTGTCGGCTGGAAAAGCGGGTGAGTACGAGGTGGCGGGCTCCCCAGGAATGGCCCCTGTGTGGGGCTGGCCCCCATGGGGGTACCCATATTGGGGGCCCAGTCAGGTTTGGCCTTTCTCTCCTCCACATAACATGGAGACTGACACCCAGGCTGCTCTTCTGGCTGTCCAGACAGGTGACACACAGTCACTACCCCCCTCTTCATTAGAGGCTTGTGAACAGGTCTGGGCATCTTCTCGGGCCGGCGCTGGGGTTGAAACAACCATCTCCCCTCAACCCACGGTCTCTTCAGATGTGTCCGTGGTCCCTCAAGGCGTTGGCGACCCACTTGGGCATATTAAAGAGGGCGCCATCCCTTTCGGCGAGACTTCTGCCCTTCTGGGTTTTCATTTGCTCCCAGCAACAAAGGATAAAATCTGGAACGGGGAGTACATTGATCTGTTTTCCCTATTATACAGAGAGCCAATTAAGAGAGACAGGGAAAAAGGTGAAGAGAGGGAGGTAGAGCGGCCCAAGAGGTGCCGGATTGAGCGCACTTGGGCTAACTGGCTCCCTGCCTACCTTACATATATAGGAGTGATCCTACAGCCGCAGCGTAGTTTGGTCCTGATTAAATACCTGGACATTATATATAGGGCATATACAGAGTTCATGGGGTTGGCGTGGCTCTCTTACGATGAGGCTTTTCGTATGAGAGTGGCATATGATGCCTCCTTGCCATGGGATAAGAAGGATGCGGAGCTGTGGCTACAGTTCATGTCTCATTCAAAGTCGGTGGCTGGAGACAGGACCGATAGTGGCCACCTCATGGCTAGGCAGTTGACACAAGTTCCTTCCCGTGGGCCAGCGGGGCAGGGGGTTCAACCACGCCTGCTCTGCTGGGAGTTTAGCTCCTGTGGCTTCTGTAGTAGGAACCCTTGCCGGTACAGGCATGAGTGTACACTCTGTGGGGGCCAACACACACCTGCTGCCTGCCCTAGGAATCGACCTTACCGAGGGGGCAATAGAGACTTCCAGGGGCAGCGGAGGCAAGGACCCCCTGGTGCAACTCAGGGAAAAGGGCCCCAGCCCAATTAAATTACCTGTTTTACAACGCTTATTGAGTAGTTACCCTTTAGCTCAAGAAGCTCGTTGCCTCTTAGAGGGTTTTTCAAATGGTTTTCGGATCCCTTATTTGGGGCCCCGGACTGCCTTCCGGTCTAGGAACCTGAGGTCGGTCTTAGGCATGGAACAGGTTGTTTTGGACAATATTAACAAAGAAAGGGAAGCTGGCAGAGTTTTGGGCCCCTTCACATCCCCTCCTGTCCCGTCTCTTTGGGTTTCTCCACTGGGTATTGTGCCCAAAAAGACGCCGGGTGAGTTCCGCCTCATCCATCACCTCTCCTATCCGCATGGGCATTCGGTCAACGACTCTATTCCACCTCACTTATGTTCGGTACGTTACACCTCTTTCGACTGTGCAGTGAGCATGGTTAGGAGGTGTGGTGTGGGCGCATTCATGGGGAAGTGTGATATAAAGTCTGCATTCTGCCTCCTTCCCGTCCATCCAGGTGTTTTTGATCTATTGGGTTTTGCTTTTGCTGATCATTATTACGTGGATCGTGCACTGCCCATGGGCTGTTCGATCTCGTGCGCAGTATTTGAGCTTTTTAGTTCTTTCCTGGATTGGGCGGCAAGGAGGTGGTCTGGATCATGTTCTATTGTCCACTATCTAGATGATTTTTTATTTGCTGGACGTGCACACACGGGGGAATGCAAAGACCTTATGGATCAATTTATGGAGCTGTCAAGGGATCTTGGAGTCCCACTGGCAGGGGAAAAAACGGAGGGTCCAGCCCAAATTATCACATTCCTGGGGATCGAGATAGATACATTAGCCCAGGCCTGTAGGCTCCCACCGGCTAAATTACAGCTGCTACGTGAAAAGTTATCACACGTTTGGACTTCCAGGAGTGTAACACTGCGCACCCTCCAGGAGCTGGCGGGTTCATTGAACTTCGCCTGCAGGGTAGTGGCGCCAGGGCGGGCTTTCCTTAGACGAATATATGACGCCATGTCAGGTTTGTCACGCCCTCATCATCACATTAGGCTCTCAGGTGCGCTAAAAGACGATCTGTCAGTCTGGGCTAAGTTCTTACAGGACTTCAATGGGATTTCTTTTTGGAGGCGGGACCGCCTCCTGGAGGCTGAACTCCAGGTGCACTCCGACGCCTCGGGGGCATTTGGTTTCGGTGTCATCCTTAACGACTCTTGGAGCCATGGCAGCTGGCCACAGACCTGGGTGCAGGAGGGCTGGACTAGGGACTTAACTCTCCTGGAAATTTTTCCCATCGTGGCGGCAGCGCATCTTTGGCTGGACAGGCTACGTGACTCCACAGTCCACTTCTGGTGTGACAATCTGTCCACGGTGCACGTTATTAACTCCTTGTCATCAAAGAACCCTAGAGTTATGCACCTAGTGCGCGCCTTTGTTTTACAATGTCTCCACTTCAACATTCTGTTCCTGGCGTGCCACGTACCGGGTATTGATAACAGTATTGCTGATGCTCTGTCATGGAACCAGATGGAGAGGTTTCGCCACCTGGCGCCGTGGGCCAAGGCTCAGCCGGACGTGGTCCCGCCAGATCTATGGGAGATTGGCAGCTTGAGTCGGAGAGAGTGATAAGCCTGTCCATTGCGCCCAGTACTATGGCCAGCTACCAGAGAGCAGGTAGGGAGCTATTTGCTTTCAGGGTAGAAAGGGGTTACGTTCAGCAGTGGCCCATCCCGGTTGAACACCTCATAGAATTTTGCGTGGAAGGCAGGAGGAAGGGCCTGGCCGTTAAGACTATTCGAGGTAAGATCTCGGGTCTATCCTTTTTGGCCAAGTCTCGAGGTTTGCGGGACTTTTCTGATGACTTCCAACTTTGTAAGATGTTGGAAGGCTGGGCAAGGGAACACCCCACCACTTCTGATCCTCGCTCCCCTATTCACCCAGAACTTTTGCTAGGGCTGTTGCCCCAATTTGAACATTTATGTTCATCCCCTTTCGAGGCCCTGCTTTTTCATGCGGCCGCACTTACGCTGTTCTTCGGAGCTTTTCGGATCAGCGAGGTGCTGGCGGGGTCAAGGACTGACCTATCCTCCCGTGCCCTTTTGCTTTCTGATTTTAGTTGGAGGGAGGGACAGGCTACCCTCCAGCTGCGCTGGTCAAAGACTGATCAGCGCAAGAGGGGACGTATGGTGGTTCTTTCCCCCTCACAGCGGCACGCAATTTGCCCTGTAACAGCATTGGCTAAGTTCTTAATAGTCCGTGGCCAACAGCCAGGATATTTATTTGTGCACAAGGATGGCCTCCCCCTCTCTAGATTTCAGTTTTGGGCAGTTACTAGGTTAGCCCTGGGGCATATGGGACTCGATCCCAACATGTTTGGGACACATTCTTTTCGTATTGGCGCAGCATCCATGGCTGCCTGCTTGGGTTTTTCCCAAGGCCAGTTACAGTCCCTGGGCAGATGGTGTTCCACAGCCTGTAGGTCTTATGTTCGGCCTTTTCAAGGGGTTCCAAAAACCAGTTTGTGACTTGTTTCTGTCACTGTTGTGAGTTTCCATTGTTTGTTTTGACAGGCCGCTGGAAGGGAGACGAAAGAGTGCGCATCCTCCTCTGCGGCCATAGTATGGTCTTTTGGGCAGGCCGCAGGGCAGCGTTTTGGCACACAGCTGGGGCTTAGCCAGTGGGCTAATGTGCAATGGTTGGGCCACCGTGGGATGCGTTGGGACGGGCTCCTTCCAGCTCTTTTCCAATCGGCAGTGGTCCGGGATGAGCCACAATTTTTGGTCATTCACCTGGGGGGGAATGACCTTGGTATGTTGAAGGGCAGAGCCCTTATTGAGCAGGCGTGTGCTGACTTCCGGGCCATCAAACAGAGGTGGCCGGGGGTACATTTGATTTGGTCCAATATTTTACCCCGTAGGCACTGGAATTATATTTATCCCCCTTGTGGGATAAATAGGACCCGTAAAAAAGTAAATAGGCAGCTCCGTCTCGCTCTATTGGTCTCTGGTGGTTTTGTCATTCACCATCCAGAGATAAGGCGCAGTAAGGTTGAGCTATATCGGTCAGATGGCGTTCATATGACCGATGTAGGTAATGAGATCCTTTTAGAAGACCTGCAGAGGGGCTTGAAGGACATCTTGTCGGAGTGTGGGGTAAAGGGTGACTAAACAGAGGTTTGTCCCCTTTCTGTGGCAAGGAAGTGCGGGAAAGGTTGAAGGTGAAGGGCAGCTAGGTGACACCTTTAGGCACCTTTGGAGGTGATAGGCGGTTCCGGAGGCCTGCAGCTCCAGGTTTTACGGCCTGAGGGCAGGATACGGGTCGCCTTTGGGGCCAACAGGTCTCATCCACCCAGAGTTTCATGGCACCGGGGAGCGGTGATGCATGTTGGCCTCCCTACACACAATTGGAGTGTGGTCAGGGCAAGGGGTTGACAAATTGCACTCCTTTGCCCGACAGGGGTTTGGGTCGCCCGAATAGCTGCAAGCAGGCTTTGCCTGACTCACCAGTTGAATCCCGCACTTATGTTCCCCTTTGCAGGTTCATTGTCATAATATGAATTTGGTTTAATAAAGTGGCCCGTTATTTAACCCATCATATTGTGTCTGCGTCTTATTTCACCCCTGGGTCGCAATTAGCATTGCAGCTTTACTGCTAGAAAAGCGAGTATAGGATTAAAGCATCATATTGGGAAGGTTTTCAAACCAGGCTATAAATTAGACAAATAAACTGCCCTCTTCAACAGCTCAGGAAAATTTAAACTTGTTTGACTCCTTATAATTAGAAAAGTATAACACATTGTAATGGCATCATAAGATGTTCAAAAATTATTTGAAATATAAAATGTATAATATGCTATTTTTGCAAGTAATTAAAAAACCCTGCATGTACACTCTTATTATAATCATAACTTAAATTGTTTACTGTGCATGTCTACCACAATCCTGTGATCTGTTGTTCTAGATCTTCTGCTCGATTATTGTGTAGTATAACCACACAGGGAAAAAGGCAGTCTTACTGCTTCTGAAAGCTATAAACTTTTTAAATTTGTGCTGTGCAGATGAGCAGGAAAAGGAAGCTATTTTCAGGACATGCAATGGGTTCTAGCTATTGTCTGGAGGTCAACAAATCCCTTGTCAATCACAACCCTGACTTCACTTATTGGCTAAAAACTTGAAAGTTTGAGGATTTGAGTAGCCAGCTATTAGCTCAGTTAACAGTTGTGTGTGTGTACATGTGACATTTGGTGTGTATCTTTTGAACCAGACCAGCTAGGTCCTTTTTTTTAAATGAAAGCTAAGAGTTCAGAGATTGGGGTGAGTCACCCAGAGACCTGTACCCCAAAAAACTGGAATCTCCAGGTGAAAACCAGAGACCTGGCCTGCTTTCACACTGCACTGTATTCCGTTATTCTGATGATTTCTTACCTGGTAATTTGTGCATTATAGTTGATCTTTCACATGACGTACAAGCTAGCTATGGAATTCTAGAGGAATGTAGTGCAAGTTTAGTGCAAATTTCTGTGATAAATGATACCAGAAATAATCCATTAGTAAGGCTGGGAACCCAGAAAATTGTGGGAGATTTTTGCTAGCTACAGCTGCTCATGTGACAGGCATCCCAGCATGCAGTGCTTTCCTACCTTTTAATCATGTGGGTTTTTTTCCTGACGAAAATTGTACGGGTATTTCGGCATTGGTGCAGATAGCAGCAGCATTTCCCACACACACACACCCTGTGTCGATACAACTAAAATAATTTAAAAAGTCATATCCTAATGGGAGAGGGCTTGCATGGCAATGAGATGACAACTTAGACCTCCCACACAGTGGGGAACAGTGCGCATGTGTATAATGGGTGAGGGATGAAAACAAGCCATGTGAAAGACAGTTGTGCAAAATCCCAGTATATCGGCTGAAAAAGCTGCTGTTCCTTAACGCAAAAAGTTCTGCAGTGTGAAAGGGATTTTAGAAATTGGGACAGAAACACTACCTTTTTAATCTGTTAAACTAACGCAATCATCCCATGTGTGAAGGCAACCCTGGCAACCCTAGTTCTGTCTCACCACTCTTCCATAACACACATTTTTCAGGGCTTACCCTGGCATACATTGCACCAGTCTCAGCACAGCCAGCTAAGCCCTGGCTGCATCAAGATGAGCAAATTAAGCCGGCATATCTCCAGCTGAGCGAGTTACTCTGGTATAGCCTGGCTGGGCTGGGAACCAGCTGGCTGATCTGGAGATCTGCCAGATCCTAACTTGCTCATCCCGGCAGATCTTGGGTTTGGATTGTGCCCTAAGAACATCTAAAAATATTTTAAAAGAGCCACATATCCTCACAGGTAGTAATTTTGAGGTTGCCAAGAACGGTATCTTTCAGACATCAAATGCCTTTGTGAACAGGAATGTTTTAAATTTTTCCTGAATGTTAGTTACGAGGAAGTTGTAAATAATATTAATAATTCATGGGCATGACACATTAGGTATATTAATTTCAGTGGGTCTACTCTGAGTAGAAATTAGTTGGACACAGGCCACTGTTACAATGGAGCAACATTATTTCACAGAAATGATAATCACGTGCACAAAGCCTTCAGCTGCTTTTAATTTACGTAAGTGGTGGTGGTGTTGGAGAATTGAGTGTTTACGTTTCAGAGAATATCAAGTCACAATATCCACTCTGCTGCTCAATAAAGAAATTGCTTAACTTACCATCTTTCACTAACCAAATTTGACAATCTTAAAACCATCTTGAATCTCCGGCCTACTGACTGCTGTAGATCATGCTAATAGGGTTGAACAGGATGGTGCTTTTAATGCCAGCGGGTTGATTAGTGCTGTTTTAAACAAGTGGCAGCTTTTTGCCAATTTTTTGTTAATAGACCCAGAAAGCTGAAGTTGCTGAAGACAAAGGCATGCTATTTTTGTGATGAAATGTCTGCTAAAATTTTGTGACACTGTCTGCTAAATCCCTATAATTAGCATGGGCCCCTGTTAAATGTCATGGGGTATTTGATGAAACAGGGCATGAACTCTGTAGCAACACTCTGGGGGTCTGTAATGCTATCCAGCGTGACGTTTGGAATTTAACTACTAGATAGGGTTTCCTTATCTAGGAAACACAGGGGAGAAAGGCATTTGTCCAGTCTAATGACCCCTGTTAACAGATTTATGCCCCTCCCTCAATACTGTCTCTGTCCTCTCCACCTCACACCAAACAAATGCATTGTCAAGATAATCAAACAACATTTCTAAAACCAAAACCAAACTCAAACAGAAACAGAAATAAAGAAAATAACCCTATTTGGTCATGTCTTATTTCAAGTTTGATTGTTAATATTAATGCAGCATAAATATAAATTGCAGTGACTTAAGATTAATTTACATAAGTGGTGGTGGTGGTGGGAATGGACCGTTTAAGTTCCAGAGAAGATTATATATAATATAATGTATATTATATATACATTTGCTATTTACCCATATGCTACTATTTGGTATTTTATTTATATTTATGTCCACACGTATCTATACATCTCTCTATATTTATAATACTGTTGTGTTGATATGTAGTGTAATGCAGTTCCTATTACTATGATTCCAATGAAATGGAAACGGGCTGCCTTCAAGTCGATCCCAACTTATGGCGACCCTATGAATAGGGTTTTCATGGGAAGCACTACTCAGAGGTGGCTTACCATTGCCTTCCTCTGAGGCTGAGAGGCAGTGATTGGCCCAAGGTCACCCAGTGAGCTTCATGGCTGTGTGGGGATTCGAACCCTGGTCTCCCAGGTCATAGTCCAACACTCTAACCACTAGAGTGGTTAGACATTGAGACATAGAGTGGTGACATTGGCTCTCTCATTTCCAATAGGCAGCAATTTACCTGCTTCCTCAGGGCCATAGTTCAGTTTCAGAGCACATGCTTTGCATACAGAAGGTTGCATTTTCAGTCCCTGCGATCTCCCCTTAAAATAGCTTCAACTTACGTTAGAGGTGTGGAAAAGACCAGGCCCTATCTGGGGGAATCTCCTTCAGTCAGAGTAGAATATTGGGCTTCCTGTGTTTCTAGCAGATGCAGTGAGGGGATTAAGGTTTCAAGTGTGACTGTGAATGTATACACACAGATTGTTGAGCTGCAAAGGAATCAGCTTAGTGCCACCACATGGCCCTCTTGGGCAAAAGCTGAGAGGGGCCAAGCACTCTGGAGTCCCAAGCATGATGGGTTGACTCTGGCAACCATTTAATTTTTTTTAAAGAAAAAACCCATTTGGATGGTATTAAGAGTGTTGGGTTGGACAGCTGGAGACATGGCCATATCAATTCCATCCCCAGCTCTGCAATGCACCTAGAGGCATTGTGGGGGAATTAAGATGGTGGCACCTCCAGCCACCTAGCCTGGCTTTCCTTCTCTCAGTGCAAGGCACTGGATGGCCTTGAGAGAAGCACCAGACCTTTCAGCATCCCTGCTCGTCCCCACTGATGGAACCCTTTGCTGCCTGTCCCTGTCACCTAGTAAGCTTGTGGGGGGGTACGCCAGCCTACTGGAGGGGGACTGCAGCCACCAAGGTGGTGTCCATGGGTGCCACTGGAAGACGTCTTGTCCAGAGCCCCCTCCAACAAGGTGCCGGCCCTGCAGTGGAAGGTTAAACCATATTAACAATGTGATAACTTGAATGATATTCAGATGTGTCAGCCCATTGGGATACCAACATGAATATATCTTCAAAAGACAGCTTGCCTTTGGAAATCAGTTAGCACTACAGTGATGGTGAGAACAGTCATTTATCCTAGAACATCAAGATGTATTTACTAATAGAATAAGGCTGTATGGCCCTCTTTGATAGCAATTAGCTGCCCTGTGGCATTGGAAGGCTGTTTGCCTTACCTGCATACAGAAGTTGGCAGCTCAGTGCTCTTTTATGGATATGTGGGACAAGGGCTGTGCACTGAATGCTTATTAGGGTTTTGCATTTCCTGCATTTGTAACTTCTAAAGGAAAACCTAAGTGGCCTAAAACATACAGTCCATTCTAAAATATGTTCTGATTTCTGTCCCATGCTAACTGCATTCACAAGTGCACAAAGAGCAAATGAAAACCTTAAAGATGGTCCGTTCTCTTTTGAGGTATGCATCCTATGATATTTTATCCTATGATATTTTAAGGGAACACTAAATGCTTAAATGAAAATGTGTACATCGCAAACATATGTTTGTATATGTGTTTCCTATCGGTATTTTTGCCTGACTTAGGCTGAAATCCTACCAGTGGTAACCTGGGAGTAAGACCCACTTTTTTCCAAGTACATATATATAGGATTGCACTATTAGTGACAAATTTAGGTTTGCCCTGAGTAAGCAGCTCCTAATTTCAGGTGTGAAAATGTTTTAAATCTAGCCCCTTGGGCAAGTCTAGACTTTTACTCAGGAGGCATGAGGACCTGCACTATGGTATCACCTTCCTTCTAAAACATATTATCGGAATAAAAGGAAACAGAAGTCTCCATGCATTATCTCCATTATATAGTAGCTCGTTCTCTTTCATTCCCTTCATCTCCTTCACCATATAACGTATTTTATCTGGCAGAGAATTGTTCTGTGGCACCAAAGCCACAGTGCTGAGCTGGTAGATGCCGGTGGACTGAAATCCCTACTCAGCCACAAGCTTACTAGGTGTCCTTCCTTAGGCAAGATGTTGCTGTAGTAAAACTCCCATCAGTCCTGCTGGCTGGAGCTGATAGACTTTATAGTGTCCATGAAAATTTGGAGGGCCGCAGGCTCCCCATTCCTGATTTGTAACCCCATTATTCCATTAATATCTTAATTTTAATCACAAATCTCATAGGCTTGTTGTAGGGTCTGAAAGAGATCTCCACTATGCAAACTTTTCACTACACTGATAACAAATCTCTCTCTCACACACAGTATTTTTCAGCGCAGGGGTCATGTTCACTTCTGTTGTGTGAGTAATCTTGTGGAGACCACATTCTAGTGGTGGGTGGCACCAGAGATAAAAGTGCGTGGAGCAATGGATAAGACCCTTACCTTTGTACAGTAGACTACCTTTTAGCCAGGCAAAAGCCAGAAGATTATGCACAGGCATGCACATCGCTCCATCCAGGCAAGCAATGGGCATTATTACAGCCCAGCAACAGATTCCAGCCAGGCAAAAGCACTGAAGGGGAGCACAGGGCTTGGCTGGGGTGGGTTTGCATGGGAAGGGCTGGATAGAAAGCTCTGGGTGGCTGCTTTTGGCCTCTGCCCTGAGGTTGCCCGCTCCTGATCCTCATGCACTACACCACTATTAGTACTGAGCAAGACAGAGAGTGTTTAAATGTTAAAAGATTATTTGTATTGTTTACAGTTCAAATAAGGCATATATTTAGCTTGGGACTTGTTATAATTCTCTCCTCCCTAAATATGAATTGTAGGACAGCAGGCAGGACATTATATAAACAGCTAACTTTCCAGGGCCCAATCCAACAGCTTTAGTGCACACTCATGCCTGTAGATAGAATGTTTTTTTTAGTGTGCCTGACTTGGATTGGCCTCCAGCCTGGTAATTCACCACAAGGTAAACATAATGGACACACTCTACCAGAATAATCTCCTGTATCAGCCCTATTTAAAATAGGACCTGCCCAAAAGTTCAGATGGATTGTGCCATCTGTCAGCAGGAAAAGCTCACATAAAACTCAGGTAAGAAAAAAAGTTACCTATTTTACTAAGGACTTATTCCAAGATTAAATGTAACCTCAAAACAAATAGGTTCTGTGAGTTTATGCTAAATAGTCTAATTAATCTTCATGTTTGATCTTTGGGATAATATGTTGAACTAATTTGGGATTAAAAGATTACAAGTAACATTTTGAGTTGAAAGCTGCTACATGTTCCATGTCAACACAGCCATGACAGAATTAACCCAGAAAGCCCTTTGGATTCCACACACTAGATGTTGGTGCTTAAGCAGAGTTAAGGCGACCTATTAGTAAATGCATTATAAAGCGCTAATACTGAAATGTTAGATGCTAACCGTGCAATGCCAAAAGTCAGACACTTTTGGTTTTATTTATTTATTTATTTATATCCCACCTGTCCTCCCAGCAGGAGCCCAGTTTTGTATCTTATACCATCATCATCATCATCATCATAATCTTGGATTTCTTATCTGCCCTTCACCATAAGATTTCAGAGCAGGTTAAAAAGGTAAAGGTGTCCCCGCACTTATAGTGCAAATCATTTCCGACTCTTAGGGTGACGTCTTGCGACATTTACTAGGCAGACCGTATATATGGGGTGGGACTGCCAGTTCCTTCCCCGGCCTTTCTTTACCCCCCAGCATATGCCGGGTACTCATTTTACCAACCACGGATAGGCTGAGTGGACCTCGACCCCTTTTACCGGAGATTCGACTTCCTCCTTCCATTGGAATCCGTTGGAATCGAACTCCAGCCGTGAGCAGAGCTTCGGCTGCGTTACCGCCGCTTACCACTCTGCACCATGGAGGGTCTCAGAGCAGGTTAGAATAATATAAAAATAAATAATAAAATTAGTTAAAACCATTTGTAATCAGAAGAATAGGATTCTATGTATTTCAGGTGCCAAAGGCCCGGGTAAAGAGGTGCATTTTCAGCATACAGCAAAAGCTATGCAATCATGTTGCTAGACATACCTCTGTGGAAGGGAATTCCACAATTTTGGGGGCTGCCACAGAGGAAGTTTAGGAACTTCATTAAGCTTTTCTCTCTCTTACTGCCACACTGTGTGTGTCTCTCCCTCTCCCCTGCTATTTCTTTTTTTCTCTCCCCTCTCTCTTTCTCTTCTGCCCTGCCCAGCAGGCTGCTAGGGGAGAGACAGATCATTCTGGCCAAGGGTCTAAACAGATAATTTGCAGAGAGCTTCTGAAATTAGACCAATGGCCACCAGCTGCACCTCATTTAGCAAGGGCACAAGATCGGAAGATGATGTTAAGGTCTGGGAACGTTTTATTCCACATTAAGTGTATCATCATACTGTAAAAGTATTGTTATGGGATTGAGAGTTGAAAAAGTTAATTTCTTTGGGTCCCCTTCAAGCCTGTAATCTTGTATCTGAGGTTGGGATATGCAAGCCAGAAATCTGCTCTACTGGTCAGGCTAGTTTCCTTTGTTAACCTAGCCTATGAGTCAATGGATTTCTTGAATGGTACATCTGCATACCCAAAGAGATATGGCTGTATTGTGAAGGCTTTTAGCTTTTTTTTTTTTATTTCTGGGGGTGGGGAATAACTTCATACAATTAAAAAAAATCCAAACACTGACCTTTTCTGTGGATTCAAAGAATATGTTTGGGCATCAGTGTGTATGGTACATGGAAATGTGTATGCCACCCTATCCCCAGTGTCCCTAACTGCTATACCTTCCAAAGGCCCAAAGGGTGCTTGTATGTTTATTCAGTTTTGAATGCTAATATTGCCTAAAGACTGTCTCCATCCCCACTGACCTTCTCGGGTGGTTTGGCCAAGGGATCTCTCTTGGTATTAAGCATGGGCGAGAAATTAGATTCAGTTCACATTTCAAACTGAATCTGTCAAATCTGCACTTTCCCATTATGAGAACCAAAACACAACCAGCCTTCAAAATTTGCATATTTGAATTTTGCAGTGCAGTCTGCCAACAAAACAATGTTTACAAAAATGCACATTAGGGGAATGTGTGCATAAAAATGAATATATAAGTGAGAATAACATACAAAAATGCATTATATGATGAGAAATTGCTTGCAAAAATGAGGAGGTAGTCAAAACTGCCTACAAAAATGTGTTTATTGGGAGAAATTCACACTAAAATGCTGGAGAATTTTCATGAGGGTTTTTTAAATTAAAAATGCAAATTGCTACAGAAATGTGGAGAACTGAATTTATGAAAATGAGAAAATGAGAGAACTGAAACTGACAGATCTTTCCATCCCTGCTTGGTAGTTCTGCTACCCTCAGAAGTGCAGGGAATGGTGGTCCAGGAAAGGGCTTTCTTTGTTGCAGCCCCTAAATTATAGAACTCCCTCCCCACAGAGGTCTGTCTAGCATCTTCATTGTACAACTTTTGCCATATGCTGAAGACACTCTTTTCCCTCCTTAACCCTGGCCTTTGACAGTTAAGGTATGTTGTTTTGTGGGGCCGACCTCTGTTGCTGAATTTATACTGTTCTGTTCCATTTGGAATGGTTTCATTATTGTTATGGTTTTATTTGTTTTTATAACTGTACATTCTATTGCTGTAACCCACCCTGGGACCTTAGGGTGAGAGCGGGGAAGAAATCAAATCTAATCAAATAAATAAGCCTCCCTGTGCTCAGGAATCCTGATGACACAGGACTGCTGCTTACGGGGAGGTTTGTGAGTGCAGTAAGAACATAGGAAGAGCCCTGCTGTATCAGACCTAAGGCCCATCTAGCCCATCATCCTGTGTTCACAGTGGCCAACCGGATGCCTATGGGAAGCCTGAAAGCAGGTCCTGAGAGCAACAGTTCTCTCTTCACTTGCAATTCCCAGAAACTAATACTCAGAGGAATACTGCCTCTGACCCCGGAGGCTGAATGCAGTTCAAATCCACTACCAGATGTTTCTGCTCAATGCAGGAAGGTTGGGGTGGAACAGCCAGGGCCAGAGATGGTGGAGGCAGGGACAGAGCTAGAGCATGTGCCCCTATGCTCCCTACACACTTCGTGTCCTCACATGTTCTTTGAATGCCTATCACAACAATTTAAAACACCGTGAAAATAATAATGGGGACAGCAGATCAAAAAAATGATACATTTCATGGATGCTAAAAATCATTCAGAAGTTAGACTGAAGTCTTGTGGATACAAACATGTCTTCAGGTGATGGGAGAAGGCCAGCAAAGAAGATACTGGAAAAATTACCTGTAACAAGGAGTTTCACATCCTGGGCACTGCAATAGAAAAGGCCTTTCCCCCAGATTTCCACCAGCTGTTCTTCCGATGGTGGTGGGACACACAGAAAGGCTTCTTCTGTTGAGCTTAGTGGCAAGATCATATTGGACCAAAATGTCCTGTGAGGATAGTGTCATATAGTTTAGTTACTAGGTCGTACTGGACTTAATTGTACAAAATTGTACAAAAAAGTGCTTGTTTAGCTTCCTGACTGTTGTATCCCCTAAGCCTATCATGACAGCCCTTTAGGTATTCTAGTCGCAAGCTGTTCATGACTTTATTGCTTTACAATAAACTACTACTTGTGTTTTTTTTTCCAGTTACCAAAATTTTTGGCATAAATCCTGCATTAAGCATTTCCCCATATACCAAATGGACAAATGGGTTAATGATATGTACTTCTTTCCATTAAAGCCATGGGCACTCCTGATAATTTATTGTTGAGGTTACTTCTCTGAATTACTGCTTAACCTCCTTTATATTAAAAAAGGGGGACAGGATATTGGAGTTTTCGTAAAGATGGGAATCACTAATGGCCCAAATAAGATGATTCAGACATCTTTTATTATACTCTGTCATGAACTCTGCATTTTTGGACAGGAAATCAATGATTAGTCTAACTTGGGTCGCATAACTTGGCCCAATCAAGGAAGGTTTTGAAAGCTAAGTAACAGAATTAATAGTAATGCCTATTTTATTATTCTGGATGCAGTCATTGTGTGGTGTTTCTTGTAATTTCTTGAAAGAGAAGCAAGTCAGGGAGTCTATATTGAAGCGAACCCTTGAGTACTTTATGAGGTGATGCTAGCAATTTAATACCAGCTGCTCTTTGCAACTGAAATGTAGGGAATCATACCTTACCTCTGGGAAAAGAAAACAAGACTTGAATACAATATGTCAGCATGTTCAACCAAACCTAAGTCATGGTCATAAAGTTATGAAGTGTTTTCTGCTAATACCTAAACTATTATATTGCTTAAGTTGGGATACATTCTTATTTTTTCCTGTTCTAGATAGAAATGCGTCAGGTGTCTTGCATTCATAATAGCTAACATCTGCCATCTACCTTTCTATATGCATATTACTCAGTGGCTTCTTTTGAATCATTCATTGGGGGGGAAGATATCCTATCATTTCAGTCATGTAAGTGAAACACTTTGAAGTGCTAATATTCAGTTTTTGACTGTTATTCCAAATGTGGCTGAAGTGTTTTTTTAAAAATCTATTCATCACTGTCAAAGGGGATGGAGTAATGGGCAGAGAAATCCAACTACCTACTTATACCAAACTGTGTTGGGTTTTGACTCTACAGCTGGACTCTCACTAGCTACAGGTGGATGGGAGGCCAGCTAGCAGTATTTCTACTGGTTGGGCGTTGGGGCTAGCAGAAAGCTCCAAAATGAGGCATTCTGAGAGCAGAAAGAGGGCAGGGCAGAAGTGGCCTAACATGTGGCATGGGACCTGATCAGGGCATTTCTTTGGAACCAGAAGTTTCAGAGTGATGGCAGGAAACACTGCTCTCTGTCTTAATTGACTTCATGGTGATCCACACCAGCATGAGTCTCATGCTGTGCTAAAGTTTTATGCATCAATCAATAAGAAAAGACATTGCAGTCAGAATTTATTAAAACTGAAAGAGAATTTCTGTCAAATTCTAATGGTGGGGCATGGAGATTTTGTTGCACTTATTTGTGTGGCAAGAGCAACTCCTGTTTGGTTCTCTCTTTGTGTTTCTAACAGGAGATAGAAAAGAAGTCCTCCAGTAGGCAAAAATACCTGTCTTTACCTGTGTTCCTCTACCTGTATTCCTTCCATTGTTTTCTCAAGGATCTGACCTCACTTCCATCCTCTCCTTCCTCCTCCTTCTTGAACCAGCTGAGGAAGAGCAGACAGCCTTCTTTTGTCTCTCTCCCCTAAAGCATCAGGGCAATGTCCAAGTCAGGGCACTGCACCTCCAGCATAGTTAGCTAGCTAGAACTAGAGCCTTTCCTATCAAGTATACAATACAATAAATTTATTACGGTCATAGACCAGCAAGTTCCTATCAAGTATGTATTTCTATTAATCAAGTTGTCTTTACTTAGTTTACTATAAAGTCTCAGTGATTCAAAGCAAGGTGGAAGCTTGCTTTCTCTCATGTAAGCCACACACACAGTTGCACTGCACAGAATGATAAACAAGCTACAGTCAGCTAATTTTTTACCAATACTCCAACAATTTTTGAGGTGGCTGAGTAATTTTGTGCAGAGCTTGGAAAAGTTACTTTTTTGAACTACAGCTCCCATCAGCCTAATCCAGTGGCCATGTTGCCTAGGGCTGATGGGAGTTATAGTTCAAAAAAGTAACTTTTCCAAGCTCTGATTTTGTGAGTGTCCTTCCTTTCATTCTCTAAATCATCTCTCTCTCAGCCTTCCCAGATGCCTGTGCTTCCTGAAGACCCCATGAATTCCATGGCTGGGCTTTCCGATATGTTCAGGAAGCAAAAGAAGCTGTGTGCCATGCTCCTGACAGGTGTGCATTGTTAATTTTTTCCCCAAAAAACTTTGGAAAAAAGGGAAGGAAGGAAGGAAGGAAAGAAAAAGGAAAAACGTCTGTTAAAAACACTACAAATGAGACAGAAAAACAAAAGGCATTTCTGAGTGGGAAGAAAAGTTCTGAGAAACTGGAGGACAGATTTTGATACATCATTGCTTGACACATCATCGTGAAAGCAAATCAGAATGAGGACAATGTTTAATGCCCTCATTCTGGATCCTTATGTATAAAACAATGGGACCTCTTAGCAACTGGGCGTGATTTTTATTGAAAAGTGAATAAAGATATTTTTTTAAAAAAAGTATCACCCATGTTCATGCCTTTGCCCCAAAATTGTCAAAATGCCCACTAGCTTCACATCCTGAGAAAAGAGTTCTGGTAGGGGGGATATCTGAACACAGGACTAATTTGTTCCACACATCAGAGTCCTGTGCATCACTTTACGTAACTTGAACTAGCAAATAACACAACTGGAGTCAAAAGAAGAGCACGCTATATGAGTTTCAGAAGGTCTTATCTAACCAATGATTAAAATAAATATCATTCACAAGAAAATTCACTCACTTTTCCATTTTGGAAGTGTTTTTATTATAATAGATTAGAAATTAATAATGCATAATGAGTATGGTCCTGTGTGAAGAATCCCTTTGCATATCACCTTTCTCCTGCTCATAGAAGAGAACTAGGATGCACCTGTTTGCCCAGAGTTGCTTGACAACAAACATTTTATTATGACAGCCTGAGGTTACAATCCTAAACACAATTTCTAGGAATGAAACCCACAGGACTAAATTCAACTTGCTCTTGAGTAAACCTACTTAAAGTTGCACACTTAGCACTTTATTCTGCACCAAGGATGTGGAGTACCCATAATCCCATTCTTAATGACCGCACTGCCCTTTCTTATGAACTTCAAGATTATGAGCAAAGAAGAGAAATTGTATCTTTGAAGTGTGATTTGGGGGAAAAAGTTCCACATTTATTGCTTTGTATCTTCTAGGTTTACAATGGTACTTATTTTCCCTCATGTGCCATTTAGAAGTTCTTAAATAAAGGACACTTATGCCTGCTAAGGGAATTGACACAGTTCACTAAAATAATTTCCTTCCACTGGATAGCAAGGCATGAAAAGCTGTAGTTCATCTTTTCACTCTGACTACAGTCTGCTAAGGTATTAAATAGATTCCCCTCCCTCTTCCACTAAGTGGTTGGCATTTACTCAGTCTTCAGTGCTGAAGTTACTTTAAGTACAGTTTGAGTTATTAACTTTCCCCGTATTTGGAGTTATATTGAAAGTTCTCATAAACTATTGGGAAGTTGAAAAGTGTGTCTGGAGCAATCCATGTTAAAAGCATTACTTTTCTGAAGGATTTGTCATTATTCTTGGTCTGAAATGGCATCCTTGAAAGCCAAAAGGAGTCCTCAAGGAGAAAATAGATCAGTTATAAGACTTCACACTGGTTATTATATTAATATGAGAAATGGCAAACAAAGTTTAGGTTGTTAGTTCTAATCAAAAAGAGAAATTCAGGCCTCTCATTTTCTCGGAGTCCCTTAAAAGCACATTTCTTTTATTTATTAAAATCATTCGCATAGTGTCTTTCATTTCAAAGAAATGCCAAGGGAGTTTACCAGTAGTGTAATGTCCCTCTTTTGCCCCTCCCCTCCCCTTTCTCTACTGAATCTGTAATGATGCTAAAAAGTTAATAATAATAAAAAAAATACATAATACAAATCAAAATCTTTTAAGGTTTTCTAGATGGTGCTTATTACTTTGAGTTAGATATAGAGAATTAAACATTAAGACTGGTGCCAAGGGCACCACTCACAAAATGGCCACCATGAGGTATGTAACATAGCACACAATGTCTGCCATGTAGGCATGGCATAGCACAAACATTAGAGTAGAACCACTGCTGCTCCCCTTCCCACCTCATGCTTACTCTGGGAAGTCAATGCTATGTCCTGCTGGTCCTGTTTGTGGCAATCACTCAATATTGATTCCCCCTCCCCCTCCCCCTCTCCCCTCCCCCTCCCCTAATAACAACAGGGTTATTGTTATTGTCTAATAACAACAGGGTGCATTCCCTGGTACCAAGGAAAATGTACGAGGTGGCCAACCACACACACACACACACACACACACACACACACACACACACACACACACACACACACACACACCCATACTGTTATGAAGAGTGCAGTTTGCATGCAAGTCTATGATTCTCACATGCAATCTGACATTCACTTCTAGGGATCTTTTGATGCACTCACAGTTTGGCACTCCAAAAATTAACATAGACCCACAGATAAAGCAAATTTATTATATCAAGAGGGAAATAGTTTATTGTCTAAAAAGGGAATGAGCACATTTAAACAAAATTGATAACCAATATAACTGATATTAGCCTGAGTATAGGAGAGTTTTAAAACCAATGCAAGAGTTATACTGGATATACACATAGGAAAACTAGGATGCGGTCAGGGAATGGGTGTGTGTGTGTTGGCTGAAGGTAGAACCAGAAGGGGAGAGAAAGAAGGAAGCTTTGGATAGTGATTTTGTGGGACGTTGAGAAAGATTTTAGGGCAAGAATTAGAAATTGGAAGAGTGTGGGGTGTGGCAAAGGGAAAAAAGAGAGCAGGTCTTTCCAAGAAAAAGAGACCAGAGGAAGCCTGAAAATGGAAGACAGGGGAAAGAGCAAGTGAGCGAGAGTTTAGCCAACTGAAGGGAGAGTGAGAGCGAGAGCGTCTTTGATACCTTTCCTTACTCTGTGAGGCTGGGGATCAAAGGTGGGTTGGATCTTCAGCAACAAAAAGGGATAGAGGGAAGGAGAAGGGGAAAGTCCACAGAAAATGTTCCTGAGGTCCCTTGGGTATCCAGAGATTCTTAATCACAGAGATGAAAAGCATCACCTCTGATGCTTGAGCTGGGGTCAGAATTTAACATAAAAATGAAGACTGTAAATCCTGTCTCCTTGACAGTAAATAGGTGTTAAAAGTTTTAAGATGGTGCCAGCCCTGAAGAGTTTGTCTAAAATGTTTTGCAGAATGGCTTCTAGAAAAAGCTTATTGTTCTGACCAGGTGAGATGGGGAAAAGAGACTGACATATCTTTTCAGCTCTGCTGGCAATAGTCTTCAGGCGATTGAAAATTTGATTACTAATTGTGAGGAGGTGGGGAGGAAAGAGTGATATTTAAGTGATCATATCTTGGCTATACACTTCTAGGAGGAATCTGACACTCCGTTATTTGCCTTTAAATTTGCAAATGATAAGGGAGGGATGACAGACATTGACATTGAAAGGAGATAACGAATTTACCAAATGCTTTTGCAGCTCAGCTTGCTTGGAGCATGCATGTCCAGCTTCCTGTAACAGAGTCTCTCCTGAGGCCTCTCCAGACCTAAATCAAAACTTCCATTCTGAGGTGCAGACTATCATAGCACAAGCTGGATGTTTTTAGGGGTGCTTCTTAACAACACACATACAGACCACAGATATACATGCATTTCCCTGTCCCTTTCACTCACTCATATACACTTCACATATACTGTATATAAACAACAAACTGGTAGTCTGTGTTGTTTCCCCTTAGCATTTTCCTAGGTAAATACATCTATCTCAGGGCGTGTTTAAAAGAGAAAGTGAGCAGACTACTGCTTTTGGCAGCTTTGCTGAATAATTAATCCCAAACTAGAGAATATTGATGACATTTAACTATAATTCAGTATAATTTGTAAGGTAATTTTTAAACAAATCGTACAATATACAATATACTGCATGTATATTTAAAAATGGGACAGTATTTCTTTTCTTTGTAAAGTGCCTTTGTACTTTTAAGCAGATGCAGGGATGTTCAGGACTACGTGGTGTCCTTGGAATGCACAATTAAACTGTGGAACTCACTGCTTTTAAAGAAGGATCAGTGTATCCAATCAACAGTGAATGGCCTTGGAACCTTCATGCCCACAGGTGGTATACCTCTGTTTACCTGGTGGAGGGATAAATAATGGGGGGAGTTTATCACCTACAGGTCTTCCTTGTGTGCTTCCTAGCCACTGTCAGTCTGACATCACTGCTGGATGCTGCGCTAGATAGCTCTGTGGCAGCCCGATGCAGCAGAGCTCTTATATTCTTACTTTCAAATAAGTAGAGAATTGTGGTCTGTGGTCCTGCTCTACACCTACAATGCTCTCGTCTCATTATCTGTTAACAGAGGGCTTATCCACATGGCAATTTACTGTATGTCTGGTGCTCTTTGCATCCCCTTTTAATTTGTATGGTTCACATGACGTTGCAGGCAAGCAGAAGCTATCACACAGTTTTTCCCTTTAAATCCGTAGTAACCCAATCCGCTGATAATGCGAAAAGGGAAGGAAACACTGTGTCAGCTGCGCTATGCTCCCCCTTGTAGATGCTTTGCTTTGATGTTTTTTACTGGGTGGGTGAATCCTTACATCAGCGTTTCCAGCTGCTGCAGCCGCTGCCTACTTTGCCTTTCACTCACTCCCCCCATCCACTTTTCACTCAGGCTTGGTCAATGGAGAAGGGGAGGGGGGGTCTAATAAGTTTCATTGTTTCTTGTCAATTGTACACCAAGGCGCTCTCCCGGTTTCAGCCTTGAAGCCCAAACAGTCATGGAGATTGCAACTGAGGGAATTGTTGCCTTCCCTATCAATACTCAGGAGGGATTAAACATGTAAAATTGAGGGTGGGGCCACAAGGAAACAGCGACAATAATCATTCCCAGAGGAACGCTTATTTAGGTGAATGGAAAACAGTGGATTGGAAGCTACCATTGACCAAGAAGTGTGGACTTTGAAAATCTATTATGTGGTAAAAGCAGTGTCTTTACTACAAAGTTAGGCTTCCGTGTGGATAAGCCCAGAGGTTCATACCTACAGGCTGGTCAACCGCACTTCTCCACCTCTTCCCCCTCTCTTTCCAGGTACATCTCTCCCCATCTCACACACACCTGCATACATACCTCCCCCCTCACAAATACACAGACACACTACTTGAGCAACCCCTCTTCAGAAAAAGCTCCTCCTTGGAACACAGGAAGCACCTGCCACCAGCTCAACCTCACTGGCAGACAACAGTATCATGCAGGGGTACCCACTGCTCCATCCTTTCCTCAGCAGCTTTCTTTTTTAAAGTAAGCCCCAGTCTCCCCAAAACCTTTTAAGCAGGTGCTTGTTGCTGATTGGCTGGCTGGCTGACAGCCTGATCTTACAGTGGTATTCCTCCCCCCTCCAGGTAGTCACGGGGAAGAGATACAGACCACAGTCTGGCAACCTCTGCCTAAACAGTTAAAGAAAGTAAATACCTGGGCTTGGCTGTGTCCTCCCTCCTCTCCTCTTGTAAACCTCTCTCTCTCTCACTGTTGTCATCCTCACCTTCTCATGACTCTCTCCTCCCACAACAGACGGTGGGAGCCAATCAGCATGAAAAGGTATTAATGGTGGTTGCTGATTAGCTGTAGCTGGACACAGGGGGACCAGGAGGGGAGTGACTCCAAAAAAAAGTAAAGGGATGGTGTCCCCAGTGCGACCCATCAGCACTACACAGCGCAGTTTATAGGTCAATAAAACAAACAGTGTATAGCAAAATATATTATCTATAGATAGACAGATACAGTGCCTTGCAAAAGTAATCAGACCCCTGACCCATGCTCTCATATTAATGAATTACAAATGGTACATTATAATTTTGTTCTGTATGATATTTTAACATAAAACCAATGTCACCTTATAATGATTGATTTTGAGTTTCAATGTTTCAAAATAAAATATACAGATTACAAAAAGGCAATAATGATGGGAAAAACAGAAGGGAGTAGAAAAAGAGGAAGATCAAACAAGAGATGGGTTGATTCCATAAAGAAAGCCACAGACCTGAACTTACAAAATCTGAACAGGATGGTTCATGACAGATGCTCTTGGAGGTCACTGATTCATAGGGTTGCCATAAGTCGTAATCGACTTGAAGGCACGTAGCAACAACAAAGGGTTGTGATAGGATTTTTTTCTGGAAGCAATTAGTACAGAAATTGGTGCTAAAGTTCTGCTAGATTCCATTAGATTTCCAGAAATGGCTTTTACACTGTGTGAAAGATCACATAAAATGCGAAAATTATCAGGTAAGGAAACATTGGGAAACTGGAGGAAAGTGTTGTCTGAATGCAGCCTGAAACAAGCGCTTAGAAAAGCAGATAGAAACCTGACATAAATATTAGGTGAAACTGTAGTCATTTGCTATTTACATAACTGACTGGGCATTTCCAAGAGTGGTTGTTTGGTACTACATCAGTTCAGTAGTTCACTTTCAGATTTTTTTGGTATGTCGCATTTTTGCCTGCCATTTCAGGGTGGTGGTGGTAAACTACTGTTATTCTTCTCTCTTGTGTTCCCAGATGACATGAAGATCATGGTTTTGTTGTATTTCCTTGTTCTGAGATTGTTGCCTATGAAGAAAGGTCACTCTACCTGACTGAGTTACATTCTATTTCTAAACCATCTGCCCAGTCTCTTTCAAGCATCCTCAGGAAACAGCAGTAAATTATTTCTGGATCTTCTAGCAATAATTTAACCTCAAACCCAAAGACCTGCCTAATTTAGCTGTGGCTGGAGCTTTCTGTGGGTATCAACATTGCCAGTGTTGTTTCTAATACATTATATAAAACCTACTATTTCTACTGTTCAGAAATTTAGATAAGAGAATGAAACATCCATATGGTTATTGAATTATTTTGATCCAAAGATTACATATTCAGTGAGCATGTTTGGTATGGTGGTGGAAATGTTTTATTTTATTTTATACTTTTAATTATTTTGTATTGCTTAATTCTTTTCACTTTAAATGGCTCAGGATTCCTATTTGATTTTAATGGTCTTTTTTTATAATGCCATGTTCTATTTACAAATGTATTCTCCACTTTTCTTTATATATAAAAAATAACCTCAAAGTGGCTTACAACAACAATAATACTCACAAAACACAATGCAAAGAACCCAAATTACTAAACTCAGTATCATAGTATTTTAAGCTATTTTGGAGAAACAGTATATAAATATTGTATTCAACTGTGAATGCATACTGTTCCCATTAAAAATCTTGTGGGCAATGGGGAATTGATAACAGGTTTATAAATATTTGCAAGGGATTATTTTCACTGGTTCCGTCTGTCACTTCAAAGGATAAAGATGGATATTCTCACCAAGAAAAGTGCAGTAACGTTTGACTGTTGGAAGGGTAAACATTATTTTAATGAAAAATGGCACCAGTCTTCCACAAAAACAAACGTAAGTGCATATTTCACATTAGATCATGCAGAACTCATGTGACCTAATCTCCCATAATGAAGCAACTAGTGAATGCATCATGAGGAAATTGATGTTATTTTTAATCACCACCATTTCTACCTTTTAATTTTGTTTTGTTCATAAAGGATTATGGCATGTGCTTTTGAAAAGTAAGTTTTTTAAAAAAAAAAAATGCAAAGCAGACATACAAAATCAAAAGTTGCCTCCTTTCCCTGGAAACAAAGAGTTGCCATTTTCCCCCAAGGGAACTACAGGTGTTCAAATGGAGGCTTCCAACATTTTTATATATTAAAAAATCCATCTTTCTCTTGCCATCTGTCACCAGTAAGACAAGATATAGAACAGTGGCAGACTCATGTTCAAAAGACTGTCTTTGGGATAACAAAGAGAAAAGTTAATGGACACAGATTTACAAATTATTAATGATTTCTCTTGCCATTTTTGAAAAATGAACGCTGTGCACACCGTCTCTCTCCCCAAACAGATTGCATTTTATTCCTCTGCAGTTTGTCCATCAGGCTTCACTCTGACAACATAATCCAAAACTAATCCAGAGCATTCAGTTTTCCTTGTTGGCTCTCATGCACACTGCTTAGACAAATCCTGCTACCTGTCAGCCCTCCTGTGTGTGCCAGACAGCCTGCCAGGTTAACCCCTGGGGAAACTGAGAGACCTACTGACTTAACCCCTACTTCCCTTCCAATAATCCACCGTAAATACATAGCGTTAACAGGCTAACTGTGCTAATCATGGCTGGATCTTTTAAAATCTGCTTCATATACACTCCTTAAGTAGTAAGGATCTGAGCATCACTGCTAGGAAAGGGAAGGCAATGCATTCAAGTATACGCAGCAGATGGATAGGACACACTGAAAGGATTTAATCCCTTAAAGCAGCGTGTGAAAACACATGCATCAAATTGCTAGGCCACCTAGTTGCTTATGAATCCATCTGAATTGTCAGCACAAGGTCAGAAAAAAAATTCCAAAGATATCATGAAGCTCTACCTTTGATATATTTTATATGGTCATTGAGCAGGTTTTCCACTTATAATTCACTTTTCTATATACTCCCTTTTGCCCCCAGTACCACCCCAAATCTTTTCATTTTGAAATTTGCACTTTAAAATAAATTTCAGTAACAGAAGACACTGTCACCATAACATTGTTTTGCTTACGAGTTGCTTGCTTACAATAGAAATTGTTTAGCATCTTCAAAGTTTTTCAGTTTGAAGGCTTCCTAAAACCTGAAACACCATACAACTTGGATAACAAAGACTTTTCAAAGTACTCACTCTTTATTTGGGGGGGGGGAGCCAAAACAAAACAGCATTGCTCCTCATTGGAATTCAAGGCACATCACTCTGTCGGTCTGTGGCAGCATCAACAATCCACAGCAGAAAATAACTTGCGTAAGCACGGCATACCCAGGAGCACTTAAAAGCCCCGCTAAGCTCAGCCACATGAGATCTGTAATAAAACATTGCTCAGCTCATTTAATGATTGGAAGGCATGATGTCCAGGACTCCAGGTTAATATCTGAAGTGGGGGAAGGTAGAGTAACCCATGGGGAGGTGGTCCTGAACCCTGCCATGAAGAAAACTAGGAAGGGAAGATCTTTTGTGACTTGTGATAAGAGCATTTATTTTAACTCAATTAAATTTCTGACAGTCTCTTGAGAGGAAGAAAGGATATTAATTCTATATATTCATGTACATATATGTACACTTACAAATGTACAAAACATTTTGTACTGAAAATCAACTGTATTTAAATGATACTATGCACAGTAACTTGCTATTTTTTAACTTCTGTTAACAGATATAGCATCTGTGATCACGAAAACGAAAGGCACTGTTAAAATCAGGGAAACCTGAAAAAGGAAATGTTAAGGAACATTTGCAATGCTGTCATTAAAACTGATTCAGAGCACTTTTGTACACCTTTAAAGTTTTTACAACTATATTTTCTCAAGTAAACATTAACAATATGTCCCTTTGGATATCTTTTTTGAAACTAAAAGGTGAATTTGTTTTGCTTTTAAGCTATTCATTTGTTTTGTTTTAAAAGCATTTTTAAATATCAGGCATTTTTTTCACAGTCAGGCAAGTTCATCCTAGAGTTTATTGTAAAGTTTATTTTCATGCAATTTTGTTATAAAACACAGCTGTTGAACAAAAAGGAGAAAGAAAATGTGTGGATCCTTCTGGATGGATATATTTAATTAAGATTCAGAGGTTAATAAAAAATCAAAATCATACTAAATCTTCAGAAAGTACATAAATTATGGCATAAAAATGAACTGAATATGAGCACTTTCAGAACAGATGTTAAATGCTTTATATGAAAATGATGTAGCCACCATTCTGGCTATGCTATTAGAGCAAAAGCCTTGGAGACATCTGTTTTCTAAACTATTATCTTTTAATAAATGTGAATTCTCCCATGTTGTCCCAGGCTAAATTGAATTCACACAGCAAAAAGAATTCTTTTGCAAAGAATAACAGATGGCAAGTTTGCTAATCAAAATGTAAAGACATATAAGTATTAAAGTGGAACCCTGAAAACTACAACCACAAAATAATCTTAGTCTTGGCTGCCAAAAGTTATCCAGTCTTTAGGGATGCAAAGCAAATTAATTTTGAAATAACCTCATGCTGTGGTTACCTAGGAAATGCCTCAGTTTAAAGCTAAATCTCTTTTCTTTTGTGCTTACTGTTTTGTAGTAGTACAGCAATGAGCACAGTATTTACAGAAGAGCCATAGGAAAGCTAAGCAGCATGAGTCGATGAAACTACACATCCTAGACCTCATTATTGTTACACACTGAAATTTTAATCTAAAGGTGCTTGATAGTTCAGTTAAATGAAGCCTAGCCACTATCCTTAAAGCTGTTTAAAAACAAAGACTGGGAATGTTCTAGTGTATTTCCAAAGAATGTTGACAACTCAGGTCATTTGTTGATTATTTTTCCTTCCTGCCAAAGCAGCTGGGAGATGTTCTGTCTGCTATTGATCATGAAACTTTATCAGCTATTTCCAGCGTACGTCTTTGTAGTTGCTGCAAAATCTAAATAACCTGGAATTGGTTCATTAACTTTCACATATTTGGCAGGAGAGAGAGTAAAAAGTTAAAGATGTAGATGGCATCCAAGTTTTTGGGGATTCTTGTTGTTATATTGGCAAACAAAGAATGTTAGATAAAACCTTGGAGCAAGACAAAGCCTCTTGTGTGCATATTTCGGGACAAGGTCATTGTTGGCTGTGGCGAAATAACTCCATACACTCAGAAGCAAAAACGTTGCCATAGCCAGCTGTAGGACTGAAATATAACAATAGGGTGGCCATGCATTCTGCTTTTCAGAGGACATTCCTCTGTTTGAAGGGCTGCCTGGTCCAAGTCCAGTTTAAATGCTATAAGAGGGAGCAGAGGCTGTGAAGTTGGCCATCCACAGCACTTGGACAGCTAAATGAAGGTCAGCAAGGCCAAGAGGCTCTGGGGGTTGTCAGCTGGCTGCTTGCGGGGCAGTGGGCCTTGAAGGCCTGCTTCAGATCTCACATGGATGCCAGGCTGGGACTTTTTCTGCAGTGGTCTGCCCCCCTCTTAAATCTGTAAGCCTCCTGCAATTTGCTTCTTGCAAGTGGACCAGTAAATTGTGGGCGGGGGAGTGATTTAACTCAGCAATAAGCTTGGATTAGCCCCTAACATCACACCTACTGTGGGTAAGTATGGAGGGAATGCCATTAATTCACAGGTCTCTTTTAAGAGGTTCAAAGATTGGCCAGTTCAGTCCCCAGGGATAGGGTGGCAGCCAGACCCTGAGTTGGCAGATTACAGGACTGAAGTGCATCATATAGTCACAAATCAGTTCAGAAAACATTTTCACAGAATGTGCGCCAAAACAAGATTAGCAGCATTTTACAGCTGGAAGGGGACCCTAGAGTTCATTTGATGCATCCCCCCCCCTCAGTGCAGAATATTTTTGTTGTAATGTGTCATGATGCAATGTAGGAAAACACTGTGTATGTGTGTCTTCTGTAATTGTCAGCCTTAATTTGTCCCTCTGGGTTTTTGGTAGAGGCTTGGTGTGTGAGACCACAAGAAAGAACCATCCATAACTTCTGCCCTCTGGAGCAATAAAAATGTCTCCTCCATCTTCTGCATGACACTAGCTGTCTCCCCTTAATTTTCTCTTCTCCAGCTCTTTCAATCATTAAAATCATTCCTCATATGATTTGGTTTCTTGACCCCTTAACACCCTGGTTGCCCTCCTCTGGACACATTACAGTTTCTTAATGTCCTTCTTAAAATGTGGAGCCCAGAACTGCACACACAACTCTAGAAGCAGCCTGACCATTGTGGAATAGAATGACTATTACTTACTTATCTTGACTTGCTGCCAAAATGAGCCCAGTGAGGTGGTCAACTGGATCTCCTGGAACAGAGAATTCCACAATTTGGGCATCAGTAACTAGAAGGCTTTATTCTACATCCCTACCCTTCGTAGCTAAAATGATGAAACTGAGGTTATCATACTTTGGACACATCATAAGAAGACATGATTCACTAGAAAAGACAATAATGCTGGGAAAAACAGAAGGGAGTAGAAAAAGAGGAAGGCCAAACAAGAGATGGATTGATTCCATAAAGGAAGCCACAGACCTGAACTTACAAGATCTGAGCAGGGTGGTTCACGACAGATGCTCTTGGAGGTCACTGATTCATAGGGTCGCCATAAGTCGTAATTGACTTCAAGGCACATAACAACAACAACAACCCTTCATAGCACAGAGATATGCAGAACAGGGCCTTGCTGGTGACTGCAGTGTGTGGGAGGGAGACTGTCCTTCAGATATCTGGATGCCAAAAACCTTTAGGGCTTCAAAAGTGAGAATCAAAACATTGAACTGGGCCATGAATTGGCTCCACATGTTGTAGAATGGCACACACTTTCTTAAACAAAGGCTAACTCACCAGTCAATGCTAGAAATCTTATGCCATAGGTTGGTGTGGAGTTCCTCCCATTCTGATTGCCTCTTTATTACAATTACACTCCCCATTCTGGATGTCTTGTGCAAGCAGGAACAGAGGCACCCAAAGTAGGAGCTGAAAACGTTGTTATAACAACAACTGCAATGGGAGTTGCTCTGTGCCAACACATAGTATAAAATTTCTGTTTGATGGCCTCAAAGAATCCTGTAGAACTGAAATGGTACAACTTCAAATTATACATGTGAAGATATAATGCCTTCAGACTAATTTTATGCACATGTCCTATTCATTTATATTTTATTGAATATATATTTTGCTGTTTTATACCAAAGAGTCATATTGTCCTATGTAATCTGTTGATACTGGAATATAATCTCATGTTGAAAATGTGTTATGAGAGTCTGGTTTGTGTGTGTGTGTGTGTGTTTAAACTTAAAGACACATGGAAATTGTAGCGCTATCAATGCATCTCTAAAAGCTTAGACATATATACATTTTATTTTCTTGTGTCTTTTTTGATAAACTACTCTACTCTGAGCGATTATTAGAAACTCGGAGAATGTGAGCCTATTTAAACTTCAAGACAGAATAAACAATAGATACTATCCATCAGTCTCACTAATCATTTTGGAATGTTTTGTTAGACCCATTTACTTTGTTCCCCTCCCTTTCAAACAAATGTAGCACTTAAAATTTACTTCTGTGATGAAAAGTAAAAGAAATATAACAAATGCAAGAGCTAATTTTTGTACAAAATACAATATACCTTATGCACATGTAACTTATGCTGTCATTTAATGATCCCAGTATCAGCCTGGGTGCAAAAGGATGATTGCAGAAGATTCCATGTGCTATGTGCTTCTGACGTCCCCTCCCCCTCGCAACCTTTGCTACCTTCTGTGCGGTTTGGCAAATTCTTCTGTCCTGAAAATTGGGTGATCTTTGAACAACACATCCTGGGAAAGTTTTGGTACATGTGCAGAGAGGTCCTTATACACCATAATGGGAACCCCATCTAATATTTATGGAGTATATTAAATAGAAACCCTCTGAAGACCTCAGACTTTTACTTATTAGGACTGAAGCATAGGTTATGCTTTTTTTCGTGCTCAATATGGGTTGACTTGTATTCCTTGAATTTCCAGAGATGGACATATGTTGAATCATTCAAGAGTCTGGGATTATATCTTTACACCCTCCCTTCTTTCCTCTTGCCCTCAGGAAAAAAGGGGTGGGAGAGAAGGGTTGTAGTTCAGTGACAGAGCATCTTCTTTGCATGCAGAAGACCCCAAATCCAAGCTTTCAGGTAGGGTGAGGAACATACCTTGCCTGAAGCCCTGGAGAGCTGCTGCCGGTCAGTGTAGACAGTACTTGAACTAGATGGACCAATGGTCTGACTCAGTATAGGGCAGCATCCTAACTCAGTTTTAATGTCAAAGTCAACTCAAGATGAGAACAATCTTAATAATACACAGTGATATTTGCTCTGCATGAGGATATTGTAGAGTATGCAGTGCTCTTGCATAATATAAAACTGAAATTGCACTGTTTTTAAGTCTGGGATATATGAACTCTTTGAAGGTCTCAATGTGATTTATTTCAAAATATCCTCCACATTTCTTCTAAGAATCCTATAATTGCATGCCCACTAAGATAAGGTTTGTCTTGTCATAGCTTGAACTTTCCAAAATAGCAACATGCTCCTAGTTGTGAAGCCATATATGGACAGTACTAAGCTGACAGGGCTGGCAGCAGACTGCAGCAGGCCCTTGGGCACCAGACTGCAGAGGGCCCTAGAAGGCGGTGGTGACATGGCGGTACTACTGTTGTCCCAGGGGGCTGAAATAAGCCTAGCTGTGTCAGCGCATTAATGAGCAGTGCACACATGCCTGCTATAGTTGGCAAGGTGCATATTGACTTCTCCTCATGTCATCTTGGATGATGGGAAGCATGCGTGCACACCACACAGATGTAATGAAGCGGCGACATGGGAAGTGGTGTGGGAAGTGGCATGGCCAGCCCATGCCACTGGTGGGGGGGTTGCCTGAGAGGGTGGCTCCTGCTCTGTGATCTATGCCCGCATTGGGACACATGGGGCACACACTCCATGACCCGATGCTAGCATTAATATTGCTTGCAATTTCAAGTAAGCCAGAACTGCAGAACAAATTACATGTTTAGGATGCCTTTACCTGAGCACCACCAGTTGAACACATTTTTAGATGGCTTTCCAAAGCTTCACTGAAGAAACCAAATATTCTGAGTAGGAGTTTGCCCTTATTTTCCTCAAAGAAGGACTGTGCTAAATATACCGCTACACATTCCACATTCCTTGAACAGCTCCCTCTCCAGGCAATTAAAGGGAATCAAAATCTTAACATTTTCCTAAGATGAACATGTAAGTGCAGCACAAGTATTTATTACATGTATATGGAAATTGCAGTGTATTAGATTAAGGGAGATTTCTGACTGGCTGTTTATTGAGCATTCATGCTGATATATTCACATAAAACTTCTGTGGAGGTTATACTGTGTCACCCACTCACTGAGCATTTATCCTGATATGTTTGCACTGAGGTTATATTACATTGCTAACCGGTAATTGTGATCCTGCACTTTCCAGTGCAATTTTCTGCAACTTCTCTTATCTGCTTTTTTGCAATTATGAAAATGATGGGATAATTTCTAATGACCAAATTTTGTGTGAATAAATAGCCCATCTGTACACACCCTAATACTATAAGCTTCCGTGTTGAACAACTGATGCTACTTTCTCTATATAGAACTCCCTTTCTAATTTGGACAGCTGCGTATGGAAAGCTGCTGTTTTCAGTTCACATTAAATCTAACTGCATACTGGTGACCTTCACATGGCAAAACTTTCTCCTGAAGTGATCCACATGAAGAAGCCTACTTTCAAAGCCATACTTAATTGGGTTTGAAGAGGCATGGCAATAGCAGGCCTCTCTGTAGCCTGAAAATGTCAGGCATTTAGTACCTATAGGTATCAAACATGTGAAAGGTCAAGTGTACTAGACCTGCTCTCACAAAGACATCTCTCACAGCTGTAAGATGTCCCAGACAATGTGACAGGTGCCTTTTAAACGTGCATAAGGCTTACTCCACAGGGATGGGAGCCCTGATTGGCCAGTGTCCCCATATCTATGAAGGAGACCCTATGTGTATTGAAGTGGCTCCCTTTAATGGCTCTTAGCCATGATAACTATGTCCTACTTCAACTGACTGAGGCAGTACGCCTTTAAATACCAGCTACTGGGAATCACAGGTGGGAAGTGTGCTATTGCACTTCGTTCTTGCTTGTGGGTTTCCCATGGGCATCTACTTAGCCACTGAGAAAACAGGATGCTGGAACAGATGGATCATCGGTGTGATCCAGCAGGACTCTTCTTATGTTCTTAATGCACTTACAAACCTCCCTGTAATCAGAGATCCTGCATTATCATGGTTTCTGATCACAGAGAGACTTCTAACCATTCCAGCTGAATGCACTTACAAATTCCTGCTTGTTCTACACCCATCTCAGTCCAACCTTCCTGCATTCAATGGAATGATCTAAAGTGGGATTCTAAATGCATTCAGGCTTTACTGCCAAAGGCAATATGCCTCTGAAGACCAGTTGCTGGGAATTGCAAGTTGGGGAGGGCCTACAGACATCTGGATGGCCTCTGAGAAAAGAACGCTAGTCTAGAGGGGCCAGCAGACCTCTTCCTGTGTCCTTATGCTCATGCTGAGCCAATCACGCATTGATTGAGGGATGTTGCTAACGTGCACATTGTTGTCAAGGGGACAGGGCTAGTATTGTGCAATCCTGCTGGCACTTTTGAGCATTCAGAAATAAAAACCAGACAGCTCATGCTGTGCGGTACGCCAGGTGAATGGCATACCATGAAGTACCCAATTTTAGTGTTTTTAGCTGCAACACCTACAGTTTGGAGAAGAGCCTTTACTTCAAATCACTCCACAACATGATATGTACAACTGTACGTGTTTCTCTCTTGTGCATTACAATAGGGCCCCCATCTACCTTTCTTTTCTTTTTCTTTCTGAAATAAAGTTGTCAGGGGAAATATAAGCATTTTTACATGTTGGAAGCCACCCTGAGAGGGCTTTGATCTTAAAAGGCAGCCTAAAAAGATTTGTATTTGCTTATACAGGAATATACAATAGGAATGTGACTATCTGGTGATCAATCAATCACAAAGGTCATTGCTTATCCATAAACCATTACAATATAATATTCATTACATTTCTGTTACTAACAGAATATTAAAATAAAGATAATCCAAAAATATATATGCAGGGGAGAGTTTTAAATCAACAAATTATTGCCATGTTATTTTTTTTTTAAAATGTCTTGGTTTGGGTGCTGCTACTGCAAATTAAGCCATGTTAAGAGTTGTATATATATCTTGGTTGCATAGAAAATGTTTTTCATTCATCATCATTTACATTTGACAATATTTATATCATTCATGTTGTAACATAAGAATTTTAAATTAAACTAGTACCACTATGTTATATTTGGATATGTAATACAATTTGTCTTTATATCCAAGTCCAAACCATTTAAAGATGGCAAAATGAAGCCTGGCTGCTAGTGACAGCTACTTCAGTCACTGCTGTATATCACATCCAGCGTCATATGGATTACATTTTAATATTCTCATGGAAGCTTAATTAGAATGGATTATTACAAGATCACAAGAATACTGTGCTGCAATAGGATCATGTAGCATGGAACATTATAAGCTGGCTAATATTTCAAACTGTCTCTCCATGTTATTTTGGCAGCTTTGCACAAACATAGTAAGAACATAGGAAGTTGCCTTTTACAAAGGCATTGGTCCGTCTAGCACACTACTGTCTACACTGGCTGGCAGCAGCTCTCTGGGAGTATTTTTCAGTCTTATCTGTAGGTGTCAAGAGACTGAACCTGAGATATGTTGCTTACAAAGCATATTCTCTGCCACTTCCCTTATGCCTCTTCCCCTCAACCACTCTATTTTAAAAGGCTCTACCGAATTTTCATCTGTTTAGCTTTTCAAAAGTCATACTTCCGAGGGAATAAAAATATTTCCCCAAAAAACTTCTTAACTGTGGGTATAAACTTACTTGATTAAAAAAACATCCCTTCTCTGCTGTGGTTTTGGTATTACTTTTCTTCTAATGACAGCATCTTCTTTCTGGTTCAATCGCAATGCGGATCCCAGCTAGCTGGGCATCATCTCGTAAATGGGACAACGTCTCTGCCCCAAGGATAGCTACTGGAGAGTCGACTTACTTTGTCAGTGGTGGCTGGTGGCTCTGATGTCAGTAGGGCAGTGCAATCTGCTTCAGGTTTTAGTCCAGCCTTTCAAAGAGCTGTCCAAGATGCTGTCCAAGGCTCAACCAGAGGTATGCCAGTATAACTCCCTCATCTTGGGTCATCTTGCACTCAGCCAACTCAACCGAGTTGAGATTGGCATAAGTCCCAAAGAAGCGGTGTGATGGGGGTTTGACCAGGCAGAGGGGCGGGACTTACACTGGATCCTAACTGAGTCGCACGGCCTAGCAACCTGATGGAATTTCTACAGACAAAAAGGGTGGTGTAAGTCAAACACTAATTTAAAAGCTTGTTTTCCTTCTGCTAGGTTTGGGCCAGGCCAGCCTGCAGTAGCCTCACTCCTGAATGGAGTTTGAATCTAGCATACTTTACACCAGTTTAACTGAAGCTAGTGTAAATTATACTGGCTTTCCATCGTTAGGACTGCTCCCTAGATAGATAGATAGACCGATAGACCGATAGACAGACAGACAGACAGACAGAGCACTTGGATAAAGGCTGCTTTCAGACATGGAGCTTATTGCATTAGTTTAACGGATTAAAAAGGTAGTGCTTCTGTCCCGATTTCTAAAATCCCTTTCACACTGCAGTACCTCTTGCGTCAAGGAACAGCAGCTTTTTCAGCCAATATACCGGCATTTTGTGCAACTATCATACAGCTGCAATGAATGTCTTGTTTTTGTCCCTCACCCATTATGCACATGCACACTGTAGTTCCCCACTGTGTAGGAGGTTTAAGATCTCATCCCAGTGCCATGCAACCCCTCTCCCTTTAGCATTTTTTTTTAGATGTATAGACACAGGGGTGTGTGTGGGAAATGCTGCTGCTACCCACACTTACACTGGTATACTGGTACAATTTTCATCAGGTCAAAAAAAAGTACGCACCTAAACAGAAGCGTCACTACTGGGGTGCGGAGGGTGCGGCCCGCACCCGGGTGTCACCATGAGGGGGGTGACACCCAGAGCCGCCCCGCCCCGCGCCGTTGCCCCGCAAGGCTGCTCCAACTCCTCGGAGGCAGGAGGGCGGCCTTCTTTGGCTGGGTACCTCTCTGGCACGCGCCCTCCCAGGGGCATGGACAGGGTGGCTGGCATTGAGTGCGCACATGTGCATGTGCACGTGCATGCATGCAAGCCCAGCCACCCCGTCCATGCCCCTGGGAGGGCACGCACCGTAGGTCTGCACCCCCCCGCACTCCCGCTAGTGACGCCGCTGCACCTAAAGGGCAGGAATACACTGCATGCTGGGATGCCTGTCATGAGAGTGGCTGCAATTAGTGAAAAACTCCTGCAATTTTCCAGGTTCTCAAGCTTGCAAACAGATTATTTCTGGTATTATTTATCACAAAAACTTGCACTAAACTTGCATTATATTCCACTAGAATTCCAGAGCTAGCTTGTAGTTATGTGAAAGATCAAATATAATGTACAAATTACCAGGTAAGAAATCATCAGAATAAGTGGAATAAAGTGCAGTGTGAGAGCAGCCAAAGTGGCATCTACAAAAGCAGGCAATATATTTTGTAGGCTCAGCTTGTTGTGGTTGTAGTTAATTAAATCTACAAAAGTGAGCCAAGTGACTTACAATCAATAAAAATATTAAAACCAATATAAAAAATTAAAACAATAAAAGTAAAAAACACAATACATAAGTATAAAAGGCAGTGGAACAGCCCACACCCTAAAAGAGACTACAACATCAAAAGCCCTCCAAAAACCATGGCAAAATTACGAGCCAAATGAAATGTTTTTGCTTGGTGTCTAAAGAGAGATAATGATGGCCCAGGCGTGCCTTCCTGGGGAGAGCGTTCCATAAACAGGGAGCTGCCACAGAAAAGGACCATTCTCACGTCGCCACGTACATGAAAAAGGGCCTCAGATATAGAATGCAGTGTTCAGGTTGGTTCTTATGGGGTGAGGTGATCCTTGAGGTATTGGGGTTTTGAGCTGTATAAGACATTATAGATTAAAACCAGCATTTTGAATTGACTCTGGAACTAACTTCTGCCAGATGCAAGTTGTTGAATATCTATTTTGCATTTGCTGATGTCAAAAGTTTATACCAAGTTCCTCTGTCAGAGATACTGAAATTGATCAGGATAGTTCCAAGGAAACAGAAACAGAAAATAACCCCTGGCATCATCCTTCAAATGCTTTCACAAGAGTTTATGCAGTGTTATAACAGCAAAGATTAGAGTGTTCATGCTTCCAGTTCTGCAAGGAGCTGTACAAATTCTTGTGCAAGTAAAACAGATTTGCATTTAGTTTCACTTTAACTGTGCAAAGTTCTAGCATGTGGTGTAAATCTGTGAGTGCAGTACATAAGTGCTGCATTGGATTTAGTCCACATAGAGGCTAGCTGTGTGTGTGGGGAGGGGATGGTGTTCCTACAACTCCCTCCATGCATAAGAATGCCCAAGGGAGGTACCAGGGTCACTCAGGCTAGCTTCACCCTGCTCCCATTGACATGTTATGTACTGGAAATACTTTCATGCCATCTCTGTGTTCAGATGGTATAGGAAAGAGTTATCTGTGGGCACTGATGCACATGTGGAGGGCTCCTCCACCCGAGAAGAGATTCTAACCCAACAGGAGAGCCCTTTCTTATAATTTCTAAACAATGGACAGCGAGGAAGTGTTTCCAGTGTGCACAATATTGGTGGTGCTTGCTGGCATTGTGGAGGGGATCATGTGAATTACCCTGCCTTCTCAACCGTCTGATAACAGGAACTTGAGAAACTGTCTTGGCCCTTCATAAAGAATTCACTATGCCTCTAGATTGCTAGTTGTCAAATATCATCATGATTTGGAGGATAAATAAATGATTGTTATTTGACAAACATCATCATGTTTTAAGGGATTTTGCAAGCATTTTGGAAACCACGGCATTGTGTTGGAAAGAAAATGGAATGTCTAAAGATCAATTAGTGAGAATAAAATGGAAGAGTAAGTAGACAGACATATGTAGCCACAGTGAATCAGATTAAAACTGAAGCTATAGTTTGGCTTGAGAATCTGTAAGGTCTTCTTCTTCCTCCTCCTCAACTGATAGGAGCGGTCAGAATATAAGCAACCCTGCTTTTTGTAAAGGGATGCAGCATGGTCTTAAAATAGCACTTATGTCGGCTTTTGTCGCATTAACTGTGGGAACTCTGGTAGAAATACATTTAGGCACTTGAAGACCATAAGTTCCAAGATAAGCCTGGCTGATATTGTGAACAGCTTTCCTGAGAGGTAAATTGCATGCAGAAACTAAACATGACAGCCAGAGATAAAGCACTTATTATGATTAATACCAGAAGATGAAACAAGCTTTACTTACTGCGGCCTCAAGGAAACGTCACTTTTTTACCTGGTGATAATGTTTACCATTCCATTTGTACTCCTAGGGGTAGCTTGGAGTTCTTGCTAGCTGACCACTTTATCTGTGAGATTTTGCACCCAGGCAAATTTCAACTTTGGCATTATTGTCGTGCATTCTTTAAGAGATTTACAACATCATTCAAAGCTATTAAAATATAAAGCATCCTGACAGAAAGTTCTCTCTCTCTCTCCACCTCTCTCTCTCTTGGTGGATAAGGCCTTAACTGTGCCACGTACAACTTGTTATGGGTCTCCTTTATACCACTTCTCAGGCCCCTTTTGAATACCTGTAGCAATTTGCTTTTGCATCAGCAGCTTTAAGAATGGTGGTGTTAGAATTGCAAGGAACCGTATCTGGATTCTCTTCTCTAGGTCTCTTGGAGTGGTTACATGAGGATATTTTTCTGTGGTAGTACCCAAATTATGGAACTCTTATCCTTTAGGCATCAAGCAAAGTCTGCCTTGTTCTCTTCTGATTTTTTAAATTAAATGTGCATGTGCTAGTTTATTTATTTACAGTATGTAGGTTTCACAATAAAGGAGAAAAAAAATAAGAGAAAAGAAATGAGTACTACAAACTAAGCAAAACAGAACAAATAGTATCAGATAAACAATACAGAGTAAAAATAAAAGGGAAGGTAGATAATAGGGAATTGCAGACATAAACGGCATCTAATCAAATAGTTCCTAATCAAAATATGTATTTGCACCACACATCCTGCATGCTGCCATTCCAGTAATGCATAAAAGGTTCCATTTTTGAATAAATTGACCATCTTGTTCCTTCTCCTTTCTTATTCTCTTATTATTTGAATGGTATTATTATTATTAATAATAATAATATAATGTTACATTACAACCAACGTTAAACAAGCATCTAAGACTGAAATTACAGAAAGGAAGAGTTTCTATACAATAGTTAATATTTCTTTATAGGTTTCTGTAAATGGAAATGGAAATGGACTGCCTTCAAGTCGATTCCGACATATGGCAACCCTATGAATAGGGTTTTCATGGTAAACGGTATTCAGAGGGAGCTTACCATTTATTTATTTATTACATTTATATGCCACCCCATAGCTGAAGCTCTCTGGGCGGTTTACAGCAATTAAACCATTGCCTTCCTCTGAGGATGAGAGGCCATGACTGGCCCAAGGTCACCCAGTGAAATTCATGGCTGTGTGGGGATTTGAACCCTGGTCTCCCAGGTCGTAGTCCAACACTCTGGTCCAAGTCCATTTAAGCAGTAAAAAACCGCAAGGAAGGGCATATGCCTTGAAGAAGAGGGAACAAGATCTTTGATATTGCCCATCACTGGATAACAAAGTGAGCTAGCATACAAACCTATAATTATTATACTATAGCCAGCATGGATTTTTTGCATTCCGCAATGTTAAATTGAAAATAACCTCCATGCCATTCTGCTGCTTCCCATAAGCTCATTTCAAAACAAAACCTTACAAAACTTATAGTCCTCAACTCAGAAATGCTTACTTAACAACCCTCTAAGTTTTCATGGCAAGACACAAAACAGTCAGAGATAACTGTTCAAAGTATAAAAGAAGAGAAAAAAATCTAGACCCCTGTTGGACTTTTTTCTGTCAGTGTTCTCATAATTTGTTGAAATTAATTAAAAAAAGCCATATTCACAGAGTACCTGTAATCCTATTGCTGACCTTGCCCCATACTTTGACCTTCATCTTCTGCAGTTTAAAAGATAAAAAAATGTATGGCTGATTTTTAATTAATTTAAGAAATTTAACATTGAAGTCAATTATAGCATCAGGCGTGTTCAGTAAGAACTGTCAGTGTTCTAAAAGCCAGACTCACAACTGTTTGGCTTGGCTAATCAGGTGGCCCACACCCATGCCAGACAGCTATTTCACTTTAGACTGTCATGGCTTCCCTCAAAGAATCCTGGGAAGTGTAGTTTGTGAAGGGTATTGAGAGTTGCTAGGAGACTCCTATTCCCTTGACAGAGCTCCAACAGCCAGAGGGGTTTAACAGTCAATCTCTCTTCTGGGGATTGTAGCTCTGTGAGGGGAATAGGGCCTCTCCTAGCAACTCTCAGCATTGATATAGTGAGTGATGGCAATACCTGCAATCAGCCCAAATAACAGAAACAAGACATGTGCTGTGCTGATTTTGTTTTAGCAGGGAGGAAGAAACAATATTAAGACATTTGATATAGTTCAAATAGTCACTTTAAATATGTTTGATTGACTTTGCAATTTTAGTGATGTTTCCTAGAGTAAAACATTTTCTTTCACTTCTGTTTCTGTGAATATGTGAAGTACCACAACATTTTGCAAAATTTACACTAAAAAAACTCCAAAAATAATTGTGGAATAATGGCACTGACTATGCTGCAGAATAGTCTCCAATGGACATGAGGAGTATCTCAGTTTGCACAAGGTAAAACAGTGGGAAGTGAAATATATTCTAGCAAATTTCTAGGTATGCTCTATGTTTTTAATTGACCATGCCTGCCTTTCCTTCAGTGGAGTGGTTTAAGCACAGCAGGCTGAAAATATGCATCCTGGGCAAGCCAAGTTTGGTTTTTCCAACAACTAGATTCATTACTTAATTAGCAACATATTGTAATCAGTCTGATTTTCCATCAAACTGCAATTTCAGATTCAACTGTTAATGCACCCAAAACAGAAATAGAACATAACCTCCAGTTTGAAACACAAAAGGCTGTCTTCACTATCATATGACATTGTCTAGTACAAAGGCTTTGAAATTAATAAAAATAAATTTGACACAGATTTCTAGGATGAATAATGAGAGAAATATAATTTTCTACGTTAGATTCTCTGTAGAAACAGTAGTAACACAGGAAAGAAGCAAAGTAAGAAGAACGCCAACAAACATACAAAAATGTAATTCTCCATCTTTGGAGATGGCAGGTATTGCCACCACTCACCATATGCTGAGAGGCCCATGTTGCCAAATTCTTCCAAGCTACACAGGAGGTGGGTTGGACTTTGAAAGACCAACCCAAACTGTGTTTGCATTTTGACAAATTTGTAGGACAGTATAGTATCTCAGAGAGGAGGTCAGGTCTCCTGCTCCCTTGGTGCATTCTCTATAGCTGCCTAATTTCCCTGCTTTTTAAAGTTTGATAGAAATATATGTGGGCTATAGGCATGTTCTTAAACCGCAAGGGTTTTTGCCTATTAATGAATTCATTCTTGTAGTTTTCATTAATGGCATGTTTGATGATACTGTATATTTGTTGCTTTATTAGGACTTTCTTTTGTAAGCCACCTTGAGGGCTTTTTTTAAAAAAAACAGAAAGCTTTGCTGCAAGTGGTGTAAGACTGCAGTACTATACAGACTTACCTAGGAGTAAACTCAGTTGAACTCAATGGAACTTACTTCTGAGTAAACATGTATGCACTGTAAGTATGCATATAATAATTAAATAAACAGTTGCATTGATCTTGAATCAATTGCCTTGCTCCATTGGTGCCTTACTAGATTAATACATTTTTGGCACTTTTATAGGGCTGCTGCCCTACTAATAATTATCCAGGAATAATCCCATTGCACTTAATGTGGCTTACCTCTGAGCAGATATGAAAACTTTCAAAGATTTGATCAGCGTCATATAATTTGGCTCTTAGTTGCCATCTCATTCATTATGCCATTTCTCTCTTACATTACCCTCAATATAAGATCTATCCCAACCTTGTGCTTGGGCTTAGGTTTTAAGCCCCCTTTCTCATCATTGCCTCTAGAATTCCTTGATCACTCTGTTTTATAATTAAAAAAAGCACTGGAAAGTTTGAAAACTGACTACACACACACTTGCTGGCAAAATGTTTGCCAAAGAGTGAAATGCCTATCAACTCCAGCAGAATATATGAGCCTTGACAGAAAGGAAAAGATGGACATGTTATGCAAAGCCATTTTCCTCTCTCTCCTTGCCTCTGCCTACCTCCTCTCTCCCTTCCATGTATCATCTCCTAGCAGTAGCTAAACTCATGGAAACTTTTTTTCTTAATTAAATTAGACATGAAATCAGCAGTATAGATTCATTCCCATGTTTGTGGGTTTCTTTATTAATTAGATCTGTGCCATCTGTCTCTGTTTATCTCTTACTCAACCTTTTCATCTACTGTTTTATGTTTAGATGTTAAACACATATTAGTTTTCATGAGAGCTTTTGGAACTACCATCCTAGAGCTGGAAAAACACTCCAGCTTTCATTTCGGCAGAACCCATTAGAGAAGAAAAATTGAGAACATCATACAAGTATACAAAAAGATAACAGAAAGGTTCACCAAATCCTGCAAACCGGTGGATAAAATAATATTGCTGCTGTAGTTCATATAGATCTCAGAAAGCCTCTTCACTAATAGGTAAACAATGGATTCAACATTAAGGCTTCAGTGCATTAGTTTCCTAGACACCTCAAATCTCTGAACAGATCAGAATAATTTTGTGAGACAGCAACCACCATTCAGACCACAGATCAAGGAGTGTGTGAAGAGGCGATTATGTTTCGGTGAGGCTCTCCTTTTAAATCAGAGGTCAGGGAGTTGGCCTATGCCATGGGAAACAATGAGACAGACCAAGGCCATTCTAAGAGATTTTGATTTTTGAGGTGAAGGACAAGATGGCAGAGCTTGGAAAAGTTACTTTTTTGAACTACAACTCCCATCAGCCCAATCCAGTGGCCATGCTGGCTGGAGCTGATGGGAGTTGTAGTTCAAAAAAGTAACTTTTCCAAGCTCTGCAAGATGGCATACTCCTTCCTTTCCCTATTTAAAAGCTAATTGGACAGGCAGTTGAATCCTACTTTGATACTGGTGAAAGGCCAGTGCCCTCCACTGCACCCAAAGATTTTAGGTCAGTGTAGGAGGCAAAGGGGAAGTTGTGTTGCACACACAGCTTTGTTCTCAGACACTCACTGTTAATCCTCACCACTCCGCTGCTACCTGAGCCAGCCACCTCACTCTGCCTAATGGTAAGGAGAGTCCTGAATGACCTCACTTGGAGATATTTTGCTATGTATTTTGCCACTTCTGGGGCTGTCTAACAATTGGTATCAGTATGGGCAGAGAAGCATAGACGGTGAGTGGTAGGGTTGCATATAATCTTGCTATGCTTTTTTCCATCATAATTTTAAGAGTTGCAGCAAGTCAGTATAAATGTAAACTATATAAATTGAACAAGAATGATAGAACTGATTTAATTCACATTATCCATATATTCAAGAGGCTTAATTGTGAAAAACAAAGCACCCTGGACAATTTCCCTAATAATATTTTTTTGAGGGATTTAGGTCAATTTCTCCTTGGGATTTCTTCCTGATATTTCTCCACACATTTACTAAGGCTGATAGCAGATTTTACAAAAAAAGAGTGACTCCCATTTTCTTCCCTTAGAAAAAGCCTGGCAGTGCTAAAATGGGTCAAATGATTTTGCCACACTGTGAGTTGGAAACTTGCAGTGTGGTGCCATCACTTCACACATGTTGTGTTACTGGTTATTATTGGGGAAGGGACAGGCCTGGATTAAGGATATAAGGCTAATAGAAGGGGTAGATCTTAAGTATGTACTACATACTGCAAATCAATCATAAAGTCATCAAACAAATAATCCAAAATTAACAAATGCATTAATTCTGAGAAAAATTTCAAACAAAAATAATTCAGTATACTTATTTGTTCAGACAATTCTTTCCTGCTTCAGCTGGGGCATGGATGTCATTCCTCCAAGGAGCTCAAGGCAGCATACATGCATGGCAGTAGCAGATGGTGTGGTGGGGCAGAAGCATTGACCTGATCTCCCATCAGGTGAGGTGATGCTGCTTACTGGAAGGAGGAGGGAGAGGAGCAAGGTGTCGAGGAGGAGGATGCAGTACAAATTAGGGATGGGTGAGAAATTTGATTCAGTTTGCATTTGAAGCGATATCTATCAAATTCACACTTTTCAAAACAATTATGAAAACCGAAACACAGCCATCCTTTGAAATTTGCACATATTTGAATTCTGCAATGCAGTTCACAAACCAATGTTTACAAAAATGCATATGTTAGGGAAAAGTGTGCATAAAAACACACGAGTGACAATAACATACAAAATGCATTATATGATGAGAAATTGTGTACATCAGTGAAAACTGCCTACAAAAATGTGTTTATTAGAAATTAGCACTAAAATGCTGGAGAATTTTTTGATGATTTTTTTAAAATAGTAAATTGCTGCAGAATTGTGGAGAACTGAATGTAAGATTGGAAAAATGAGAAACTGAGACAGCCAAAATTGACAGACTTTCCCATCTCTAGTGCAAATGCACCAGCAGAGCTAAACAGGTGCTTTTGGCAGTGTGTTTGCATTGTGCCACCTTCCCCGCTCTTCATTCTCCTCCCAGTTAGCAGTAGTGACTCACCTGCCAGAAGGTCAGGTAAGTGTCTCTGCTGCACCATTCTGTCTGCTACTGATACATGGACTTCTTTCCTCCTCTATCCTCACAACAACCTTGTAAGGAAGATAAGGAGAGCAGTCTTGAAACTGTAAAGCTGTCATGTGTCCTGCTTTACAAAGGACAGTCCTCTAATTTGAAGGGTTGTTGGAAGACAGTTCTCTGTTTGAAAGTGTCATGTATATGGTGTCATCAAATGGACTGCCTTCAAGTTTTTATGGTAAGGTTTTTTTATGGTAAGTGGTATTCAGAGGGGGTTTACCATTGCCTTCCTCTGAGGCTGAGAGGCAGTGACTAGCCCAAGGTCACCCAGTGAGCTTCATGGCTGTGTGGGGATTCAAACCCTGGTCTCCCAGGTCATAGTCCAACACTCTGGTCCAAGTCCATTTAAGCAGTAAAAAACCGCAAGGAAGGGCATATGCCTTGAAGAAGAGGGAACAAGGTCTTTGATATTGCCCATCACTGGATAACAAAGTGAGCTAGCATACAAATCGCCTGGTCACAGTCTTTCCCACTATGGTGAGATGTACTGTATTTCTATTTAAATGATAAAAATTGTTTCTAAATTTTATCTATACATATACATTCTTTGGTGATGAATGTTTCGTGTTTTTGATGATGTACAAGTCACTACCCTAAAGATATGGCTTAGAGCCTTCCCAAGGTAATCTATTTTATCTTTGCTGTTTTAAATTCTTGCCTGTTTTTTTAATCTTTTAATATTGTTTGTGATCTGTATTATGCTTTATATTCTATTTCTGAACACCGCTCAGGTACCCTCTGAATGTAGAACAGTTTATAAATTCGGAAATAAATAAATAAATAAATAAGTGCACTAGCTGATTTGATGGAAAACTTCTGAAAAAGCATTATGATCGCTTTCTGCATTCCCAATTAGCTACTAATTTGGATAGCATTGAAAGAGCATTAGACAAATTAAGAACTTAAGAAGAGCCTGCTGGATCAGACCAGTGGCCCTTCTGGTCCAGCATCCTGTTCTCCAGTGGCCAACCAGATGCCCATGGGAAGCCTGCAAGCAGGACCTGAGTGCAAGAGCACTCTCTCCTCCTGCTGTTTCTGGTAACTTGTTTTCAGAAGCATACTGTCTCCATAAATTCATGGAGCATAAGGCTATCAATGGCTGCTAGCCATGATGGCTATGTTCTACCTCCACTGTTAGAGGCAGTATGCCTCTGAATACCAGTTGCTGGAATCACAAGTGAGGAGAGTGCTGATGCACTTAGATTCTGCTTGTGGGCTTCCCATGGGTATCTCACTGGCCCCTGTGAGAACGGGACGATGAACTTGATGAGCAGGATTCTTCTTATGTTCTTAATTCAGTGCTATAGCCCATACAATATGAACTGAATCTTAGAGTCCAGACCAGTTGTTGTGGACATCAACAAAAGTATTCCTAAATTAGAAAGCAGGTATTTAGAAAGGTGTCAGAGTATGACCTTAAATCTTTCTTCAGAAGTTTGTAATATACTTCATCGATTTTTACACCTGCCCTACAGGTTTTAAACATGGTCAGCATGCTTTCTCTACAATTTAAAAGAAAACATTTTATTTATTTAACAATACTAATATACCACTTGAATGTAAAGACCTCTAAGAGGTTTACAAAAGGCATTAAAATTATCAATAAAGCAGTTAAAAACAAGTAATTAAAAACATATTTAAAACCATTAAAACAGCTACTAACTACAAAGATTAAAACAGATCAACATCTATGTATCTGGAAAGGCCTGACTAAACAGAAAAGTTTTAAGCAGGTGCCAAAAGGAATACAGTAAAGGTGCCTGCCTGATGTCAATAGGCAGGGAGTTTCATGATGCGATAAACCATTATTGAGGTTTATTCTATGGGTAATCTTTTGTTCAAATAACTGAGGTACATAATTGGTATAAAAGGGCTGATTTGTTATAACTGTAGTTCAAGCAGCATAACTGAAGGTTGCAGATAAACAGTTTTTAAAATGCTGGGATTTGACTCTAATGGAAACAAGAGATATTAGGTAGTTAGATAATAGTGCTCAAGAAAGAAAAAGCTAAGATTATTGAAGGTGAAGTCTATCAGCTGGTGCTGATGGATACAAAGCACACACACATACATACACCTTATCTTTCTTTTGCATAAGTGAAATAAAGGCTTTGTAAGTCTCTATCAGGAAGAAAGTGACAAGGACATATTTCATTTTTATTTCACTTTTTATATGGAAAACTAAACAATGGCCCACAGACTGGAAGCGTTTCATATACATCCCAATTTCAAAGAAAGGGGATCCCAGAGAATGCAGTAATTATTGAACTATTGCCTTAATATCCCATGCAAGTAAAGTAATGCTCAAGATTCTACAACAAAGGCTCTTGCCATATATGGAGCGAGAAATGCCAGACGTCCAAGCTGGATTTAGAAAGGGAAGAGGTACCAGAGATGATATCGCAAACATACATTGAATAATGGAACAGACCAAGGAATTTCATAAGAAAATCACCCTGTGCTTTATAGATTACAGCAAAGCCTTTGACTGTGTAGATCATGAAAAACTATGGAATGCTTTAAAAGAAATGGGGGTGCCACAGCATCTGATTGTCCTGATGCGCAACCTATATTTTGCACAAGAGGCTACTGTAAGGACAGAATATGGAGAAACCGATTGGTTCCCCATTGGAAAGGGTGAGAGACTACAGCTGAATGTCAAAAAGACTAAAGTAATGACAACAGAAGATTTATGGAACTTTACAGTGGACAATGAGGACATTGAACTTGTCAAGGATTATCAATACCTTGGCACAATCATTAACCAAAATGGAGACAATAGTCAAGAAATCAGAAGAAGGCTAGGACTGGGGAGGGCAGCTGTGAGAGAACTAGAAAAGGTCCTCAAATGTAAAGATGTATCACTGAACACTAAAGTCAGGATCATTCAGACCATGGTATTTCCGATCTCTATATATGGATGTGAAAGTTGGACAGTGAAAAAAGCGGATAAGAGAAAAATCAATGCATTTGAAATGTGGTGTTGGAGAAGAGCTTTGCGGATACCATGGACTGCAAAAAAGACAAATAGTTGGGTGTTAGAACAAATTAAACCAGAACTATCACTAGAAGCTAAAATGATGAAACTGAGGTTATCATACTTTGGACACATAATGAGAAGACATGATTCACTAGAAAAGATAATAATGCTTGGAAAAACAGAAGGAAGTAGAAAAAGAGGAAGGCCAAACAAGAGATGGATTGATTCCATAAAGGAAGCCACAGACCTGAACTTACAAGATCTGAACAGGGTGGTTCATGACAGATGCTCTTGGAGGTCACTGATTCATAGGGTCGCCATAAGTTGTAGTTGACTTGGAGGCACATAACAACAACCAAACTCAGCTGAAATTATTTGCCTTGAAACTGTTGCATGAAGCTTCATGGAAAAGAATGTGTCATAAATGTTCTATAGCATATAAATTTCTATAGGCGATTTCTTACATTTTGTGAAACCACTTCCAGGAGTTTCAGTTAACCTGGGGCTATAGCACAAGCATGCAGTTTTAAAACTGCAAACATGATGCTCTGTTGCACATTAGCAATTTAAATGGATGGGTTCTGGTGACTCACATCTGCTTCAGGTGCAACCCTGATGTCTCCCCCTCACTCAGAAGTGACTTATGCCAACTGCAGCACATTCAATTATATAAGAAGGTGAAGAGACGGGGAAGCAATCTGGTCCAAGCTGTGCTGCCAATTGGATCTATCCCAAATGTTATACTTCTAATCAGGTAATAAAATTTTTTAGGGCTTTCCCCTCCTCCACAGCCCCACACACCCAGGCTGCCAGCTACATGTATATTTTCTTTTTTTCTACATGTTGGTGAATTTTGATCCAGCATGGAAGATTAACCTCCACAAATGTACAATGCTATATAAAAATAGTTTAGCATGTGACACAAATCCTACAAGATGCAGGTACATAAGGACACTATTTGCATTGGTATTACCATATTACACTTCACAAAACTCCAAACTCTTTTGGTTCAAATGGGCCTGGGTTGCTTTCAAATTGCCCTCATACCATTAAAAAAACTGTGTAAGATCACAGAGGGAGTTAAGAGATATTTCTGCTTGTACAATTTCCATGTGTGCTGAGCTGTTAAGTACATTCTGCAGTTATGTTTACAGACTCGTTGAAGATGTCCCCCAGGTGCAGCTAAGGTCACATTGTTCAGTAAGTGGGTCACCATGATTCTTTTGCTTTACAGCACAGGGACTCTCATCTCCCACATGGAACATGAAGGAATTAAATGAGTCATCCTCATTACAGCTAACGGGTATTCACTTCTGAGATCTATCCTGCCTCTAGCCACTTTCATTTCTCCCCTATGTATTTAGAGGAGCAAGACCTCCATGTCTCCAAACACCTCATTTAATCATTAGTCTAATAATATTTTAGGCCTATATCAAACTCTCTTGGAAAAAGAAGCATTCATGGCCAAAGGGAGTTTTTGCATTTTTTCCTAGCAGAGGTACTGTTAAAACAAGTAATATTTGTGTTGAGAAGTCCAGTATTACAAACGTTCAATTCCTATTTGTATTACCCTCCCATTTACCTCCTGGAGGCTATTCATGGCAGTAATCTGGTAATATCTGGAAAATGTGTGCTTCTTTGTCACACATATTGTTCATATTGACATATTTTAAGCAATGTGTAACAGCATTATTGGATTATTTAATTTTTCACTTCTAAAACAGGCTCGAATCCAACTACATGGGTGTTTAGGAGAGAACAGAGACACGACAAATGAATCCAGTCCCCTACTTCCCTTTCTAGACGTATTTCAGTATTATCACACCAGTCATCAAACAGCACCTGGATGCAGCTCCAGAATAAGTTTTAAGATTAAGATTAAATTGGAGTTGCCTGAAAAAATTCCATTAGAATTTCAAAAATGAATCAAATTTTAAACTGGGCCAGTTTAAAAAAGAACTCTCTGTACCTGAAACTTGTGAACCATGCAATGTCTGATGGGCAGTCTGGCTTTTCTGCTATATGAGCATCAGGGTTGCCAAACTTTTTGGGCTAGTGGGCCCAACTTGGGTGTCTGATAAAGTGCTGTGGGCACCGGACACAAAATGGCTGCTGTGGGGTTTGTTATAAGAGAAAATGACTGCGCCACCTAAGATGAGCTGAAATAGACCACAAAATTGTGTGGGTGTATCCCCTCAATAGCCACCCCATCAAAAGGATAAGGCAAACAGAAACTGAGCAGGAAGAGGCAATAGTCTCTTGTGCATTTTGTGGGGATATTTACAGAGAAGTTTTGTGGGCACTACAGATGGTACCACATTGATGACTGCTGCCCTGATTCATGTAGCCAGGGCATATTTTGCTTTCCTGGTCTGTGTACACATGAATACACAGAAATATGGGAGTATTTTGAATCCTCACCTCTAACCACTAAGTAAGCCTTTTCAAACCACAGAGAATCTCTTCAATGGGCATAGTAAGCCTTACATGACTCTACAACAGAGTGTTCTGATCCTGCTCATTCTTGCTCATTTTCATAGGCAATCTATCAGGTGTGCCTTTTGACAAAACTCCTTTTCACCGCTCAGTCATAGCCTGGCTCCCAGACAACTTCTGTGCTCTATTTTGTTCTGACTCATGTATTAAAGAAAATAAATCTACAAGTTTTGACTGTAAAAAGGGAGAAAGCTCTGCTTGCCCCAGTAAATCTTCTGGGTTTCATTGTGAAAGATCTCTTTTATGTTTGACTGATTCATGCCTGATGTTGAAATTATATTTTGCCAAAATCTTATACTCAGCTTTTATTTTTGGCAAGAAAGCATCTCATAATTCAATTTGTAATCAAATGAGGAATAACTTTCTTAGTCTGATAAGTGATTCTGCTTTGCATTAATCTTCATTGATATTATGGCAGACACAAACAAAAGTTGCTAAACCTACAAGCTACATACAGCAATCTTCAAATGGCTTTTTATTTATTGATGCTGCTGCTGCTGCTACTGCTAGTTCTCTTCTTCCTCCTCCTCTCCTCTCCTCTTCCTCCTCCTCTCCTATCCTAAGCAGCCCACAGACATCTCCACTGCTTTCTACTCTTTGCCTAGCAGACAGCTATGGCCCAACCTATTTCATCCCCCCTATTTTTTTGCATCTTAGTCTTCCACTATTTCTTCCAGCCTATCCGTTGGTAGAAAAAAAGATAGGGATGGAAAGACCTGTCACTTTTGGTTTTCCCAGTTTCTCATTTTTCCAATATTAAATTTAGTTCTGCAGCAGTTTGCTATTTTTTAAAAAAAATCCTCATGAAATTTCTACAACAATGGAGTGCTAATTTCTTCTACAAAACACATTTCTGTATGTAGGTTGGACTAATGTACCCATTTTTGCAAGCAATTTCTCCTAATATAATGCATTTTTGTATGTTATTTTCACTAATATATTCATTTTATGCACATTTCCCCAAATATATGCATTTTCATAAACTTTGGTTGGAGAAACTGCTTGGCAAAATTCTGATGTGCGAATTTTGAAGGATGGACATGTTTCAGTTCTCATATTATTTTGGAGTGTGCAAATTTGATAAATTTGGCTTTAAATGTGAACCATATTGAATTCTCCCTGCCTAGTACGAGGCCTTTTCTGGGTATTCTCAAGTCCCACCTCCTGACCTCTCCCAGTTTTATCCAAATCATTCATGTCCCCCAGCAGCCTTCTAAGAACAATAGCTAAAGACAGAATCTTCTGGTTTCAGTCTCTAGAAGTTACATTCTTCACTAGTGTGCATGAATGTAAATGCATGCAATATAGATCAAAACTACACAGCTTCCCATCCACCCCCACTCCACCCTCACTGCCTATCAAAAAGAAACCAGTATGGCAGGGGCTATTACAGAATAAATTAACAGAGAGGAGCTTTCCTTAGTGTTTAACAGCCTGTGTGCATAGGGGTGGGGAGAGGGGTGTTAATTTGCTGAAATGGACTGCCTTCAAGTCGATCCCGACTTATGGCTATCCTATGAATAGGGTTTTCATGGTAAGCAGTATTCAGAGGAGGTTTACCATTGCCTCCCTCTGAGGCTAGTCCTCTCCAGCTGGCTAGGGCCAGCTCAGCTTGCCACATCTGCACAAGCCAGCCCCTTCCTTGTCTGCAACTGCCAGATGGGGGGCAACTGGGCTCCTTGGGACTATGCAGCTTGCCCACGGCTGCACAGGTGGCAGGGCATGTAACCTGTGAGCCATTCACTGTGGGGGTGATCTTTAGGTGGCCCTTTACACCCATGAGACACGTGCAGGGATTTGAACTCATAGACTCTGGACTCCCAGCCAGACTCTCCTCCCCACTGTGCTACTAATTGTTAATTAAGGGTTGATGTATAGGCCAGAATTTGGCATGGGGTGTGCATGAGCCCTGATAAGATCCACTCATTAACAATTAGTAGCAAAGTAACGAGTGAAATCTCAGAAATCATTGGTGTAAAAAATAGTACACAAGAGTTTTCCTTTGTGAAATGTTCTCATGTGAAACTGCATTGTTGCATATGATTAGTTGCCCATAACTAACAATGAACTAGGGTCATGGGATTGCATTCAGCTAAACTTTACTTAGAGCAGACCCATTGAAATTAATAGCACTCAATGGTTCTACTCTGACGGAAAGTTGGCTGAATACAACCCATGTTTTTAACATCTTGGTTAAAGTAGCAAATTAAACACATTTCATCATGCACACTTACTTGCTGTCATGCATGCAAACCATGAAAGGTAACTTTTATACATTGGTAGAATCATATTTAACACTTTTCTGGTATTTGGAAGCTAAATGTATTTAACACACGAGTTACAGAGGTTGACATAATTTCTAATAAAATTGGGACAAGAAAGAAAGAGGTGGAGTTGATTGAACTTAGAACCTTCAGTATACAAGGCAGATGCTCTGCCACTGAGCTATTGGCCTTCTCCTAAGCCATGGGAAATCTTTTTGACTCTGTGGACCAGATTTGACAGGTAGGTGAGTTTTTACAGTTGGGTAATTCTTGCAAGAAGTAGCCTCTTTACTGAGGCAGTAGGGCAGAGGTGCTTATCTGACCTTCTGGAAAGTGATCTATTGCTGCTTACTGGAAGCGGAAGGGGGGAGATGGTGGGGATAGTAGGACTGTGTAAACACACTAGCAGGATTGGCTCTGCTTGTGCATTTGCACTATGCAAAACTTGCAACTGTCTTGCCCCTGGCCCTCCCGGAGCAGTGACTCACCTGCTGGGAGGTCAGGTAAGCACCTCTGTCCCACTATACTACTGCCTAGGTTGCTACACCACTACAGGGCTCTGCTGTCCCATAACATAAAAAACCGCATGGTCAAAATTTAATTGGATGAATGATAGTGAATAGGTAGGCAGATAGTGTTGGATGGCTGAAAGCAGCTCAGTATCTGGGCTGATTTAAACCAGATCTGTCAGAGGTGTTGCTCATGATGCTTTGGGATGATGAGGAAGGATGGAGGAATACAGAGCTGTGTGTACAGATGACTATGAGAGCTGCCGCTGTGAGCTCGGTGCTGCTGTTTAGGCCATCTAGCAAATGCCATTGATTTATCAAAATGAAATACACATTAGCTGCTAAAGTTATTTTTTTTTCCTGAGAAAGAAGTAGCCAAAAATGCCCATTGTCGTTTTCAAACTGAAAGTTGCAATATGCCCTGATGTCCTTTGCCCCCAACCTGGTAGCAAAAATTGGTAGACATTTGAGCTGTGATGCCTGGTGCATTCACTTCCAGAATACCTGGCAATTCTAAGGTAGATTCACTTGGAATGCTTGTAACAGGGATGGCTAACCTGGAGCCCTCCTGATGTTGTGGGACTCCATCTCCCATCAGCAAGTGGTCAAGGTTGATGGGAGTTGTAGTCCAGTTACCCCTGCTTTACAGTCTTCAAATCACTTGCTCCAATGTAACCCCTTCTTGTCTTCAATATGACTGTGTGAGAATAGTGTGAACGGTCCCCCTACAGATTCTTACTGGTAAAGGTACACTATTTCATTGGCTAATGTATGCCAAGTCCAGCTCAGATTTCAAATTGGGTTGAATAATGCTGCAGTTCATACAAGACAAAACCTGCAAGCTGAAAAAGTGATTGGGGGGACCCTACTTACCCAATTTAAGTTAACAATTAACTAGTACATCAACTTGTGAGATGTTACATAACATGAGACTCCCATCCATGATTTATAATGTTGACTTCATGGAGAGCCCTGGTTAATCTCTTCCTTGCACTGCTGTTTTCTATCAGCAGTGGTCATACTTACTTATTCTCAATAAATAAGAAATGCCAGGGAGATAGACTGGAAAAGGTATCTATGTTATGAATATGATAATGTGACAAGTTTGGTTGCCACACCCTTTAAAGTCCCCCATCCTCCAAGCTACATAGGCTTGAGAGGGCTTTGTGGTTGTCTGTCCTCAAGGGAAGACTCTCCATTTCCTCTTCCCTGTGCCAGAGAAACAGGTATGTTGCCTCAGCTTGTACCGTTGGTGAGGCGTTCTTTCAAAGACAAAAATTGTTTAAACACACTTTCTTTTTAAAGGAAAGCATGAATGATAAATTATCTCCATTCATAGAGGGGCCAGTGTACAGCTGCATTCTATTATCATCAGTCAAAAATATGGAGTTTTGCCATTGGACATGTTCCATGTTCTTTCTCCATGATGTAAACAGCACCTCAGCAACATATATCAGAAACCGTCTGTTTGAAACGTAAGGTGAACTAGTTTTTCTACATCTATGTTGGTTTGAAGATATAAACAACTACTGTAAGAATTTATACTATATGAACTCAAAAATGCAGTTGATTATTTTTCAGCGGTGATATGAAGTCTGCAGTGCTCCTTTCCTGGTGGTGGTTGATTTTATTTCAATCTAATAAAAATATTTTGCTTGTATTGAGTTGACTCTTCTGTGTAATTGTTTAATTATACAATATGGGGAGTGTAATGATTCTGGGTTCACCAACAAATTAGGGGAATGAGGGATGGTTGAAACAACTTTGTTCTTCAGAGCCTATAAGGCTGTGTGCACACTACACATTTTCCCCCAAAGAATCCTGGAAACTGCAGTTTACCCCTCATAGAGGTACCATCTTCAACACCCTTAAAACTACAATTCCCAAGATTTTTTGGAGGAAATAACGTTCTTCAAATGTGCTTATAATATGTGGTGTGTACACAGCCTAAGACAGACTTGAGCACCAACTTCTAGGCCAGTTGTGAGGAACCTTTGGCCCTTCAGATGCTGCTGAACTACAACTGTCATCATCCCTGGCCATTGGCCATGCATGCTGAGGTTGATGGGAGTTGTAGTTCAGCAAAATCTGAAGGGCAAAAGGTTTCTCATCCCTGTTTTAGGGATTTGGAAGTGCCTGGATTATATGACCTTAAGGGAAGTCCTCAAATTACCAAATTCTTAATACTAAAGGAATATCTCTAAATAATAAACCCTGTCATTACAGGGAGGAAGTGTAGCCTGGTGAGAGTCGTGATGACTGGATAGAAAAGCCTGGAAGACTGCCAATGGCTCCTCATAGCCTTATAAAATTTAACCAAGATATGGTACCAGTTTTGCCCCACAGTTACACTTCTAAGACAAAAAAATGTTCCCAAAGTTGTGCATGAATGAGAACATAGGAAGCTGACTTATACCAACTCAGACCATTGGGCAACATAGCCTAGTCTGACTGGCAGCAGCAGCTCTCCAGGGTTAAAGACAGGTGGCCTTTCCCAGACCTACCTGGCATGCTGGGGATTGAGCCTGGGCCCTTCTGCATGCAAAACATGGGCTCTACCACTCAGCTATGGCCCTTCCCCCAAAGATTCCCAATAATGTTGTGCATCTCTTAGAGGTTTTAATCTGGGCTCCTGCTGGGAGGAAGGGAGGGATATAAATCAAATAATAAACAATGAAATATGGTAGGGGCCTGAGACTTCCGGGAAGGGTGACTTCGCTTGTGCCTGCTTTTGAGACAGGCTCCCACCTCAAAAGAAGCTTATTCAGATATAAATCAGTCAGAACATTTTTTTTTTGACTGATGAAATTTCTCCCGGGCAGGGAGAAACGTAGAGATCAACCTCAAAAGCTTGTTTTTGTTGGGAGGACTGGATTTCATTAATTTATGAGAAAAGGTCCAGCCAGCAATGCCGGACGGACTTCCGAACAAGCTCTATCTGATTAATGCGATACGTTTATCTTTTCTTCAAAGAGAAAACGGACTAACAGGCAAGCACCCTTCTTTCTATTATTTTTTTTACTTGGTTTAAATTGTTGCAGCAAAAAGAGATTTGTCAAATGAATCAGCTTTAAAGAACTTCTGGGTGAGCTATAACTCTTCTCTGTTATTCACGAAATTAACAGCTTATCTCTGTTTCTATTGCAAAAAGCTGTCCTGGAAGTGCATTCTAAAGATATAAACAGAAGAGGGATTTCTATTCCGAGGAACATTATATTGTCTGGGACTATTCTCTTTTTGGTCTATTTTATTTTGACGAATCTGCTTCTTCACGACGCCACTAACTGTTTTGATGCTGGGAACTAAATTTGTTTTGTATTCTTGAACATAGAGAGATAAGGCAGGCTGCTCTGTTTATACTGTGATGTCATCAAGACTGGAATATTAACCCAATTGTTGCTGAAATAAGAAGCGGTTCTTCTTTATTTTTGTTTTGTTTTGTTTTCGTGGTTTTAAAAATGGCAATCAAGAAAGTGGCTGAGAATCTGAAAGTAATTATGTTTCAGAAAATAATGGATGAGATTGAGATAACGAAACAAACCCTGCGACAGGGCAGTAAGGAGCTGAAAATTGAACTGAGCAAAATGATGCAGGAGCTTAAAGAAATAGGGGATCCTGTGAGAGAGGAGAATGAGATCAGAGATGAGAAAAGAAAAAATAAAGGGAAGATACAAGCCCTGGAGATTGGAACAAATGTGGAATTGGAAAAAGATCTGGAGTTTATGGATATTAGAAATAAAATCTACTGTTTGGAATTTAACGTTATCTTTGAAGAAATTAATGAAGATATTAGAGATAAAGTTATCAATGGCTTGGATAATCTTCTGGACTGGAATTACGTGATGGAGCTTGATATAGAGAAAATATATGGAATTAACTGCAGCCATGTGACAATGGAAAAACTCTCAAGAGATGAGCCAGTGCATTTTGTAAAAAAGAAGAACAGAGATATGACTTTACAACAATATTTCAGCAACTTATTCAGAATTGATGGCAAGAAAATATTTGGGATAGAGGAAATTCCCATCAGACTCTTATTATATGACTATGGTTATGACAGTAAGATTATTATGGAATACTGATAATGGAAGATTGGACACTGAAATTACTGGACTTAACAGGACTATTGAAGATGGAAGATGGAATTAATATGGATAATGGAATAATGGCTATTGAAATTATTGGACCTAACAGATTTTGATGAGATGGATTAATCGATATGTTTATTTGGACTATGGTTACGACAATAAGATTATTATTATAATTAACGAGTTGGATTAATCGACATGTTTATTAGGAGAAAAATTGATAGATATATTTCTTAAAGAATTGAAACCTCTCTTTGACTTTTTGTGGAAAGAATAAAGTAATGTTTATGAGATTTGATGATTAATTAAGATAACTACTAGAGGAAAGTGATTTTATAATATAATTTAAGAGACAGGATTGTTATATATTGTAGACCTATAACTGATTTGATCTGCGACAAATGGGAAGTCAACATTTTATTTTTTTGTTTAATCATTTTTGTTTTGTTTTGTTTTTTGTCTTTGAATGTTTTATGATTTTGTTTTGTATGTTTTATGAAAATTTGAATAAAAATTATTGTAAAAAAAAAAAAAAAGAAATATGGTAGGGGCCCACTCATATGGCGGGTTACATTCTGGACCCCTGTCAAAAAGCAAAAACTGCTGAAAAGTGGAGCTCATCGAATAGAATGGCACGTAATGCCTGAAAACTGCCATAAAAGCAGAACAAGCGCCGTATGAGTGGGGCTTTAGTCTAATTGCATCTAATTGAGACCACCGCATTAGTGAAGCACCCTAAAGTGGGGCCCTGCTGTACTCTAGCCCTGCCACCGGGGCTGGCTGTAGGTTTCTGGGGACACATGGATAAAGGCTGTCAGTGGGCCCCTTGCCCTCTGGCTGTCCTCCTGAAACCATACTCATCCTCTCTGAGGTCGAAACCTGAACAGAAAGACTGGGCTGACAGAGGAATCAAACAGGAGAGAGAGAGAGAGAGGAATGCCAAACCTCCACCCGCAGGCCAGTAAGAGCGTTGGGGGGATTCCTGTCATGACTCCAGCCCCCCCATCACCACTGACACCAAGTCCCTGCTGCTTGAACTGCAGCAGAGCACACCATGGGAGGAAGCCTCTTCTTCCTCCTTTGCTCCTCCATGATCTAGCCTGGCTTGGCACTGCTCCCACAGCCACCACTCTTTCCTTCCACCCTTCTGCTGGAAGGCAGTTAACAATATAGAAATTAGGAGGCAACTAGCCTAGACAATCTCCTCAATACTGGCACTGAGTAAGACAGCCACCAGGTTGAAGAGACTCTGGCCTCAGCTTCTCATCTCTATGGTATTAACCCCTTAATTTTCCCTCCACGCTTGCAAATTGGACAAAAAGAAGCTAGTGAGGGGAAAAACAAGATGGAATGGCCTTCCAGTCCATTGCAATAGGATCGGGTCAGCAACGAGCAGCAGTTACCACCCTGCTTGGGCCAGTGCAGAGCTTGGAAAAGTTACTTTTTTGAACTACAACTCCCATCAGCCCAATCCAGTGGCCATGCTGCCTGGGGCTGATGGGAGTTGTAGTTCAAAAAAAGTAACTTTTCCAAGCTCTGGGCCAATGAGGACCTCCTCTGCTCTCCTGGGCCCTCAGCCAGTGCCCCATCTGGGCCACTGCTGGAGCCAGACCTTCATGCCACAGCACATGCACTTCACAGTTATGAAGTTGTTATAGCTAGGCAGAACTGACTCTGCATTATGATCTCACCATCTTTGAAGGATACATCAGAGGTTTGGGCTAGTATTTATACATTGGTTCATGTGTTTGTTCAACAGCAGTAAACTAGGTAAGTAACCGGGAGGTCACATTGAACAGAATTCAGCAATGATGCTCAGGGTCTGAGAATGATTCTGTATCTGGAGGCTGAGCCTGGCAACCAAGAGGTCTTCTGTATCTTTAAAAGTTGTGCAGGAGGAAGGGAGAATTCCACCTAGTGGTTTTTTCTATTACAGTGTTGCAAGAACACCTGCACTTGGCTGACTTTTTCTTCTCCTAAAGATACAGGATCAGTCTCAGGCCCTAAGCCTGGCAACCCTAGGCAGCAATGAGCAGATACATTTAAAGCCTTGGAATATGGTTATCTGAAGAGCCATCTCCATCAATATGAAACTGCCCATACATATACTGTAAGTTTACAACCAAGGACTTGGTCGGTGTCCTCCCTTCCTCCACCCTGCACTATTAGTTTGTGTGCGGACTGTGGAATGCCTTCTTGAGGGAGTCACAAACTTGGCTCACCAAAGGTTCCAATTTGGCCCATGAGGCCATTTTCCCCATACCACGCCCACCTGTCCACATCTGCTGTCATAAGTTGAAAGCTTTTTTTTTTTAAATGTTTTTAAAGATGTTTTGTTTTAATGTATTTTAAAGTCTTTATGATATTTTAAAGTGTTTTTAGTGCTTTTGTTTGCCATCCTGGGCTCCTGCTGGAGGAAGGGCGGGGTGTAATCAAATAAAAAATAAAATAAAATAAATAAATAAGTGACACAGCCACCAATGCATAAGCAGGACCTTAAAGAGTGCTCCAGGTTAAGGGTTGGCAAAGGAAAACAGGCTACAGCTCTTCCATCTGTCAGCTGATGGAGAGTAAAGCCAAAGCCTCAGGCACGTTAAAGCAAAGGGCAGGTCTCTTGCAAAGGCCCTTGTGACATCAGCTGTTTGACAGCTGGGCAGACCCTCCCACCTGTTAAGTTTGGCCTGTGGATCCAAAAGGTTCCCCATCCCTGATTTAAGGAAAGGACTGTAGCTCTGTGGCAGTGCATCTGCCTTGCAGATCCCAGGTTCAACCCCTGGGTTTTCTAGGTATTTATTTTATTTTATTTTATTTTTTTATTAAATTTATATACCGCCCCATAGCCGAAGCTCTCTGGGCGGTTCACAACAGTCATACATCAAATACAATAAACCACATATTTAGACAATTTAAAACTACTGGGAAAAGTTCGCGCCTGAAACCTAGGAGGTCCACTGCCAATCAGAGTAGACATTACTGAGCTAGGTGGACCAATGACTTGACCCAGTATAAGGCCGCTTCCTATGTCCCTAAGTTTGTCATGATGATCTCACTGATGTCAGTGGGACCTACAGTTCCAATTCATTGATGATGATTAAGTAATTCCACTTTCCCTACCGTTAATGCGTTGTTTGGGAGGGAACTATGGGACTTGGGCTCAAACAGCATTGGGATGGATGTAGGAGATTAATGTCTCCCAATAGTGTCTAGTGCCTCCAGTTCAACAGCCCCCAGACTTTCTGAAAGAAGGTAGGCCCTGGTAGCAGAAACAAGCTGTGGGCAACTTTATAAGAAAAATGAGGAGTTGGGATTTATTTAACAGAGAGGAAGCAAGAGGGGAGGAAGTGAGAGGATCAATTCAGGTAGGCATACAGATTTAAAGCCTCTAATCCACAGAATAGGAATGGATGGAGTCTAACAATGGAGTGACAGAAAATGTGAGTCTTTCAGTGTCAAATTACACGATAGTGTTGCACGCCTCCCCAATCTCCGAGCGGTGAGATTTCAGGGGTCCTTGCGCTCATCCAGGGTTTGGATTCCTTTGGGAAGAAGGCCAGCAGAGACTGTGGTGTCTTTATGAAATATGGTTTATTTATTTACACACATTCCAACCTGAGCTTAGGATGGAGGGGTTCAAGGCATCAGCAATCCAATATCCAGCTTTTCCATCAGTGTTACAGGAGGCATCCTAAAGCCATCGTGCAGAGAGCCAGCCTCTCTGCCTGCCTCCAGTTCCCAGCCATTCTCTAGACACTCTAAAAACACTCAAAGCACAAACCTCTGCTAGCCGCCAGGAGGGCGGGGGAGGCTCTCCTGCAGAGTTTTAAATGACAAAAGGATCTTCTTGGCCCATTCACCAGTTGCTGGGCACTTGAAAGACTCATTAGCAAACTGGCCACTCTATTAGCTTAACAAAAGAAATTCATCTGGCCAGCAGAGCCAGCCCCAAGGCGCAGGATTCCAAATCACAGGCTGGAAGGGGACTCACAGAGATCATCCATTCCAACTCCCATTCTCATGACAATATGCTTAGTGTGAAGTGTGCAACTCTCTCTCTCTCTTTTCTTTAATTAAATGCAGGCATGCCCCCTCAATTGTTATTCATCCCAGCCATGATCAGAATGACTCCCCACCCCACCCCAGGCAGAGAAGCTTATTGGTGCCAATGGGAACATGTTTCTAAGTTTCCTAGCCATGTGCATGATTTTTGTTCTGATTGTGGCTGGGGGAGGGATTAATGTCCTTTCTCCCCATTACAACCTGGATAACAATGGTGGCAGTGGGGCAAGGGGGGAGGAGAAGTCTGTCCTTAATTGAAAAAAAAAGAGAGGCAGCTGCACACGATGCATTAAGTGTAATGTGTAGTTTGATTCTGAGACCTGTTTCTGGTAACACAGTCCTGGAATGCGGGTGTAGGTCTCTCAGGTGGCCTTTGTTGTAGTTGCAGCTGCTGCTGTGGAATAAAATGCTTTTGTGTGATGGCAGAAAGTGGCAGCTACTCTCTCCTCTGTGGTCCTTTTGGGATGGTTCCTTTTCACTTCCTCTCCCTATTGCAGCTCCTAACAGCTCAAAAGGATTGTGCTCCAGGTGTCCCATAGCAGTCTACACTGCACAGGGTTATAATCATTATTAGACAAAATCCAGAAAAGGTTTGCATGCTTAAGTCCCATTGACATCAATAGGAAAATTAGTTGTGACTAGGAATGGAAGGATCTGTCAGTTTTGGTTCTCTCATTTTCTCATTTTTCCATTCTTAAATTCAGTTCTCTACAGCAATTTGTGATTTTTTTTGTAAACAAAAAACTCATGAAAATTCATCTGTATTTTAGTGTATGTCTGCTGATAAACACATTTTTGCATGCAGTTTTTACTAATTTAAAAAAGGCTTTGCAAGCACTTTCACCTAATATAATGCATTTTGCATGTTATTTTCATGAATATATTCTTTTTTGCATATTTTCCTCTAATATACGCATTTTTGTAAACAGTGTTTAGTTGGAGAACTGTATAGTTTATCTGGAGGACTGTTGGCTCCCACCAACAGATTCAGACTCAGGACTCTTGGCTCAGTTACTGCCAATGGCTTTAATCCACAGGTTAGCACATGACTGGAACATAGATCAGAAAACAGTTCACACAGGATTAAGATCACAGCAAGCTACTACTCAGCATGGCCACACAAGTGGACACATTGTCGCAATGCTTGACATGCCCCGTGAGTCCCCTTTTCGAAGGATGAGGCAGACTCCTCCACAGAATCGTTGTGGGTGGTGATACCATGCCCCAGGAGGGATTTAATACTGGGAACGATCTATCGTCCCCCTGATCAAAATGCTCAGGGAGACCTTGAGATGAGATATGAAATTGAGGAAGCATCCAAACTAGGAAATGTGGTAGTAATGGGTGACTTCAACTACCCGGACATAGACTGGCCGCATATGTGTTCCAGTCATGACAAAGAAGCAAAGTTTCTAGATATTCTAAATGACTATTCCCTAGACCAGTTGGTCATGGAACCGACCAGAGGGACGGCAACCCTGGACTTAATCCTCAGTGGGGACCGGGACCTGGTGCGAGATGTAAGTGTTGTTGAACCGATTGGGAGCAGTGACCACAGTGCTATTAAATTAAACATACATGTAACTGGCCAATTGCCAAGAAAATCCAACACGGTCACATTTGACTTCAAAAGAGGAAACTTCACAAAAATGAGGGGATTGGTAAAAAGAAAGCTGAAAAACAAAGTCCAGAGGGCCACATCACTCGAAAATGCTTGGAAGTTGTTTAAAAACACTATATTAGAAGCTCAACTGGAGTGCATACCGCAGATCAAAAAAGGTACCGCCGCCAGGGCCAAGAAGATGCCAGCATGGTTAACGAGCAAAGTCAAGGAAGCTCCTAGAGGCAAAAAGTCTTCCTTCAGAAAATGGAAGTCTTGTCCGAATGAAGAAAATAAAAAAGAACACAAACTCTGGCAAAAGAAATGCAAGAAGACAATAAGGGATGCTAAAAAAGAATTTGAGGAGCACATTGCTAAGAACATAAAAACCAACAACAAAAAATTCTATAAATACATTCAAAGCAGGAGACCATCTAGGGAGGCGATTGGACCCTTGGATGATAAGGGAGTCAAAGGTGTACTAAAGAACGATAAGGAGATTGCAGAGAAGCTAAATGAATTCTTTGCATCTGTCTTCACAGTGGAAGATATAGGGCAGATCCCTGAACCTGAACTAACATTTGCAGGAAGGGATTCTGAGGAACTGAGACAAATAGTGGTAACGAGAGAGGAAGTTCTAGGCTTAATGGACAATATAAAAACTGACAAATCACCGGGCCCGGATGGGATCCACCCGAGAGTTCTCAAAGAACTCAAATGTGAAATTGCTGATCTGCTAACTAAAATATGTAACTTGTCCCTCGGGTCCTCCTCCGTGCCTGAGGACTGGAAAGTGGCAAATGTAACGCCAATCTTCAAAAAGGGATCCAGAGGGGATCCCGGAAATTACAGGCCAGTTAGCTTAACTTCTGTCCCTGGAAAACTGGTAGAAAGTATTATTAAAGCTAGATTAACTAAGCACATAGAAGAACAAGCCTTGCTGAGGCAGAGCCAGCATGGCTTCTGCAGGGGAAAGTCCTGTCTCAGTAACCTATTAGAATTCTTTGAGAGTGTCAACAAGCATATAGATAGAGGTGATCCAGTGGACATAGTGTACTTAGACTTTCAAAAAGCGTTTGACAAGGTACCTCACCAAAGGCTTCTGAGGAAGCTTAGCAGTCATGGAATCAGAGGAGAGGTCCTCTTGTGGATAAGGAATTGGTTAAGAAGCAGAAAGCAGAGAGTAGGAATAAACTGACAGTTCTCCCAATGGAGGGCTGTAGAAAGTGGAGTCCCTCAAGGATCGGTATTGGGACCTGTACTTTTCAACTTGTTCATTAATGACCTAGAATTAGGAGTGAGCAGTGAAGTGACCAAGTTTGCTGACGACACTAAATTGTTCAGGGTTGTTAAAACAAAAAGGGATTGCGAAGAGCTCCAAAAAGACCTCTCCAAACTGAGTGAATGGGTGGAAAAATGGCAAATGCAATTCAATATAAACAAGTGTAAAATTATGCATATTGGAGCAAAAAATCTTAATTTCACATATACGCTCATGGGGTCTGAACTGGCGGTGACCGACCAGGAGAGAGACCTCGGGGTTGTAGTGGACAGCACGATGAAAATGTCGACCCAGTGTGCGGCAGCTGTGAAAACGGCAAATTCCATGCTAGCGATAATTAGGAAAGGTATTGAAGATAAAACAGCCGATATCATAATGCCGTTGTATAAATCTATGGTGCGGCCGTGTTTGGAATACTGTGTACAGTTCTGGTCGCCCCATCTCAAAAAGGATATTATAGAGTTGGAAAAGGTTCAGAAGAGGGCAACCAGAATGATCAAGGGGATGGAGCGACTCCCTTACGAGGAAAGGTTGCAGCATTTGGGGCTTTTTAGTTTAAAGAAAAGGCGGGTCAGAGGAGACATGATAGAAGTGTATAAAATTATGCATGGCATTGAGAAAGTGGATAGAGAAAAGTTCTTCTCCCTCTCTCATAATACTAGAAGTCGTGGACATTCAAAGAAGCTGAATGTTGGAAGATTCAGGACAGACAAAAGGAAGTACTTCTTTACTCAGCGCATAGTTAAACTATGGAATTTGCTCCCACAAGATGTGGTAATGGCCACCAGCTTGGATGGCTTTAAAAGATTAGACAAGTTCATGGAGGACAGGGCTATCAATGGCTACTAGCCGTGATGGCTGTGCTGTGCCACCCTAGTCAGAGGCAGCATGCTTCTTAAAACTAGTTGCCGGAAGCCTCAGGAGGGGAGAGTGTTCTTGCACTCAGGTCCTGCTTGCGGGCTTCCCCCAGGCACCTGGTTGGCCACTGTGAGAACAGGATGCTGGACTAGATGGGCCACTGGCCTGATCCAGCAGGCTCTTCTTATGTTCTTATGTTCTTATGATGGGACAGGCATGACTACTTGCATTGGACTTGTCTCTCAGCTTGGGACTGGGCAAGCAAATGGGCACTCCTATGAGCAAGCTGGTTAATGGGCTCAGTCTGTTTGCACCTGTGCAGCTTCCAGCATGTCTTCTGGTGATAGAGGCAAGGATGACTTGGCCAGATCATTGTCTGGCTCTACCTCTGGAATTCTGTCCTGCACTGGAGGCGGGTCAGTGACAGGAGGCTGGCTGGGATGTGAAATGACAGCTGGGGTGGGATAAGGAGACAAACTGACAGCTCAACCCCTTCATCCACATCTGCCAACACCTCGGGGGAGGGGCTGTTGACAGGCAGGCCACTTGGCCCCTCCCCTGTATTCCAGACCTCCTCCTCCTGCTCAGACCAGACCTGCCAAGAGCTCTCCACCAGGCTCATAACTGCACTCAGGTCCTGCTTGCAGGTTTCCCATGGGCGACTGGTTGGCCACTGTGAGAATAGGATGCTGGACTAGATGGGCCATTGGTCTGATCCAACAGGCTCTTCTCATGTTCAAATATTGAAGGATGGCTGTGTTTCAGTTCTCATATTGTTTTGGAAAGTATACATTGGATAGATTCAGCTTTAAGTGCATACTGAATCCCTAGTTTTGTCTCGTGTATGTCCCATTGATTTCAATTTAATTTAATTTCAGTTCAAGTGAATTTCTTTCAATTTCTCCTGCTGTTGTTAGTACAACAGTGTTATCAATGCACATTGTGCATTGCAATATGTCCCTGCCTCCAGTAAGCTTACAGTCTGTAGACAGTGAGGAAGATAACTGTGGGAGAGGAAGAGAAGTATGTGAGCTGTTACACTTATTTTAATTCCAGTGCATCAAAGGCTCTGGATCTCAATCTCATTCACTTATGCATTCAGCTTGACAACTAGGCCAAGTTGGACTTTTCTTATTTCAGAATTATACTGCCTTATCCAGAGTTGGCAAAAAGCAGAGAACCTGTTAGGTGCCTTTTCCACCTGCAACAGGCAGAGCCACAAGTAAATCCTGAGCTTAATATCACCATCTGCATGACAGACAGATGTATATCAGCTTCAGACACTGTTTGGGTTGTCTGCATTGCATACATAATCCATACTAAGTCATGGGAGCTAAAATGCATTTTCAATTTATGCTGTTTAAAGATTGCGATGTGAGAAATATGTGCAGAGCACAGAGGAAAGTGATGGATCTCCTTCAGTCTTAGGGGTTCAGTGAGAACCAAACGGAGGATGAATTATAGCAATTTAGGTTACAATCCTATCCTCTACACAATTATCTGGGAGTAAGTCCTATTGAACTCAATGAGACTTGATTCTGAGTAGGTATGAATTTACACTGCTGGTGTGTGTTCATTTGCTGCATGTTTGTATTTGTAAAACTGGTGCTGAAGGGTTTAATAAAACTTGAGCCCCATGCCAATCTCTAGACAAGACCTAGCAAACTATGAAGCCATTAAGATAAACTGATCTCTATGTTTTCTGGGTCTTCTCAGGCTAGAATGTCCAGACAATCTGTCCTCTGAATGAATAATGTAATGTAATCTACTTGGGGCATGATCAGGCCAAAATTAAACTCAAAATTAAACCATTTGTTTTAGTGGAAACTTAGTGAAATCCTAAACATATGTACTCGGAAGTAAGCCCTCCTGGGTTTAAGGGGACTTACTTCCAGTAAAGTACTATAGGATGGCAACCTTAAGCACATTCCCACATTGCTGTACTCATCAAAATTGTCCTCCAAAGCTTTTATTATTCCCAGGAGATACGTTTCTTTTACAGCCACTGTAGCGTAGAGGGTAGAGTGTTGGACTAGGACCAGGGAGACTTGGATTCAAATCCCCACTCAGCTAAGCTCCGGGTGACCATGGGCCTGTCAGTGTCTCTCAGCCTAATCGACCTCACAGGGTTGTAGTGAGGATAATGTGGAGGGTAGAGATAACTGTATATGCCACTTTGAGGTCACTGGAGGGGATATAAAGGTGGGATATAAATGTAATAATGATAATGAATTGAAAAGTGCCTACAGAAGCGAGTGCCTCCCAGGTGCCTCCCAGGGCGAATAACAACTTTGGGTATGTGTGATTTACATCAGAACCATGGCAAGAGGGGAAAGAATTAAACCCCTCCCCACATACTGTGGTTCTGACCTCCCTGCAGCTGTTATTTAGAAGACGTTTAGGCTCTTTGGTTGCATTTTGCTCTTAGTTTTGTTGCTGTTTTTGTATTTTTTCCTTTAACTATCAGTGCCTGTTATGGGACTTGGGGTGTCTGAAAACCAAGCAACAAACTAGAACTGGGTGAATCTGTCAATTTCAGTTTTTCTTAATTTCTCAGTTTTGCTATCTTAATCTGACCTCTCCATGTTTCCACATCAATTTGTGTTTTCATTTAGTTCTCATGAAAGTTCATCAGCATTTTAGTGCTAATTTCTAATATACACACTTTGTATGGCATTTTGGCAAATATAGACATATTTGCAAATGAATTTTATATGTTATTTTCAATAATTTATGTATGCATACCTTACCCTAGTATATGCATTTTTGTACATGTTACTTGGCTGGAGAGCTACATTGCAAGATCTGGAGAATGCGAATGTCAAATAATGACTATGTTTCATTTCACGTATTGTTTTGGAACGTGCAAATTAACTAGGTTTGCTTTTAAATGTGAAATGAATCAAATCTCTCCCCCCCATATCCCTATAACAAACTGACAAATTTATCCAAAAGTCCTGAATCATTTATGCTAGTTCAGTCCCTCAACTAAAGGGAAAAGTTAAAATGTGGATATTAAACAAGATAGGTTAACCACGGCAGATTTAGAGTTACTCCTACAGGCAACTATTCAAATAAAGATAGGTGGAAGGACAGAGAGAGAGATCAGCTTGTCGGATCATTGCCAGAAAAGAAATTACTATGCACAGAATAGAAGACAAAGGTCAAACAACACACATCATTTTTGTCAGTGATAGGAGCACAGGGATTCCTGCAGCAAAGTCTACCTAAGTGATGCTGTAAAAGCAGGAACAGATAAGGCGGAGTGCTCACAACTTAGTAACAGCTTTGAAAGCATTGTCAATAAATGCTACAGTTTGAAAAGAGGCCAAGTGATAGGATGCGATAATGCTGCACAATTGAAGCAGCACTCCAATATCTAATCTGGGGATTAGTGCAGATCGGGAGGTTCACACTATGAAACGTGTAAGGGATGAATTTATAGCTTTGGTCCACTGATATAAATAAATTACAGATTAGAGGAGACAAAGTACATCACAGCTCATCCAAAAATATTGCCTCTCAAAGCCAAACAGACTCACATTTTTTATCCATTAAAAGGGGGCAAATTTCGGGTGTTAAGAGACAGCAAAAGCATGCCTCCAGCATTTTATTTTACTTATTTATTTAAATTATGTTTCTTTTAATCCCACCTTTCTGTTGACATGGCCTTCGAGGCAGTTTACATATCTCCCCTCCCAAGAAAGCAGTGTGACAAAAGCAAAAACAAAAGCATAGCAGTTAACACAATTAAGGTTGCACTCGGAACTGGCCAAAGGTACTTCTTCACACAGCACATAGTGAAACTATGGAATTTGCTACAAATTCAAGATGTAGCGATGACTACCAAATTGGGTGGCTTTAAAAGGCGATTAGACAAATTCAGGGAGGATAAGTCTATCAATGGCTGTGTACTAACTCTAGTGTCAGAACCAGTATACCTATGAATACTAGTTGAAGTAATTTCCAGGTCCTGTGACTCATGTCCTGTTTGCAGGCTCCTCATAGGTATCTGGTTGGCTATAGTGAGAACAGGATGCTGGATTAGATAAGTCTTTGGTATGATCCAGCAGGGCTCTTCTTATGATCTTAAAGACTGGTTGAGCGGAATGTGGTATAAGTGCCAGCCCACTGCTGAAGTGGGAGACCTTACCTATCTGTAGAATTATAATAATCATATCCCTCTTTTCTTCCAAGGCTGTACAGACAGCATACATGGTTTTCCTCTTCCCCATTTTATCCTCACAACAACCCTGTGAGGTAGGCTAGGTTGAGAGACAATGGCTGGTCCAAGGTCACCCACTGAGCTTCACGGCTGCCAGGTCATTGCCCAATACTCGATCCACTGCATTTCCCTGAAACGGCAGTTGTGCTTTCAGTGGCCCTCTGTACGCTGGCAAAGAGCACAGATGTGCTTCTAGTGATCTTCTGCTGGCACTGGTGTGTTCATGTAATAGAGCATTCAAGGGAATATTTGGAACGTGTCAGCATGGCCAAGGATCTGCAGGATTCTAAGCATCCACATTCTCCAGACATCCACCCTTTCCAAAAAGTCCTGAACTTCGGGGGGGGGGACGTAATAAAAGGTAAGGAAAAACTGCACCACCCACCCTTTGCTCTAGCTCAGCCTTTCCCAACCAGTGTACCTCCAGATGCTGTTGGACCACAACTCCCATCAGCCTCAGCTAGCATTGCCAATGGTCAGGAAGATGGGAGTTGTAGTCCAACAACATCTGGAGGCACACTGGTTGGGAAAGGCTGCTCTAGCTGCTGTGAGCTTGCAGTAGCCCTTCCTTGGAATCCCCCTTCTCTCTCTCTCTCTGTCTATCTCTCTCTCACACTCACACACTCACACTCCATTGGATTGCTCTGCCCAATAACAGAAGGCTAGAAATAGGAATGGAGGAGACATGCAATTCAGTTACATTTGAAGCCAAATTTATCAAATTTCCACTTTTTGGAACAATGTCAGAACAGTATCAGAGCCAAAAACACAGCCGTTCTGCAGTTCTCCAACCAATGTTTACAAAATGCATCTATTAGAGGAGAGTGTGCATTAAAATGAATATATTAGTGAAAATAACGTAAAAATGCATTATATTAGGATAAATTCCTTGCCAAAATGTGTAGTCAAAACAGCAGGAAATGAACTTATCAAATCAATCAGCAATAAAAACAGAAAGAAGTAGACCAATCAAATCAAGCACCAGTAAAAACAGTAATCAAATAACAGCTGCCAAAATTAATTAAATAAGAAACTATGTTTGTAGTTAATCTATGAAGAACGCCACCAAATTTGGCAGCAAATTCACACCAAATTTGGAAGCAGATTGTAGAGCAGAACCGGGACTAAAATTCCAGACAGGCAGGACAAATATGAGATTTACTGAGCCTCTGGTGAGCCACCATACATAGCTAGTGAAAGCTGAGCAGGCCTGTTAGCAGCGTATTCTAGCCTAAGATTTACTGTAGCCCAGCACATATGCATGAAACTGGTATTTAGGGGTAATTTCAGACTACATTTGGCCTGAATCATGATATGTTCTGGAGTGCAGAAGAACATTTCATTCCTTCTATGTATTAGGCCATTCACTGCTATCAACAGGAATGGTGATGGGGGCGTAGTATATACAAGTGAAAATAGTGATGTATTGTGGGACGATGCTGATCTGATGGCTTCTCTCCCCCTATCGCCCCCACTCCAGTACAGGTTGCAGTCCCAGTAAAATGGATCATCTGCTTTTGATATATGAGAAGTGCTGCCACTTGTTTGCCAAGGCAAGAATCAAGACCGTATATTGCTCCTGCATCATGTATGTTTCTTTCCCATGGCTGAATTCCATATCCCACTAGCAGTGTTTGGATAATGACATCGTATGGAACAGGTGGACCATCTGGGAGCTTTGGTTTCCAAGGCAGAGGTGCTAGCTGCCAAGGAAAGGGCTGTAACTCAGTGACAGAGCATCTGCTGTGCATGAGGAAGGTCCCAGTTTCAATCCTTGGCATCTCCAGGTAGGTCTCAGAAACCCCTTCTCTGAAGCTCTGAAGAGCTACTGCCAGTCACTGATGACAATATTGAGCTAGATAGGCCCATGGTCTGACTCAGTGTAAGGCAGTTTCCTATTTTACCATGTAAGGGAGTAAGACAATGATGTAAAATTCCTTTTGTGTGAGAGGAGAGGGAATAACACAAGTGCAAAAGAAGAGGGGTGCCCCAGGATATTATTCAGCATAGAACCCATGTAAACCTTAATACAACACTTTAAATAATCAGTAGACTTATGTACTACCCCTTAGATTTTATTTTGTTGTTTTCACTGTTATTGTTTTAAATTTGTATTGATATTTGGGATTTTTATGAATATTGCCTTGGAATCTGTGTTTGGGTGAGGGCATAGTTTAAAAAGGTTTGAAACAATCAAACAATATTCTTCAGAATATAATGCATATGGGATATTCTAACAATCCATGCCAAATTAATTTTTGGCTAAGCTTTACACATGGGAATGACAGAAAAAGACAACAGAAAGCGCAAGACCACTGAAGTGCTGGGGGGGGTGGGTGTATTTACAGCATAATTCCAGAATTAATCCAATTTTACAGAATTTTGACCTTATCAAGCACATGCTGTTTTTCAAACATAGCTATCTTAGTAAATGGCAAGGGTGTGCACCAGCCACAAGATTCACATTTTATCTGTATCTATAGTGTTGCAAAGCAACCTGATCTATTTCAGATTGCTCTATATCTTTCTGATTCAATCTTATTCAGGTCCGAATCAGATTTTTTAAATCCAATACTTTGTCTCTCTCCCCCAACTATAATGGGAAAACTAAAAACCTTCATACTCTACTCCCCACAGAAGTGGATGAAATTTGCAGGAAAAGGAGCCCCTCCAGAGTGGATTAAGCCTTCCAAATTCGATCTCTGATCTGATTTAGAATACCTTGTTAATGTTGCAATCCAATTTGGGCATGTGAAAACCTCGCCCAAATCACTCCTATTTGCCTCGTAATTTGGGCTGTGCAGAGCCAATGCACACCTCTAGCAAATGGATTAATTGTGGGCTGATTCTGTTAATAAACACATTTTCCTCCAGCACCTATGAAGTTTGCTTCTTTTCTATGGACCTCTGTCTTTCTCAACTTATTATTTATTTATTTATTTAAGAACATAAGAACATAAGAAGAGCCTGCTGGATCAGGCCAGTGGCCCATCTAGTCCAGCATCCCGTTCTCACAGTGGCCAACCAGGTGCCTGGGGGAAGCCCGCAAGCAGGACCCGAGTGCAAGAACACTCTCCCCTCCTGAGGCTTCCGGCAACTGGTTTTCAGAAGCATGCTGCCTCTGACTAGGGTGGCAGAGCACAGCCATCACGGCTAGTAGCCATTGATAGCCCTGTCCTCCATGAATTTGTCTAATCTTCTTTTAAAGCTGTCCAAGCTGGTGGCCATTACTGCATCTTGTGGGAGCAAATTCCATAGTTTTACTATGCGCTGAGTAAAGAAGTACTTCCTTTTGTCTGTCCTGAATCTTCCAACATTCAGCTTCTTTGAATGTCCACGAGTTCTAGTATTATGAGAGAGGGAGAAGAACTTTTCTCTATCCACTTTCTCAATGCCATGCATAATTTTATACACTTCTATCATGTCTCCTCTGACCCGCCTTTTCTCTAAACTAAAAAGCCCCAAATGCTGCAACCTTTCCTCGTAAGGGAGTCGCTCCATCCCCTTGATCATTCTGGTTGCCCTCTTCTGAACCTTTTCCAACTCTATAATATCCTTTTTGAGATGGGGCGACCAGAACTGTACACAGTATTCCAAATGCGGCCGCACCATAGATTTATACAACGGCATTATGATATCGGCTGTTTTATTTTCAATACCTTTCCTAATTATCGCTAGCATGGAATTTGCCTTTTTCACAGCTGCCGCACACTGGGTCGACATTTTCATCGTGCTGTCCACTACAACCCCGAGGTCTCTCTCCTGGTCGGTCACCGCCAGTTCAGACCCCATGAGCGTATATGTGAAATTAAGATTTTTTGCTCCAATATGCATAATTTTACACTTGTTTATATTGAATTGCATTTGCCATTTTTCCGCCCATTCACTCAGTTTGGAGAGGTCTTTTCGGAGCTCTTCACAATCCCTTTTTGTTTTAACAACCCTGAACAATTTAGTGTCGTCAGCAAACTTGGCCACTTCACTGCTCACTCCTAATTCTAGGTCATTAATGAACAAGTTGAAAAGTACAGGTCCCAATACCGATCCTTGAGGGACTCCACTTTCTACAGCCCTCCATTGGGAGAACTGTCCATTTATTCCTACTCTCTGCTTTCTGCTTCTTAACCAATTCCTTATCCACGAGTTCCTTATTCCTGCCCTTCCTCCCAGCAGGACCCCAGTGCAGCATTTTTCCTTCTTCAAAGACAGAAAAAGCCCACTCTTCACACATAGGACAAATTGGAATCAGAAGGTTTAAAAGAAATGAGGTCGCCATTTTAAAGAAAAATCTAAAACAGCATTTCAAACTTGGTTTTCAAATTGTGCTTAGAAACTGTTCAAGATCCTACCAAATAAAAGGAATCTCTGACTGTCACACTTGTTTAATGTGATGCATATAAGACACTTGATGTGGGTGCTGTTTGTTTTTCAGCAGCCAAGTGAGCCTTGTATGTCTGGCAGAAGCTGATATGCAGCACTTGCATGGAAATGTCAAAGTGAAATTTATTGGGGTAGGACATGCTTCTTTTTTTAAAGCTTGATTGACAGATGCATCTGTTTTAGTGTAAACAAAACCATGTAATCCTTCCATATGACTTTATTAAAAAGAAGATATGCCCCTTCACAGGATCCCTGTTAGGAGGATGGGCAGCCATATTTTCCTTTAATAATAATAATAATAATAGTTTATTTATTAGATTTATATCCCACCCCTTCTCTCAGTAGGAGCCCAAGGCGTCAAACAAAAGCACTAAAAACACTTTAACACATCATAAAAACAGACTTTAAAATAAAACATTTTAAAAAACATTTTAAAAAGCATATTAAAACATTTTATTAACAACAACAACAACAATAATAATGCAGATGTGGAGACTAAGGGCCCGTCCATACCTAACCACAAAATCCGTGTTTTCCATATTTGGTTGGTGGCCTTGAGATCCATGCATTTCCTGTTTGTGGTCGAATTATTATGAAAACCAGATTATCAAGCATCCATACATGTTGGCTTCTCTCTCTCTCTCTCTCTCTCTCTCTCTCTCTCTTTGTCTAAATTGCTTTAGCATTGGCCACTTCCCTAAGACTACCCCTTTTCAGTGATTGGTCCATAAGGTTGTTTGCTTTTCACGTGCTTTTTCAGAAGAGCACAGAAATGTATATCTTTTTTTTAAATTCCCACGCATGCACAGGTTTGTGGATGTGCTATTGGGTGGGAAGGAGACAAGGGACTTGGCATATGATGGAGGAGCGCCCAGGGACCACCTATTGCAGGAAAGTCCACAGCATTGCCTCTGAGCGCCCAGACCGTAATGCAATTGAATATCAGTTTAGGAAAACATATCAGTTTTTTGGTGGTATTTCTAATGCAGATTTGTGAATACAAAAATTCGTACTAGCTTGCAACATCATATGGACGACAGTGAATTAATGAGGACACAAAGCTATAAAAATGCAGATTATACAGTCATATGGACAGGCCCCTAAGGCTTCAAGACAGCAGTTTAACTGTGTGATCTAATCTGAAGTTTATATTGGTATTTATTTGGCATAGCTTGAAGAATTTCTTCTGGTCTCAATACACTGTTTATAAATGTGACTGTCTCAATGATACTTTTTTACCCCTACAGCGCACCACATCATTACATGCTTTCCCTTGAAGATAGCAGAAAATCCTTCATTCTCACTTTTTGACACTTGGCGCAAGTGGTAGCTTTCAACTGGCAACTTGTGACTCTGGAAAGACGAATGCCAATAAAAAACAATGCTATGGGGAGGATCCATTTCAGCCTACTTGTTTGGTTCCATTAGGCTGTACGTTCCTATAAAACAAAAAATTGGCATAATGACTGGTCATAAATGTTCTTTCCATTCCAAATGAGGCGTCAGGGATATATTCTTTCCCCCTCCCTCAGCTCTTAAAAAGGAGCCATTGTTTCCCTTTTTATTCTGACCATGTAAATCTGTTGGCTAATGGAGGAACAATCCAAGTTTTGCCTCTTGGGTGAAGGCAGAAAGAGGCTTTTTTTTAAAAAAAACGACACATTTCTTTCATTTGTGAGAAATTAAATCCAGGTTTAAAGCTCTTCTTGAGCCACTGCTGTTTGCTTTCTTTAGAAGGAAGCTGTGCTGGTGCCAGACCCCAGGAACACACACTACATGTGTCAGCAATCTTGCAGACTCCACCTAGAGCACCTTAGATTCAGTATTGGGATACTTATTAGGAGCAAGTCTTGCCTGAAGTATGTTATGGGGGGTTATGCTAAGTCACTGGCAGCCTCACGGAGGGTCCATTTCCTCTGGTTTATTCCCAGAGATGTTTAGAGCAGTTCTAATCTGCTTCCTGGGGCATCCCACTGAGATACAAGACACATCATTAACAGAGTCATTTTGGACCATGGTCTCCAGCAGAGGCTTGCAATTGAGTACCTTCATAACCATATATTAATAGTATATTATGGGACGAATTACTTGACTAGTTTGCAGGTGGGCAGTGTGTATGTCTGGCTGCTTGTGCATAGGAAAAAAACCTTAGAATTAACTTTGGCCTACAATATCATTAGCTTACTATGCATATTAAAGCATATCAGAGATCACTTTAACATTCTCTTCAAAATGTAGTTAGAGAGTACTCAGATCTCCAGCTGCTGCAGACAGAGGGAGGTTCACTTACATAAATGGAAATCTGTGGACTCGTTCCATTGGGTCCCTTTTTTATGGTGGCCTTTATGTCCCTGAGGAGCCCCATCCAGTAGTGGACAACATGGCTGGCGGCAGCAATCTTGTGTTCTCCCAATAACTGAGTTACTGGCGAGTTGGTGGGGAGGTTGGTGCAGTGCAAATGCACTGGCAGAGCCAATCCAGTGCTTCTACTGGTGCATGTGCACCACACTGACCTCCCTGCCTTTTTGCTCCTCCCTCTCCCCTTCTCAGTAAGCAGCAGTGACTCAGCTGTTGGGAGGTCAGGTGAACACTGCCACCCCACCATGCCATCTGCTTCTGGCCCAATCTCCTCATTGCTGTTGCTGTGGCCCATTCACTTGCCCTGTCTCTTTGAGCCCAACCTCTACCACTTCCCAGACAAAGATAGCAAGGCAAGAAGAGCCTGCTTGTTTCTGTCCTTGCTCCTGTCATTGCTCACTCATTTGGTGAATGCATGTGAACAAGTAGTGACACCAAGGAGGAGGTGGAGGCTTGTGGGTCTCTGGTGTTTGACAATGGGCCCCTGTTGGGATGTGGGCCTTGGCAGATGCCCCTCTATGCCAATCCCTGGTACCAGCCCGAGCAAAGCTGTTCTCAGTTAAAGATGCCCTGAAGCTTGAAAAATAATGGTATGCTGCAGGCTAATTATTAGAGGGACCAAATATTTGCACTCGAAAGGAAGGGCTAGGGAATCCTTTTATGGAGTAAAATAAAGCATAGTCTGCACATGCAGCAGAATAGTGGAAGAGTCCTGAGGTGGAAGAAGAGACTCTCAGGGTGCAGGTGAAGGAATCACATTTTTAGAGCCATCGAAAATGGAATAGGCTGAACTGGAATGATCTGTTCTACTACCTCAGGATGATACCAAGTCCTTTAGCTGCATGTTCAGACTAGACTAGGCCTGAGCGATAGGGATGGGATTCAGGAAGCATCACCTTCATAACTGCATGACAGTAATGACTTATCTGTGGAGATTCTCCAAGTTGGTATGTTGGTTCCATGTTCATTCATTTTAAAGGACAGATGAAGAGTGGAAATAAAATATTATAGTAGTTGAGAAGTAACTGTAATAATAATATGCCTCTTCATTAGAAAATTTTTTTTAGTGAATAGCCCAGGACTAAATAGTCCAAGTCACTGGCTCTTACTGGAGCATTACTTCATACTAAAGATGCTGTTTTTACCCCTGTTTCTGTTTGCACTATCCACAATAAGGGCTCAATGCCAGCTGTATACACACTGTTTTCTATTCATACTGAGGGGAAGGATGAATCACAGTTTCCTAATGACTATGCCCTCTAATTTAACATTTCTACTCCCTCTGGTTGCTTGGCAACCAAGCATGCTCAATTTGTTCTACCAGCTGCAGTAGGATCCATTAAAAAAATAACAATAATCCGGAAGTGCGATTATTTCTATTTTCACTGGTTTGATATAACTGAAACAGAAATCTTTGTTTGAGCAGTGTTACGCTTATGAGCACAAGTTAGGGGGAAAAGAAAAATAACAGAACCATTTGCAGCAACATAAAAAAGGCCAGCAGAGCAGAGGAGAGCAGCCGGAAGTTGCTTGTAAGCCCACAGGAAATGAAATGAAAGTAGGAAGGATGAGCTACTGAGCATGGAGAGTAGTATGATGGACACACCTACCTAAAAGCATAGAAGCAAAGCATCTGCAAGCACTAGAGATATGGAGTGAAGACTTATTTTCCTTCCCTTTTCGTATTATCAGAGGATTGGGTTACTATGGATTATCAGGGGGGAAACTGTGTGATAGCTTCTGTTTGCCTGTAACATCATGTGAACCATGTGAATTAACAGAAGATGTGAGTGGCACTATACACAGTAAACCACCATGTAGATGAGCCCTTATATCCCAGAGGAAGGGAACCTGTTTCAGTCTGGGGATCACATTCCGTTCTGGACAACCTTTTTGGGGGCCATATGACAGTGGTCGGTAAGGCCCCAGGTAAAAAAATTGGGAAATAAATTATTGTATAGATAGCTTCTCTTATCTAAATAAAACTAAAACTAAAAACGTGTCACACTGCAGTTGCGAACTGTATTGTGAATGCTCCTCCCCACCTGCACATCACTTGTATTACCTGCCACCGCCTGCCTCCACAAGAAGGCAAGGCAGCAGCGGCAGACTGGCTGGTGAGTGGCTGGCTGCCCAATGTGTAGTGAGGTATTCATCCAGGGGTGGTGGTGGCAGGGGGCAGCAGCAGCAGCAGCCTGAGCAGGTGGGTGGGAGCCCAGTCTGTGGCCTAGCTCTGCTGTGCAGTGTTACTGTTTGTCTGGGGCAATGGCGGCATAGGAACAGGTGAAGCAAGCAGGTTGATGGAGGGGAATGGGGGTGCCTGAGGGGTTAGGGATGGCAAAGAGAGTGGGATTGCTGGGGTGTGTGTGGAGGAGTCAGGGTTTGGGGTTCCTGGGGGTGGGGGTTGAGAAGCGGAACACATACATAACACACACATACTCACACACCCCTCTCTCTCTTCCACCCAAGGAAGCAAAAAGCATGTTCAGAGTTCAAGGTCACATTCCAGCCGGGGAAAAAGCTCAAAGGAGGGCCAGTGTAGGGCCAGTAAGAGTACCAAGAGCCAGTTAGAGAAGTCTCATTCAGCTCCTGGGTCTTACATTCTGCATCCTTGCTTATAAAATGTGAAGAGTGGCTTTCTACAGTGCACGGAAGGGTTGGATTTCCCCACCCCTTACATCTGTTATAAGTAAAATAACAATTTACACTTTCTCTTTATCATGGGGGAAAAAAACCTTATCCTCAGCTTGGCTCCATTACAACTGGCTATAGGGTCTTTGAATTGCCTTTTACATATTAGTAATGAGGGCCTTTCCACTGAGCCAGACTTGTACTACCCCTAACCCACAAGCAAAATGTGGCCTTGTCCATATGAATTTGCAGCCTCTTGGACTTGCACTCATCCTGACTATGTGCAGCCTGTTGATTACAGCGTGGCTCAAGAGCAGCCTATTGATCTCCATTGAAAACCCACAGAGAACCTCTCAGGCCATGTGCTGCTGCTTTGTTATTGTAAGCCACTTTGAGTTCAACTTTATTGTTATTATCTGGGACTGGATGCCAAGAGAGGCTCCATGAGTGTTTTATAATGTGTTATTGGTGTTGTTTTTATGTGCTCTTATTGGTGGTGCTTTAATCATGTCATAACCTGCCCTTAGATCAGATGATGAAGGGCAGGTTAAAAATATACTTAATAAATAATTAGATCTAATCAAAACAAATGTTCTACAGGTGCTTCATTCAGTCATTGACTGAAGTTACAGACAAGCTGAGGAAAAACAACCCAGGGCTGAGCTAGCAATGAGGCCCTCAAGAGTGTTTTGAGTTGTGCACTTCCACCTTTACACAAATAAAAATGAATTAGAATATGGAATTCAGGAGATTATATCGGAATCACTGTAACATTCACACTGTTTTTGAAATTCGCTAAATGTGTAAGCTGTAAGCAAAATAAGCATGTCGAGGTTGTTCAAACATTACCTTGAATTTTACAGTCATAGAGATTAAGAGACCAATAATCATTTAATTTAACTGTATGCACAAAGACAGCGCCAGCCACCAGCCAGCCCTCAATAGTTGCTTATTTTACTGAATTTTCACAGCTCCTTCAATAAAACATAGGCTGACATTAATGGCAGTCAAAAACTCCTGCAGAATAAATTGCTTTTCTTTAAGGAACTTTTTGGTTGGATTAATCAAGAGAAGGGTGGTGGTGGAGGTGTTGCTAGCAACCAGTAGAGTGGCAAGATCTTTGCTGAGGTAACTCGTGCTCTGATTGGCTGTCTAGTTCTGAGGGAGTTTTCCCCTATATGTTTAGTTATTGAATATCTTCCTGCTATGAACCAGGCCTGAACTCTGTAAGAAAGATAAACTACTCTGTTTACTTCTTCTCAAGTTGCACTCTGTTCTTGTTCAGCTTCCCCCAGTAAAGTATTATCAGGATTTCTTTCTTCTCTGGAGTGTGCCTGCTTTATTTAAGTCCCTCTGCCAACAGGCCTTTGGATCCTGTATGAACACAAGTGTGAGACAGGAGAAGTGGTACCTTTAATACATGGGAGCAATAATGTATATACTTTGTGACATCAAAATGAAGGTGCAGGCCAAATGTGTATCAGGTGGAAGTGTTCATGATAACGTATGTCCAGTGACATCACAAAGTTTCACTTTTAATTGCAGTGCTTTGAAGCAGTTTCAGCTTTAGTTAAATTTTGCAGTGGTGGTTCACTGGTGTACAAGTCATTGCTCAAAACTCAGCTGTAATTGTCCAGGGCATTTCAAAAGAGCCTTTGCCAATATCAATACCAATACATGCTTACAGCAACCATCACTGTAAAATTGATTTCATTTCAAAGTGTATTGGCTGGGTGATTAATACAGGGGGAAAACCCCAATCAATTTCAGATAAGATCCTGCTCCATCTGTTTCTTTCGGGAAGTTCAAAGTTTTGCCATTCCAAACAGAGCTGAAACATGCTCTGGCTTTTAAAGTATTTTAGCTGTTTGCCTCCAGCATTGTAGCTCTAAGTTAAATGGGGTCTAAAGCCCTTGAGGCCAACCTCTACCCAAACATTGTTAAAAGGCTCGTTCAATGACACCTTAATTTTTCACACAGGCTGCAACTGCAGCCCAACTTTTCTTCTTCTTAAATAGCACATTCCTAGGCAGGCTCCAATAGTGGATTCACACTCAGATGACCCCTTGACATTTTCCAGTCACTGCAATGAAGGCTGTTCTCTCTCTGGAAATAATCTAAACATTGGTTCACTAAACTGACAGAAGAGAACCAGAGATAAGAAGAAAATTGTCTATAGACACTTATAGATTTAGCAATCCTTGAACAGGACAAAATGCTTACAGTTTGCTTTAACTGGAGAAATGACCAATGGAGTTTGCCTTCTAGGAACAACCAGAATCAAAATCAAGGCAGTTTGTCTTAGACGCAAATGGCAGAAGTCCAGATACTTAGCAAACTGATACTGTAAAGAAGTAATGGTTTGATTTAACCAGCAGTTAAAATTTCTAATCTTTGCATTTTGGGGATAGGAACTGGTTAACTGGTTACCAATTGTTCACATTCAGACAAGCTTTCTTTGCCCATCATTTCACATGATGTCACAGTGCTGCAATGCTGATCCTAGGACAGACATGGTTCTAGAGAGTATGGGTATAGATTTATAGGGTTTTTTCATATATTCTTACAGTGGCAACCTACACTGCTGTGGCGCCATGAGGTCCTGCTGAATAAGGATGCACGATTCTGTCAAAACCAGTGTGTTTTGGTTTTTCTGAGTTTCTCTTTTCCCCCCAATGCTCAGTTCAACACATTTCTGCCTATTTGTCATTAAAAAAAAAAACTTAAAAATGTATCAGCATTTTTAATATGCATTTCACCTAATACATATTTTTAATACAACTTTGACTAATGCACACCTTTTTGCAAGCAGTTTCCCTAATATAATGCAATGCTGTGTGCTATTTTCACTAATAGATGCATTTTATGCACATACTCCCCTAATATACACACATTTTGGATTGCAGAACTGTACTGTACAATTCAGAGAAGTGTGAATCTTTAAGGATAGCTGCATATTGGCTTGTGTATTGTTTTAGAAAATGTGAATTAGCTGGTTTTGCATTACAATGAAAACTAAACCGAACTTCCCCCCCTCCCTACTGCTAAATATGTGCATTGACCCATAGCTCACTAGAAACAATAAGTTATAAAGTATGAGGATTGCAGGAAAAAATCCAATGGAATACAGGTAATACAACTTATTTTTATGTATGATCCCAATCTGCATTAATATCTAAGAATCTATCAAATTCTTCAGAACACAAAGCACAAAAATACCCCAAGCTCGCCGAGAATAGACTCATACTGAACCAGAACACTGGTCCACCTAGCTCAGTATTGTCTATACTGTTGGTCTGGCAGCAACTGTCCACAGTCTCAGAGATCAGTTTTTCATAGGCCTACCTGGGAATGCCAGGAATGGCACCTGGCACCCTCTGCATGTAAATTGTATGCTCTACCACTGAGCTCCCACATTGCTTATACCAAAGAGATAGTTTGTACCCTGGCTTTGGGGTTTCTGTCCATTTCTCATGCAGAGAAATATAATGATCATAAAATCCTAACCAACACAAGAAATGAAGAGAGGGAAGATATGAAAATGTGCACCTGCAATAGAATAATTCTTGTCAGTCCCTGTTTGTACAGCTAAAGAAACAAGAAGGAGACAGACATTCTTCTTGACTGCCTAATATGTTTTTGCACCAGAGGAAAGTGACTTCAGAATATACCACTTGTCTTATGTTTGTTTATTGCGGTCAAAGACCCATCACACAAAGGAATAAAATACAAAATACAAGGGTAGCATAAAATAGGATACAATAAAATACAAATACTGTGTATCTAGATAGGATCAACGTGCTAAAGTCATGTAATAGGTCATTCAGGACAAAGATTTTGACCGTTTAAGTTGGGCAGCATGAACAAATTTAGCAACAGACATAGTAAAAGTCCTGTTTGAACCTGTCAAGAGATAGAGTAACAAACGATCAGAAGACTCATTAGGAAGCTTTTTTATGATAGGAGATAAATATTTAAAACGTTCAAAGGAATATAATGGGCAGACAAAAAAAACATGTAAGAGTGTTTCGGTACCACCCTCCTTACAGGAGCAGAGGCGTTGGTCATAAGCTATACCCCGGTATCTCCCTTCCAATAATGCTGAGGTTAAGCAATTAAATCTGGCCTTGGTGAATGCAAGTTGATATTTGGGAACAATAAGAAAATCCAAGTATGAGGCACAATTCAGAAGGTCAAAACTCAGGTTGAAGTGAATGGGAGAGCATACTTTGGATGCTGCAGCGGTTGAACTTTGGAGATCTATATCCCTAAGTTGGGCTCGAATGGTAGATTTAACCATTGCTAAAGCTTGGGAGGATAAGTATTCTATGGAAAAGCTTAACCAGGGAAGTTTAGCATGAAATGTTTTCATCCACGTGGAAAGATAAGGATCTTTCCAAAGGGATGCTAGATAGCCAGGAGGGCATTCATAGGATAATTTGATCCAGTAATTGAATGCAAGAGACCATGCTTGACATTCAATCGAGGCTAGGCCGGATTCTAATCTGAGAGCTGCGTTCGGGACGCACCTTGGGACACCAAAAATTTGTCGTAAAAAATTAGAGAGTACTGATTCTACAGAGGAGTTATAAGCACAGATCCACAGTGGGGCACCGTATAAAAGTTGGGGAATAATCTTGGTTCTAAAAACCTGGATAGCAGCGGGAATATACTGCCCCCCTTTGGTGTAAAAATATCGAAGAATACCCTTTGCTGTGTTCCGGGCAGTCAAGACAGCCGCACGAATATGGGGAGCCCAGGAGAGAGAAGAATGAAACGTAATGCCAAGGTATTTATAATGCGTAACCTGGGCAATTTGTTGGGCATTAATTGTCCACTCAGAAACAGAGGTGCACTTTGAGAAAACTAGAATTTTGGTTTTAGAAAAAATTATAGTTAACTGATTCTCAGAGCAGTAGGACATAAAAGCTCGAAATAGGCGTTTAAGGCCAACTTTGGAGACTGATATGCAGCGTCATCTGCATATAGCGGAATGGGACATCTGTGTTCACTAAGTTTGGGGGGATGGAAGTCTGGGGAATGACACCTTATTTTCAAATCATTCAAGAAAAGGTTAAATAAAAGGGGCGCCAGGATACAACCCTGCCTAACCCCTTTTGTTGTGGAGATCGAATTTGTTAGGCCACCATCACGCCCACAACGAACACGGAGAGAAGTATGTAGATGCAGGCTAAAAATTAGGAAAAGAAGCCTTTTATCAATTGCTGTTTTTGCAAGCTTAGCCCATAATTTGCCCCTTGGGATAGAATCGAAAGCAGATTTTAAGTCAATAAAGGCGACGTATAGGCCATTTCCCATTTGGTTCCTATATTTTTCTGCCAGATGGTTTAAAAGTACACAGTGATCCAGCACAGATCTACCCCTCCTAAATCCTGCCTGTTCCCAACCAGGAAGTTATCCTCCTCTAACCAAGTGAACAATTTCCCCTTCAGGTAGCTAGCATAAAGTTTTCCTACTACCGAGAGAAGGCTGATTGGCCTGTAATTTGTGGGATCATCTCTTGGACCTTTTTTATATATAGGAATAACTATGGCTTCGAGCCACGCCTCAGGGAAATGGCCGGTATTATTTATCAGAGTGAATAGGTTAGCTAGTATGGGAGCCCACCAGTCTTGGTGACATTTCAAGAGCTCCGGGGGTATATTGTCACAACCCGGGGCCTTAGCAGATTTTAAGCCACCAATCAAATCAATTATTTCACTCTGGGAAACAGATGGCCAAACAGGGAGATTTTCAAAATCAAAAGAAAAGGGATGCTTTGAGGGAGTATATTGGGTATCCTCATACATATCTGTGAAGTATTGTTCCCATATGTGGGAGGGAATATTGCATGGAGCGGGATTAGTGGACCTCAAGGTTCCAGAAACAAGAGACCAGAATGTTTTTGAATTTTTGGTCCTGGATGTATAAATTAAGGCCTTCCAGCCATCGTGTACTGCTTGCCTCTTGTTAATGGCTATTAATGCCTTATATTTTCTTTTAATGGTAAAGTACTCGGAAGGAAGGGTACTAGCATTTTGTTGGCGATATTGTAGATAGGTCTGTCTTAATTGTCTCTTAACAGCTAGACAGTCTTTATCAAACCATCTAGGAGGACCTAATCTTAAGTTTGTTCTAGAAGAGGAGGAATTGGGGACTAAGAAGGAATTTAGAGTCACAGTCAGGGTATCGTAGACATTTAGGGCCATTTGGAGGTTGGAAGCCTTCACTAATTGTTCTTGAATGGCCAAAGCAGAAGGGGAGGAGATAAAGGCTGCAACCATAGAAGCTACACGTGGAGAGCAAATGGATCTCTTATATATGAAATACGCTGAATTGGCTGCCGGATTGTACTCCATATCTAGGCGGCTCTTCTCTTTTAATGAATTGAAAGGGCTAGAGGGAGATGATCACTATCTTGTCTCTTGCCCACAAGGAAATTAATTGTTGAATTTAATAGCTGATGGGAAATTAGCGCATAATCGATTACACTACTTCCTCTACTAGAGATGTAAGTGTATTCGGCGCAGGTATCCAATGGATTAAGGCCATTAAGGATAATAAGATTACGGCTTCCAGCTAGGCGGGTTAGACAGATTCCCGGATAATTAACCCTAAGGTCCTTAGAGGCCCTATCATGGGCAGGGACATAGTGTTCATTATCCTCACCCCCCCCACAGTTTCGATGCAAAAAGTGTAGCATTATTAGGTCCAATCCTGGCGTTAAAATCTCCCATGATGATTAATAGGGCTTTCGGAAACCAGGACTCAAGTTCTGTTATATAGCTGTCTAGATCATCCCATAATTGATCGGTGTATTCCCTTGACGAACATAGAGGCATATAAACATTAATTAAGAGAAGAGATAATGTATGAAACGACAACAGGACAGCCATAGCAGCATTATTGCACGGATGGAGGCTTCTGAAATGAGCAGTCAATGTAGTAGAGAGTAGTATTGCCATACCTCCTTTTGCTCTACCTTTCCGTTTACCCAGGGATGGAACTGCTGGTAAATCAATAGAGGAAAAGCCATCCAGGAATAAGTTATGGGTAGACCAGGTCTCCTGGAGGAAAATTATATCGTGTTCATTCAGGTAAGTGCTCAGTTCTAGATTGTTTTGCTTGGCATTCCAGCCTGCTATGTTCCACGATAGGAGATGGTGCAGGCTTTGACAACAAGGCGTTCTGACGTATGCAGAAGGATGTTGCAGAAGAGGCTGTTATAGATCTATGTGTAGAGTTTATTAAAGAAGGAGAATGTCAATGTAACTCACTGATCCGATTTAAGGAGCCTGTAACATCCGCTAAAATTGCACCAGATATCTTAGTGGGAACTACATATGTATTCACCGGTTGTATTGTCTTAACTGGAGAAAGGTCAGATTCAGATGGGGAAGTAAAAGAATATTTTTCCGACGGAGTCGCATCAGGTTTCATAGCAGCTAGTCGTTGTATTAGCTGGTATAGCTTATTGATAATCATTGATCGCTCAGTATCAGGTAAATGGGAATATAGTTCCGTAAGCTGGAGCTCCTCAGGCTCCAATTCCTGCATTAAAGCTGACAGGGCTTGTGTCCCACTAGGGAGAACAGAGGATCGAGTTGATGTTGCAGGACTGAGCTGTAGAGGATTCCGTTGGGGGACATGAGTTAGAGTCATCCCTAGCTCAGAAGTAGTCGATCTGGGGGATTGTGAAGTGTAGAACACCAACGGTGAAAGAGGGGCAGTATTAATGTAATAACCTGTTGGAACGCCTCTCCCAATACGAACCTGCCCATACACTGCGCTCTTCATCGAAGGCCCTCCTCTGAGCTCCGACCCACAGGGAGGCTCGGAGGGTGGTTACAAGAACTAGGGCCTTCTCGGTGGTGGCCCCCGAACTGTGGAACAGTCTCCCTGATGAGGTACACCTGGCGCCGACGCTGTTGTCTTTTCGGTGCCAGGTTAAAACCTTCCTCTTTTCCAGGGCTTTTAATCTAACTTAATTCTGTTTTAAACTGTATTGTAATTGTTTTTAGATCTCCCATTCTCTATATTTTGTGGTTCGTTTTTATTGGATTTTATTGTATTTTGTATTGATTTGTTGTTCACCGCCCAGAGAGCTATGCTAGTCGGGCGGTATATAAATTTAATAAATAAATAAAATAAATAAATAACGCTGTATTACTAAGCCCCTTTTCTTAAGATTCTCCCTTACATGATAGATCTGACTGGTGATAGATGAAGAGTGAAAGGTGACAATCAGACGCCAGTAGTCAGGATTGATGGATATGTTAGCCATAGACTTGATATAGTTCGTGCGATGTAGTGCAGAGAGAGATTGGCCAAAACAGTTATCCAAAAACGGAATACTCGGGAAGGAGGGCCGACGTCCAGGGGCCCTCCGATGATACAAAACTACCAATTTTTCGGATTGTAGTACAGGGTTCCAGGGGAGAAATTGAGTTTTAGCAAAGGATGGCCTTGTATCCAGTGGAGTCGTCAGTGATAAAAGGCTTTCTTCCAAAGCCCTATTTATAGAGTCATTTCTGGAAGTTTGGCTGTCTTGATTTAGAGACATACCCTTTTTTTGTAAGGGACTGTTATTAGGTTTTATAGGGCATTGCTCCCTCAGGGTGTCACTCAACGTCTGGGTATCCAGCAGCTTAAACAGAGGCTTAAAGTTCATTTTCCTATCAGGACTAGGTTTAGAGTTCTTAATATTCTTTGATTTCTTTGTTTGCTTCTGCCTCCCAATGCCTGAGGAGTTTTTCTTCAAAGGCTTATTCTTATTCCTGCCAGCTCCTCCTAAGGTCAACTTCTGTTGAACACAAGTAGGTGGAGAAGTTATCAAGGTTCCATGATCAAAAGTACTCTTAAGAAGGTGAGGCCCGAGTGCCTGCACCAGCGTGGTAAGTAAGTTATTAGTTTCTGTGATATACGTTTTAACTAGGCTCAGTTCTTCGAACAAGAGAGCTTGCCAGCCCTGACCGGGAGTCCTAGGAGCGGCGGAAGATGGAGAGATTGAGTAATTTGCCTCTAGTCTCGTCTCAGGTAGGGACGTTGGTTGCCTCTGGGGTTCATGATATGAGTCGATAGTAATTACCTCCGAAGGAGGCCCACCTTTCACTGAATTTAAGGTACAGTTGAAGCCAGCATTTAACAGCTCCTCAGCCAGACTTTTAGCAGCTGTATTAGCAGCATATGCTTTTATTGAGAAGGGTTGATCTAAAGTCCATTCATGTGACATTTCTGGCAGAGGGTTCACTTCCTGCGCACTTTGGGGCTGTGATGGAGGTTGCGATGAGTCATGAATGTATGGAAAGAAGCTCGTGATTTTGGATTGAAGGTTACTTGTCAAAACATCACCCTCAGTATCTATTTCCAGCTCCTGATATCGCCTCCTTGTTAGAACCATTTAGATACACAAATTAAAAATAAAATATAAAAGGTAGGTTTCGTTTTCAATTCCAAGGAGTGTCTCGGAAGCTTTGCACTTGAAGTTTATTTCACGCAGACTATATAGTGCATTTATTTAAGTTCTGCACTCGGGTCGTTTTCGCCTTGCATTTAAAGTCGTAAACTGGAGTGATTAATGGCTGAGTCTACAGCCAGAGATTAATGGCGTTCGACTCCTTCAGTTTGCAGCCATCTTTAATAAGCAAGGGAGTTAAATTTTCAAAAACGAAGGCTAATTACAAGTCGTTAAAAGCAAAAGACCGAGAACACATATAAGTGTGTCTTACCGGAACAGAGGTAGCCGGAAGTCCCACTACCACTTGTTAAGACATGGACCATGGATGAAGGATTGTCAAGTCATAAAGATGAACCGTGTTTAGCATCCCACCTGACACTATGATACTCTGCCATTTTTCCATGGATTTTTAGAAAGAGGTGTCACTTAAAAGTTGAAGTGCTATCAGTCTGTCTGGGAAATGTCTGTCTGAAGGCATTTTGCCATCTCTAAATTCTTGCCTGCTGCTGTCATCAGTTCAATAGCTTTATATCTCATCTCCAAGAATTATACATAGCAGAATTGTGGAAGCTAGTTTGAAAGGAAGATGGGAAAATGTTCTCAGTGCAATCCATTATTATCCTGCTTTAGAAATGTTTAGATGCAAGACTTTATTGCATTATATAGTTGAGAGAGCTATGGAAAATACTTAAACTCTAGGCGATCCATACTATCAGAATGAAATAAGATGTAGACGAAAGGGAGAAATGGGGAATGATTAGCTGATTTAGGACAGGGGTTGCCAACATGGATCACTCCAGATGTTGTGGACTTCAGCTCCATCATTTATGAGCACTGGCTGGGGATGATGGGAGCTGGGATTCCAAAACATCGATCTGGAGGACACCACAGTGGTTACCCATGAGTTAAGGAAAGGTGCAACAAAAAAAGAAATATTCACCTCAATATTGTTTGTTAAGATCACATTGAGGTCCATGTCCAAGGATTAATGATTAAAATGATATCATTATGTTACTTTTGTACACACACATATATCTCAACACACACACATACAGTGGAAGATGGTCCATGAGGGCAACTAGGGCACTGCTCCAGTATCCCCAGTCTGCCCTTAGCCAGCCCCCACTTACCTGCCTTCTTACAACCAGTCCAAGGCGTGGCACTGCCTGTCAGCTTCCTCCAGGGAGAAGGATGGGCTCTGTCTGTCATTGGCTCAGTCTCCAGCAGCTGTTGGTTTCCCTGCCTTCTGCCCCACAAATCCCAGTGATCACCAGCTGCCACTGCATGCATGCATGCATGCATACTGTATTTCAAGCCCATGATCACAAACAGTTCAGGGGACAAGGTCTTAAGTGTTACTGCACCATTTCAAAATGGAAGAGGTTTTCCCCGTCAGTCTTTGTTCAAACATTATAGTAGTGCTCTCATTCATTTCGATGGGACAGGGATGGGGAATCTCAAGTCCCGAGGAGCCAAAGTAGTATATCAGGCCTCCCTATCTGGCTTTCGGGGGACTGCTCAGGCCTTGCCCTTCCCCCAACTATACACCCTCTCTCCCTAGACTACACCCCCTCACCAGCCCTGCTCCACACCCTCCTTGAGTGCTTTTGCCTGAGTGGAATATGTGCTTTAATTATGATAATGCCTGTTGGGATGGAGAGTAGAGTATGGTGTGTGTATGTTTTGAATTTTTTGCATAGCTGGAATGTAGCCTATCATACAATCGTAAGAGTTACATCCATTCTGAGCACATTTGCCTCTGACCCCACCCGCCACAACAAGCAACCCCAGAAGGTTGGCCATGAGGGACTGTGGCTGCTGGGGTGACAAGGCTTCTCCAACCCTGTCCTAGGAGAGCTTCCCCACAGTTGTACCTTAGACCACCATTTCAATATCAACAGAGGCGGCCTACTCAGACTTTGGTTCACAGATATCTAGTGTTAAATGCATCAACTGGCTATCTGAATTTATACAGTTCTTGCAAGCTTTTATCTTGGTTGATGAGAGCAAGTCAGCATAAGGGCTAACCGTAAAGTCAATGCGTGTTGATGCTGGAGATGAAGCTTGCCCATTAAGTGGTGTTTAGCATGAGTGGAAAAATTTTGCAGTGCATTGTTTCCTCAAAAATGATTTTGATTTAGCGACAATGGTCTCTGTATTCGTGTACGGGTTAAAAGATTACAGAGCCCCTTACATTTTAAAACAACAGTGTATCCATGAGGATTTTATTTTTAACTTATGTTTATTTCCTAAATCATGTGTTAATGTGATTTGAGGCTATGAAATACACAGTGCTAAGTGCTCTACTGCTAAATTGGTGTAATCTAGAAAGTGAGCTTTGACAGTGGAAACAGAGTGATTAATCTTTTTCTTTCTCTCTTCCACTTTGCCTTTTACCTATGAGATCTCTTTCTAAAACTTGGGATGGATTCAATGTTGCGATGGATTCACAGTTGCATTTAGTTTGCTAGTCCATAGCTGGATGAACTCCTGCATTGGCTGTTCACACTTTCATTTATCAGAGAGGCAGACAAGGACTCTTACTGGATGAGAAGTGTTATTGTTTGTAACAATACCATCATAACATAGCTAACTGGGTGAGAAAGCACAGGAAAGCAGAGACAAATTGCGCTGGGGTAGGAAGTGGGTTGTTATCATATCTCTTCGATGGTGATGATGATGTATGAATGACTTTTTAAAAGTAAATTGCTGGATGGTATGGGGGAAGGGGGTCCTTAACCTTTTGTCCTGATTAGGGATGGGCGATGATTTAGATTCAGTTTGCATTTCAAGCTGAATCTATCAAATTCACACTTTCCTAAACGATATGGGAACTGAAACACAGCCATCCTTCGAAATTCACACTTATTTGAATTTTGTGATGCAGTTCACCAGCCATCCAATGTTTACAAAAATCCATATATTACGGGAAAGTGTGCATAAAAATATACATGTGTGAAAATAACATTGAAAAAAGCATTATATGATGAGAAGTGGCTTGAAATAATGTGTGCATTTGTAAAAACTGCTTATAAAAATGTATTTATTATAAGAAATTCACACTAGAATGCTGGAGAATTATCATGAGGATTTTTTTAAAAAAGATTGCAAGTTGCTTCAGAAATGTGGAGAACTGAATTTAAGATTGGAAAAATAAGACGATGACAGAACCAAAATTGAGAGATCTTTCCATCACTAGTCCTGATGCAGCCCTAATGCAGATTGCCCCCCCCTTGTACCTGCTATTTTCATTGGAAAATAGTTCTCATGTGTACCAGCAAGGGGTTAAGGCCTCCTTTCCCATCACCATAAGAACATAAGAAGAGCCCTGCTGGATCAGGCCAATGGCCCATCTAGTCTAGCATCCTGTTCTCACAGTGGCCAACCAGATGCCTGTGGGAAGCCAGAAGTTGGACCTGAGCACAAGAGCATTCTCTCCTCCTGTGGTTTCCAGCAACTGGTGTTCAGAAGCATACTGCCTCCGACCTGACCATGCCCATTGTGCTTGGAGTTTTTTAAATAAAGCCTTTCACACAATTGCTACTTGCATGATGGTGTTGCATCTAGTTTGGCCCTCGTTCATTTTAGGATTTAATCTATATGAATTACTAATACAGCATTCTGTCTACACCATTGCATTCTATGATAAAGTAAAAATCACCATCTTTCTGCAAATTCTTGCATGGCCATTTCTCCCCCTCCACTTGGAACTTACCTTCGATAGAAAACAGAACATCCAACTCTCACTCTCTCTCTTTTTGTCAAGTGTATGTCACTGACAACTGTGTTGTATTAATGGGAAGATGTCCTCAGGCACTACAAGGATTATGCTGTGAGTGTCTAGAGGACAAAAGATAAGAGAATTAGACATATGTTTAAGTTTCAGCAGATAGAGAGGAAAGAAGATCCTATGCTGAAGATCTTGCACATCTTTGTTGCTTTTGATCCACAATGCTCAAAAGATATACTATAATTGTGCTATAAAAATGCTTTGCCATGCACTTAGTTCATGACATTATTTTAACCTGAGGGGAAACTCATGATTCAGTTGATGCATAAGCAGAATGACTGATGTCCGTAGTCCTGTTCAGGTGCTCATGAGGTCCAAATGAATACACAGAGGATGCTGCACAGGTTGGTGATTGCTAGGATTACCCCTGTCCTCCATGCATTCAGTTCTGCCATTTACATGGAGCCTATGCACGTTTCCTTGGATGGGAATAGGCTCCTGCATGCGCAATCTACTATCCTGTAAACTGGAGGGTCCTGAATTGTATACACAGGAGCCAGTTTGATCGTATGTAGGCTCCATGCAAATGATACATTTGAACATGTGGAGGTCAGGGGCACTGCCCCATGTGTCCCTTCTGCATGTTCATTTGTACCCAGATGAATGCTTTGAACATTCATTTGTGTATTCCCTTTTATCTGCTTCTGCCCTTTCCCGATAATGAGCTACAGCAAGATGGTGCAAATGAATTATTTTACTATATTTAAAGGTATATGGGTCATAAGGGCTCTCAAAATTGATGTAATCGCCCTCAAAGCAATTTATTTGGACTGCAACCCAGAGACTGAATTCTGAGCCTCACTTTTCACTTGTATTTGCCTACCCACTCCAAAATATTACTTAAACAGCACAGCTGTGTTAGGGGTTGTGAGGTCAGAAGACTTGCTTTCTAAGACTTTGAGGACAGAGAAAGTCCTGGACTCAAATCCTTGTGCAACCATGGATCTGGGCAATGAAATAGAAATTTATAAAATGGGTATCTGTGCATACTTCACAGATTCATTTTCTGAGCAAATTATACATAATTAAATGCAAATTAAATATAAATTAAACATGCAAATGTTAATAGAAATGTATGCTAAATCTAAGTTTTATGGATTATTTCAGTGGGATATGAATGAGCAACTGGATTGTGGCTTGCACATATAAATATTGGCAAAGGCCATATTTGCATGCCTTATTCTGTAAGTGGCTATTTGACTGCTTTGATTGGTGGAACTTGCACTTTTATAAGTACTACCTGATGTTCATTCTGCATTTGCAGGAATTGAATTGTGGCAGCACCTATGCTTTAGAACTCCTAGCCTATTGACATTAGGCAGGTGCCCTTGCTATACTGTCTTAGACACCTGTTGATTTTTTTTATTTCAGCAATCCTACCCAGACATAATTTAGTTATCTATATTCATTTTAAAATGCTTTACTAATTTTATCTGTGTTTTACTGATAATTATTTTATGTGTACATGTTTTTGAACAGTTTTGTGGATTTTAGCTGTGTTTTATTCATATTATGTATGCTGCTTAGAGAGTTTTGTGATTAAGCGGTCTATAAATCTTTCAAAATAAATAAATAAAATAAAATGCCCTCTAGAGCGTATCAGGAGAATGCTGCCAACAAGATTCTTTTAATTGTATAAGATGGCCGTGAAATCTATTATAAAAGTTTCTGTTGTAAAGGAAATCTATTATAAATTAGTTTCATTATCAGGCAGGTAAAAACTCATGGCTATGATGTGCAAGTTGCTTTTAAAAATTACAGCAATACCATAGGAAATGCTTGTGCCATAAAGTCATCCCATGGTGACATTGTAAATTGTAAATACAATCACATGCCTGGGGTTAATTGTATGGCTCTTTACCATGGAGTACAACCCCAGCGGAAGGGAGGGGGTGCCAATTCCACAGGATGGACCCAAACAGTTGTCCATAGTCATGTGGTTGGTGAGGAGGGGGGAGGGAGAAGAGGCAAGCCTTGAAACAGAGCTGAAAAATGTAAGGAACTTTAATAAAATAGTAAATTGTCCAATGCCTCAGGGGCACTGAAAGAACAACCAGCTATAATTCAAATAACACTATACAATTATTCATAATCAAAATTGCATAGAACCACACTGGCTTGTATCTGATGAAGTCAGGGTAGACCCGTTGGACTATTGCACTTATGTTAGGCTGCCATCCAATGCATGTCTACTAAGCTCCACTGGGTTCAATGGGACTTACTCCCAGGTAAGTGTATATTGAATTGCACCCTTTTTCATGATTGCCTAAAGCCCATTGATTTCAATGGGTCATTCTGAGGATGACTCAGTCAGAGACATCCCATAGTCACTCATTACTTAGGTAGGGCATTTGAAAATAATATTCATCTTGTAAAATGTGGAACATGCCCCTGAGGAAAAATTCCAACCAAATGGGCAGTGTAATTAAAGTTTCTTACAATACTATTTTGAGGTTTGTCTCTCTCTCTTTTTTCTCTTTGGTATTTGGTGCTGCTCCATTTTCTCTCTTTTTCTCTCTATCTTTAAATGTTACAACACTGTGGGTTGAACACATGGAAAGTTAGCACCCACAAGACTTCAGAAACATTTAGAGGGGCCATAGTTATGATAATTCTGTTCTCACACCAACCATAAATCCATGATGGACATTGTTGAATTTTTCTATTTACTTGTTTATTTTCTATTTCTTTAAATAGCTTTTTTCCTGTTTTTATTTATCTACAGATTTCAAGGCATTCATTGATAATTAGATACTAAGTGTAATGGTTTAGATCATTGGACCAAGTCTGAGGAAATGTATGTTCAGATCCCCTAAAGAGATCTATGTTCAAATCCCCTCACTGTGTTCGTGGGCCAGTGACTCTATGTCAGTCTAACCTACCTCACAGGTTTGTTGTGAGGATAAAAATGGTGGTGGAAGGGGACCATACATGCTATCCTTGGTGACTGTGCATTGGGTTGTGGCTTCTGTGTAAGTCACAACTTAATATGGATTCTTGCTGCCTTCCAGGGCTTTCTAAAATGTGCATTCACCCAATGAAATAGGTGCATATTGTTGATCACAGGTGACAATGTCCATGCTGAGTATACAACAAATTTGCTATACACCAATTTGCTACACCTACTACAGAGTGTTTTTAGGTGTAATAGCTCTGAGATACTGAAAGTAGAGGCAGTCATCCTAGGCATATTCAAATCCTGCAAGAGGAGAGGCACATGGTCCATGGTTCCTCCTAGTGCCAGGCATAAGCCCTTTGAAATTTCTCAAAAGGGTTACACAGACCTATTTCCCCTTACCCATTAAGCAGCTGCAATTTGACAAATGTGTTCTTAGTGCTGATTCATGTGTTTTGAATGTTTTGATGTATGTCCCAGTGTTTTCTATTCAGTCATATAAACAAGCGTCCTGACATAACACATCCCCCTTCCACATGGCTGAAGAAGAGAGGAAGAGCACATACACACCACTCCTCTCAAGGATACAAATGAGGTGGTAAGAACATTAAACAAAGCTATTAAAATGGACAAACTATGCAGTAGGGTAAAAAAATAAAAATAAAAACAAATTATCTCCAATTTATGGCAACATTTTGCAAAATGAGCTCCTTCTCAATGGTTCTATCTGCATCAGCCTCACACAAATCTGCATGAAGCAGGAAGCCTGGACCGTGCTTGCTGGCCCTGGCTCTTCTGACACAACTGCCATTGCCTGGCCTTGTTACCTTTCATTCATGGGAGAGGGGAGATTTGAAACAAGAGTCTTGCTCTAAATATGCATGGTTTAGAACCCAGCACAAGCAAGATTCTAAATCACATGAGGACCCTACATGCATAAAGAACATTTTCCAGTTCAGACCTTCTCCCTCCATAGTGTGGAAGAGTACAGGGAAATGGGGATCCAATGGAGGAGATGAGGCCAGTGATTGTAATAACTCGAGGGCAAACACCTAAACAGGGCTAAGATAATTTATAGAACATACTATTTGTCATAATTAATCAGTCAATCAACTGATTTACTGAACCAGTCAAGAGAACACACAATTGACAAATCTTTCAATTTTGGTTCCCCTTTGTTTCTCATTCTTCCAGTCTTGTTCCATCCTGCACATTTCCACATCAGTTAGTGATTAAAAAAAAAAGTCCTCATGAAAAGCCATCAGCATTTTAGTGTGAATTTCTTCTAATATACAGTGGAAGCTCATCATTAAAAAAAAACCAGAAAAAGAAAAGCATTCTAAAAACAGTTGAAAACATTTTTAAAAATAGTTACAATTCAAAACATTCTAAAACAGTTATAGTTAAAAAAAAATTCATCAGCGATCTTTGGGTTGTCAGGAATGTTTGCCTTCAGCCATCAAATGCCTGGGTAAAAAGGAATATTTTCAAATTCCTCTTGAAAATCAATAGTGATGGAGACAGATACACCTTACTGGGGAGGGCATTCTACAAATGGAGAGCCACTAATGAAAAGGCCCTCTCACATGTCAGCACTAACTGGGTAGCCCTCAGTGGCAGCTCCACCAACAAGTCCTCACCTGCCGATCAGAGGGTCTGAGATAGTTGATACTGGGGAAAGAGTGCTTTTAGGTACTTGGATCCCAAGCCATTTAGGGCTTCATATGCTAGTACTAACACATTGAATGGGTTGAACTGCATTCAATCAATAGGATTTACTTCAGGGAAAATATGTTTAGGATGGAAGCATTCATGTGAAATATACAGCTGCTTCTCTTTCAGCAATCTAACACGAGGAATGAAGTCACCTCCCAAAATGCATTTTGCCTCTTCTGTGCCCCCCAGTCCAGTATGCCTAGTACCACCATTGATGGGTCTTATTCCTTAGTAAATCTGCTTAGAATTGCAGCCGGAATTTAATGTCATGGTCTCATCTTCCTACCTTCAGGTATCTTCTTGCAATTTTCTCTGTCACCCCCTGGCTGCTGCTTCGGCTAATGGTGAGCCTCCATTACCATGAATGGAGTTGACATGTGAGACAGTATATACTGAAGTGACAGAGCGTTGGACTTCAACATACTCCAGCAAGCCAAATGTGCTAAAGATTGTGGGTGATACTCAATGCTAATCTTACTCAGAGGTTTAATAGACACGACTAACTTAGGTTCACTAATTTCAGTGGAACTACTCTGAGTAGGACTTCATTGAATACAACCCCGAATGTGGAGAGAGTTCTTCATACACCACCATTCCTCATGCAACTGCTTTGATTTTCCTGACAGGTCTGTAAAATGGGCTCTCACACTGATCAGGTACAATATCAGTCAAAAGGAGAATAACCACAAATAGCCCTATAGTTCTCAGCAGGGGAAAGAAAACCAATGCTTTAAAAGAATTAATGGTCTTTGGGAAGTGCAGAAACCTGGGATCAGGTGAGAGACAATATCTCTACTGGGAATGGTTACACTCCAGGTGTTTATTCAGCTAATCCAGTGGTAATGAACGTATGAGCCTCCAGATGTCGACTACAACTGCCATCAGCCCCAACAAGCATGGTGAATGGTCAGGGATGATGGGAGTTGTAGTCCAGCAACATCTGGAGGGCCAAAGGTTCCCCAGCGATGCACTTGACACTTGGCCTTTGGCCAAAAGGAGATTCAGCAGGACACTTCCAAAGCAACATTGATATGCATTGTCTGCTTGCACCTGCAACATTCATAGGCCAGGCTACTTGGCTGTAAAACACTGAGACACACAAGTAAGGCTGACTTGTATTACTGTTTGCTATAGTAAAGCTGCCATAAATGTACTCCACTTCCTCAGCTTTGTTAACGTTACTGTAATGCAAACTTATAGTAATGTGAACTTCTAGGAGTCCTCAGTGTCCAAATCCATTGTTGTTGTTCAGCCTTATGGAAAAATAATGAGACCTTCTTTGATTACTTAGGTACAAAATAAATGGTTTTTTTTAATCTAAAGTTTTTTTGTTACAACAGCTCACTACATTACCAACATTATGTTAAGCACTCATCACAGACATAACCGCCAGTTTTCACTTACATCTTTACCAGAGCTTAAATGAGTCGAAAGTATAACACATAACATATATTACACATCACTGTATAGAACTGAGTTTATCAGACTATTTACACAACTCCTTTTTAGAACCAACATATACCTGAAACACGAATAATTTCCCAAAGAAATCGTCCTTCATAGTGTGCCGAGCAGCCTCAATTTGCATGGATATCTTGTTCATGTTAAGCAATTCCTGTATTTTCCCCAATAGGTGGTACCTGTGAGAAGTTCCATTGTGTCAACATAAAGTCAATTCACAATAAAAAAAACCTGAACTGAATAACTGCACACATCTTTAGAGCCACATTATGTCAGGATATTTTTTTTTTCTTTTTTAAAAAAAGACAAACAAATGCAATCTTTTAGTGTTTTGTGGGAAACGGTTGTCTAGCTGAAAAGTGCAGAAAACATATGAATAAGATTCAGCTGTATTTGGATTCTAGGCTGACATGCCTGCATAAATCAATGGTCTGGATTCTTGTTTGTACTGCAGAATTCCCTTTGTCACATTACCATGCTAAAATACATTTAACATGATGTTAACAGTTTGCAAGTAAGCTAAGCATTTGAGCTACACTGAGCTATCTCTTGAACTTTGGAACCATTTCAGAGTCATGTCAAATTCATGTAAGGCCAATGACTGCATTCTTTCTGCCTAAACTGAATCATGTGGCCTCTTTTCCTCCGTCCTGTGGTTTGGGAGTATGCAGGGAATGTAAGTAAGGAATATAAGTAAGGATATAACAGAGAATTAGCCAACTTGAAGGGCTATGAGCTTAAAAATGTTAAGTTCCCTGCAGGCCCATCTAGTCCAGCCTTCTGTTCTTCCAGTGGCCAATCAGATACCTATGGCCCCGGCACATGCATACATGCTCCACCTACCTACCTTTCCTCAGTGAATCGCATGCTTGCCATCAACCAAGATGAAGGCCGAGGCTTCCTTAAGGGGCTGATGGCATCCCTGCCATCAACCAAGATGCGCCTGCAGTGCAACTAGCATTTATGTCAAGGGAGAGGTAGGTGGGGCATGCAGGCGGGTGCCAACACTGCCGCAGATTGTGGAAGGAAGCACTACCCACCCACCCTAAGGAGGGGCCCTTCAGGGCCAGGACCTGGCCTGGTCTCCCTCTGGCGTCGGCTCCAGGGAAGCCCACGAGCGGGCCCTGAGTGCAACAGCATTCTCCCCACTGTTTGGTGGGCCTTGAGGAGCACTTTGCAAAGCACTGCGAGACCCACATAGGCAAAGCACTCTGCAAGACTGTCTCAGCAATGATGTCATTTGCCTCCTGTCAATTGTAGCCTGCAAGTTTTGGGGGAGTTAACGAGCTGCCTCATTGGCCAGATCCAGTTCTCCGCCCCTGGTTCTCCCCTTCAAGCCCAAAGGAACTGAAAACAGCAATCAATGAAAACAATAATCATCAATATCAAGATATGAAATAACAGACATCCCAAAAGACCATTTGTAGTATAACCTTGTCTTTTTCACAGGAGCTAATTGCAAATCTAAATATTTGTGTGGTTCTTTGCCATCCATGTGGACACATCCTTAGACCAATGTGAGAAAGCATGGTCATGATCTTCCAACCAGAGGCATTCTCAGAGGCATTGATCCATTCTTAGTTTACTTTGTTGCATCACCATGTAGCCATATCAGATGGACTGTACTTTTCCTTGCAAGAAGGACCAATCTGCTCTAACTGCTAACTGTCCTGGGGCTGCAAAGATTAAGGGAAGTAGAGCTTTAGACAGCTATCTCAGGAAGCAGATGCTGGGAGATACAGTGGTGGCAGACCCCTGTCTATTCCTCCTGACCACCCCCTCAGCCTTTTTCCTCCGTTGGAGGGAAGAGCTGGGTCTGCCATGCACCCCCTAAGCTAACCTGCTGCCCACAGTGCACTGGAGGATGTTATCTTGTAACCAGCATTCAAATAAGATGCAACTGCCTATCCACTTGTCTTCTGCACATGGAACTGAGGAGCACAATGTTTTCCTTTGTCTCAAGAAGCAAAATGTCTTGGGCTCTCCCTGTAGGGGGACATAGTTTGGCCTCTACCATCAGCTGAGGCACCAAGTGGCCACTGGCAGTCTGCAGCCCCTGCCTCCCATGAAGATCACCCCAGCTCCATTCATCGGCAATAGAAGGAGCAGCTGCTCCAGTGTTTGCTTTCCTCTTCCCTTCCCATTCCTTATTCCTTTTGTAACATGTCTATCAGATCTATCTTTAAATATATGTACAGCACTTAGAACATTTTACTTGCTTTACAGGTGTTGAATAATAAATGCTACGACAACATCTATGCGATCCCTAATTGTCTGGGATCACTGATGGTGACTATATATATATATAGTCCATGGGAAAACCATAAGCAGGACTTGCAAAGAACACTCTCCCCTCCTGTGGGTTCCAGCAACTGGTATTCAGAAGCATGCTGTTCCTAACCATGGAGGCAGAGCGTAGCCATCATTGCTAGTAGTTACCAATAGCCTATCCTCCATGCATTTGTCTAATTCTCTTTTGAAACTGTCCTTCCAGGGAAATAATGGCAGCAAAATGACAATGTGTTCAAGGAAAACTGGGATGTGGGGCAGGGGGGAGGATATATGAAATATTTCAGCCCCGGAAAAGCCCTGCAAAAACAAAATGGGTAAACACTCAGTGCAACCCGATCTACATCTTAGTGTACCTTTGTACGTGGACAGCAGTGTTTTTTCCATAGCATTCATGCCATCATTTTTCCATGGTTCATCATCCACCTTATGTAACAGCAGCCTGAGTGACACTGTCGGTGTTTGATTTTCACGTATTTACTGAGGGGAGAGAGGGGGTGGGTGGGAAGAGTTAAGGCAAATAGGAAAGTGATTTCAGCTCAAACTTCTTGTGTGAGCTATTAAAGCAAACAGGAGATCTTTGGTGTGGAATACGAAGCAAAGGTAGAAACAATAGGCAATTCCCCTGTGTCAGCATGAGAGGATTATCACTGATCTATTGATAAATATATAGATATTAAAAAAGGAATATTTACTTAGCATAGTGAACGATCATATCTAATTAGATGACACATTACACAAATACACAAATACTAAAGAGCTTCATCTAAGAAAGGCTGAAGGGAATTAGGTGGGTCACTCTTCAGCCTTCCGGATCTTGTAGGAAGGCTGACAGCTGCAATGTCTGTTTGCTCTGAAATTTCGGGAGAAATGCAGGGAAGGGATGAACTTTAGGGAAGATGACAAGCTGTGCTGCAGAAAGAGCTCCAAAAGGGGGCAGCGTTTGTCTTCTCTCCCCTGCCTTTGAAATCCTGACTGTATTGTGTCAGTTTTCTTTCTTTAGACTTAAGCCATGTTGGGGCTCCCTCTGCTGTTTGTTGGGAGTTGTAACTTTATTAAAGGAAAGGTGCAATGGAATGCAAGCACTGTCCATTTCTCTCTGGTGAAAATAGGAGCCAAGCAGTTTCCCTAACACAGTTGTCGTTATTTCATTTTCTGCAAACTGTGAGTTGTATCCAATGCTAGTCCAACTCAGAGTAGACCCAGTGAAGTTATTGAACATGCCTAACTTAGGGTTCATGAATTTCAATGGGTCTACTCTGAAAAGAATTTAGCTGGAATCAGAGCTTGGAAAAGTTACTTTTTTGAACTACAACGCCCATCAGCCCAATCCAGTGGCCATGCTGGCTGGGGCTGATGGGAGTTGTAGTTCAAAAAAGTAACGTTTCCAAGCTCTGAGCTGGATACAACCCAGTCATTCTCAAACTATAGGGATTGTTTTCAGCTAAGTCCTACTCAGAGTGGATCCATTGACATTAATTAACCTCAGTTATTCCTGCCCATTAGCTTTAATGGGTTGATTCTGAGTAGTACTGGTACTGAATACTGCCCTAAGTATATTGAACGGTATTCAATGCTAGTTTTAATCACAAGTAGAAGCATTGAAGTTAATGGACATGACCAACAGGTTCATTAATTTCAATGGGTCTACTCTGAGTACGGCATAGTTCAATACAACCTATCCCTATCATCATCATCAAGATTTAAGAACATAAGAAGAGCCTGCTGGATCAGGCCAGTGGCCCATCTAGTCCAGCATCCTGTCCTCACAGTGGCCAACCAGGTGCCTGGGGGAAGCCCGCAAGCAGGACCCGAGTGCAAGAACACTCTCCCCTCCTGAGGCTTCCGGCAACTGGTTTTCAGAAGCATGCTGCCTCTGACTAGGGTGGCAGAGCACAGCCATCATGGCTAGTAGCCATTGATAGCCCTGTCCTCCATGAATTTGTCTAATCTTCTTTTAAAGCCGTCCAAGCTGGTGGCCATTACTGCATCTTGTGGGAGCAAATTCCATAGTTTAACTATGCGCTGAGTAAAGAAGTACTTCCTTTTGTCTGTCCTGAATCTTCCAACATTCAGCTTCTTTGAATGTCCACGAGTTCTAGTATTATGAGAGAGGGAGAAGAACTTTTCTCTATCCACTTTCTCAATGCCATGCATCATTTTATACACTTCTATCATGTCTCCTCTGACCGCCTTTTCTCTAAACTAAAAAGCCCCAAATGCTGCAACCTTTCCTCGTAAGGGAGTCGCTCCATCCCCTTGATCATTCTGGTTCCCCTCTTCTGAACCTTTTCCAACTCTATAATATCCTTTTTGAGATGAGGCGACCAGAACTGTACACAGTATTCCAAATGCGGTCGCACCATAATACAACGGCATTATGATATCGGCTGTTTTATTTTCAATACCTTTCCTAATTATCGCTAGCATGGAATTTGCCTTTTTCACAGCTGCCGCACACTGGGTCGACATTTTCATCGTGCTGTCCACTACAACCCTGAGGTCTCTCTCCTGGTCGGTCACCGCCAGTTCAGACCCCATGAGCGTATATGTGAAATTCAGATTTTTTGCTCCAATATGCATAATTTTACACTTGTTTATATTGAATTGCATTTGCCATTTTTCCGCCCATTCACTCAATTTGGAGAGGTCTTTTTCACCATGAGGTCCCAGGATGAGATACAACAATCTAAAAATGCAATATTAAAATTGGTTAAAACAAATCAGTTGACGAAATATGGTGGGTCCTAAAATATGTCTCTATCAGATGTCAAAGACCAGGATAAAGAGGTGTGTCTTCAACATACAGTGAAAACTACACAGTGAAGGTGCCAGATGCTGTGGAGAGGGAATTCCACAGGTTAAGCTCGGCCACAGGGAAGGCCCTCTCCTGGATTGCCACCCCCTCAATTTCTAAGTTAAAAATATGATTGTTAGAAATATTGACAAGAGGAATAGAATTAATGAGATGAACTGTATTAACAGTTCACATGGGCATGCCTATCACTTTGTGACTGCAACATCTGATGATAAATTTCACACAAGAACAGTGCATTATGGATTCCATACCACATTCAGCTGCCAGAGAAATCTAGTGAAAACATGTGTGAGCCACGGACCATGTTGTGGCTGCTGAAAAAGAGAGAACACTCTATCATGTGCTTCTTTCCAACTGAAATCAAAGGGACATAAAAGTGCCTCATTTTGTGCAGAATGTGGGATTTTTTGAGCAATCTCTTACAGGAGGATACAGGACAGGAGTTGTGAGTACTCCTGGGTACAGCCACATAGGCTCTCATGAGAGGCGCTTATGGACATCAACTTGGCTGGCTTTAAAAGAGGATTGGACAAATTCATGGAGGATAAGACTATCAGTGGCTACTAGCCATGGTGGCTATGCTATGCTGTGCCTCCATGGACAGAGGCAGTATGCTCCAAATACCAGTTGCTGGAAACCACAGGAGGGGAGAGTGCTATTTGCACTCAGGTCCTGCTTGCAGGCTTCTCATGAGCATCTGGAAATTTTCATGTGGCTTTTTTTTGTGTGTGAATTGGACTGGAATTGAAAAAAATGGGAAACTGAGAGAAACCAAAGCTGAAAGTTTTGTCTATCCTGGTATGCTAGTGGTGTTCTCTTCTTACCAGGAATAGGTGATCCAAGGCTGGAGGTGGGAATATCAGGCTATCCTGGAAGAAGGGAGCTTTCTCAGTTACATGTCTACCTCCATTATTAAGTTTGCACTCCAAGGAGAAGATGTCGCAGCATAATTTACCAGTCCATTAAAATGAGCAGATTTTGACAATTTCCCACAACTGAGGATGCCCCAGCAAGCTGGCCAGTTCAACTCAACCCAGATCTCCTGAGAAAATGTATACGGGCTGTGAAAACACCACAGATGTTGAAAGGTTATGTGGAAATGCTTTTAAATTATTTCAGTGGTGTTTCTTTCCATGGACAAAAGAATGAGGATCTCAGAATCATCAAACTCTGACTGTCTGTGGTGTTTGCGTTGCGAAAAGAGCTGAGCAGCACAATGAATGGATGCATTTTCCTTCCATGCTATGTCTTGAGGTAAGTAAGTCAGGATCACACAGAGGCCCTGTGCTGTGGTTAATCCCACTGGATTTACCCTAGCCTTTCAAGCTCCACTTCCTGTCTGAACCCGCCTATGTGTTCTGAAGACAGAAGGAAAAACAAAACAAGAATCCGGCAGACGGCCATCTTTCTTCAAAATACCAAACATTTGCTATGCAGGTTAAACTTCAAAGGGTCTTTGGGGATAGAAAAAGAATCTTAGTCATTCTTTGACTTCGACAGACAGGGTACAGGGGGGCTTTTTCCTTAAATCAGGCCTGAGTCCTTAATAGAGGGGAACTCCAGCTCTCCTCCACAATGAGAAGAATTGGAAGAATTTGTATAATCAAACCTATAAAAATCCTTGGAATCAACACAAAAACACATGGGGATGTCTTTGGTCTCATAGCCTCCTGCATACATTAACATTGTTTCACAAGATTTGCAAATATGCTTTATTTCTGACTTCAATGATCTATTTTAACACAGAAGATGGATAACAAACAGAGATGAATTCTATTTGGCCATCTGCTCAGAGCTCTTTTTAACTAATATCTTAAGGAGGGTCTATCCTGTCCACCATTATTCTTTACATTAAAAAAAAAAAGCTGGGCCAAGTTCAGTTAATGGTTTTATATTTTCTACAAGGGGAAGAAATAAGTAAATAAAATGCCCCAGTGATCTCTAGAGGCACCTTTGGCAAGTAAAATGCATCCCCCTCCCAAAATGTATGTTTAGGTTGCAATCCTACATTTACCTGGGTGTAAAACCCATTGAACCTAATGGGACTTAATTCTGAATAGATATCTAGTATAGGAGAGCACTATTAGATGCACTGTTTCTAGAACAAGAAGAAAAAGAAAAGGTGGCAGATAATAACATAAAGGAAATTAACAACCTTCTCATTTGTTTCTTCAAACTGCAAACCCAGAGCCACTCTACAGAAACAGTTATTATCACGTAGATCATAACTAACTCTTTGGTTATCACATTATAGTTACCCAGTGCCTTCAAAACTCAGAGCCTTTAAGTGGTTTAGGAGGCTCTGCTTTTATTAATCTGAAGTTAAATCGCAAAGTATTTCAGAGGAATAAAATGTCCCCAAACCAAGACCAAATGTGTGGTATCAAAAAAAGTTTGGTTCTCTAGATCTCTGGTTTTGTTTGCAAAATGTCATGGCGCATCTTTTAGCCCAATAGTTAACATTGGCTGGGAACCCCCCAAAGTAGCAAAAATCAATAGATTGTTTGGGGTACTCTTTTAGCAAAAAGAAATCTTAATATAGGCAAATCTGCATCACTGGATCATGTTTGGGTTTTTATTATTATTCTTTTTTTACTTCAACGTGCTGCATTGGCTAGGATAAAAAAAGCATCCATGATGTAAAATTCAACTGGTTCCCTTGATTTTTATTGGGGTTTTTGTTTTGTCCCTGGTTCTTTCTGGGTACAAAAAGAAAGCTATAAATGGTAAATGGCTGAAATTGGGGGATGTTGCTTACTACTGTACAGGTGACACTCTCTTATAATGCTATAGGCCTACTTCTGTGCAAATTATGCAATCAAAGTATACTGGGGGTAATTGCAACCCCCAAAAAGTCTGGAGTAGGTTAATATATAGAAGGTTTTTTTAAAAATCCAGATTCCTATGATATCCATGCAGACTCTTTTCACCTGCCTGCCATTAACTGTGGTGGCTTACAGGCAGGTGTTTATTGTGTGATGGGTGCTCCGCATATATGGGGTTGTAGTCAATTAAGTCCTACTCAGAGCAGACTCATTAAAATTAATGAACCTAAGTAAGCTGTGTCTATTAACTTCAATGGTTCTATCCTGAGTAGGACTGGCATTGAATACCACTCATGCCGTTTTTTTGCAGAGTCCACATGATGTTGTTGGCATCAAAATGCCAGCTCATGCCATCCCCCCTGGCAAAATGCCACCCCCCTTGGCATTTAATCTGTTTTGTCCCTTTCTGGGAAAAATTGGGAAAGTTAAAAAAACCCGTTGCCAATAACCCATTTACAATATCTCAGTGACCGGTTGATAATATTAAGCCCCCATCTGCAATCACCCTGAATCTTCTGGATCATCTCCTTTGTATTTGTGTCCTGAAACACGGAACATTTTCTCCTCCTGCAGCAAAAATATTCTTCTGTAGATAGACTTAATCTATTCTACTGTCTCTCTCATCTTCCTTTGCAAACCTTGGCCTTGCTACAAAGCAGCATCATTGCCAAAAAGATTCTTTAATGGAGTACAGAAGAGAAACCAAGACTACAACAAAGAAAGACAATACTTGGTGTCTATCCTCTTGCTTTGTTCTCCAAGGATATTGTTGCAGAATAATATTGTTGAAAGCCCCAATATTAGCACCATCAACATCAGGAATAGGAAATATGTGGACTCCAGATGTTGTTGGACTACAACTCTGATAATCTTTGACTACCAGCAATGCTGGCTGGGGCTGGTGGGAGCTGAAGTTCAATGACAGCTGGAGGGCCACAGGTTCCCCATCCTTGCTCAACACAGAGTAGTATGGTAAATGAACTTGAACACTATTGCACCATTCCATGCAATAGCCCTGTAAGGTAGGGCATAGAAAAATATTCCTTGCAGAGGCCTCATCCCCCCAGAATAGACAGATATTCCCACTGACACAAGCAGAGAGCAGAGGGATCAAGGACCACCCTTTCTGATGTGCTCAAAGGACAATAAGTACGTTGTCAGGCAAACATTAGCCATGCTACATGAAAGGGGAAGGCAAAACCCCTTCAGGGTCACCAGCCAAGTGTTCTAGCACTTAATGCTTAAATAAATACCTCTCTTGAAGTTATAAGCCAGCAGCATTCCAAGCTCTTCCAAGCAAATTGTAGGCAGTAAAAGAAGTATGTGGTGCCAGCAATTCTGAGCAGCAGTGTGTCCATCTATCTAGGACCAATATAGAGGAGGAGACTGCTTCTTCACCACTGTGATGGAATGGCAAATTTGTAACAATATTAATGATAAAGAACCAAAGGAATGCCACAACTTCTTTGCCCACAAAGTGAGGGAATAATAGCAACCTTACTTGCAGGGCTAAGAACAAATAAGGGGATTTTCCAGTGAAGCATAATTGTTAAGATAATCAGAGATCATAAGGTCAACTTGAGACGGGTAAAAATTGCTGAGGCCCACCAGTCACAAAATAGCAGTGCAAGAGAGGAAACATTAAGAAGATTGAGGCAGAGACTGGCATCATCAGCTAGTTGTTACTGATACAATTTTCTATTGATAGATAATGCTTCTTTGCAAATGGCTATATTCTTTGCTGCAGCAATTCCCTTGTGGCATGGCTAAGTACAGACCTTGGCTCTGGAGGTATTGTGGCTCTGGAGGTATTGTGGCTCAATCTCTCTCATTTTAGACAGAATTAGCTGATTCAGGGCTTCTAAGTAGAAACAATTTTTCATTTTCCCCTCCTCTGCTTCTAAAGCATTTTCACTCATCTCCTGTCATTTCTTCTTCTTTCACACTTCAAACCTGTCCCCCATGCCCACCCTCAGATTGCCAGTTTCTTTCATCCTTCCTCCCTACTCCTTTTTCATTCACTTCTTTTTCCTATAGTAGCTTCCATCTCTTTCCTCCTCCTTCTCTCTTCCCACTTTATTACTAACTTTGGAGCTGCTGCTGCCCAACCAAAAAACTCTTGCATGACCCCTATGGGCCCATACCACAATTTGACTGCTGTAACACTGCTCATTTTGGAAAAGTGTTACATCACCACCACCACCACCATCATTTGCTGATACTGATTTCTAATGTATATTAACAATGAAAACTGTGGGTCACTTCATATTCTTAAGGTGTAACCCTAAACACACTTACTAGAAAGTAAGCCACATTGAACATAGTGAGATTTACATCTAAGCACATACATATCACAGTGCTGATATATTCATTTTCAGGGTCTCCCTGCTACAGACTCCCTGTCCTTCCACTTCAGTGCAGCCACTCTGTCCTGAAGTGGGTCTTTCGATGGGTATGAGTTCAAAACAGCTAGGGTGTGTGCTCAGTTTTCAAGATATTTTTAGAATAAATGTCCACATCTTGTTGTGGACAGAGGGAAGAATGGAAATTGCTACTTGTTATTCTCTCATGTATGTTAGGAATGAAAACTTCCCGCATTGCCTGCATAACATTTTCTATGCACAACCTCACAGAACTTGGGGAAAGGCCATTGCTCAGTGGTAGTGTATCTGCCTTGCATATAAAAGGCCCCAGGTTCAATCCCCAGTATTCCCAGGTAGGGCTGGGAGAAGATCTTGCCTGAAACCTGGGAGAGCAGCTGCTAGTCAGTGTAGACAATACTGAGCTAGATGGACCAATGGTCTGATTCAGTATAAGGCAGCTTCCTATGTTCCTAATACTGCTGTGTTTTCAGCCATTCTGCATGGATTACAAAATTATGCATCCAATAACGCCAATATTGCTAAACAAGACGGCACCCACACCCACAGCTGTACACACTGCCTTCCTGCCTGCCGGCCTGCCTGACAATATGTTGCCATGCTATAAAAGCCCTAATGCCCATTTTCAACGATTAGCTGTACATCAGCATTACCACCACAAATCCACAAGTTTCACATCAAGCATTAAATGGGATGAATATTGATCTGCTAAAGAGGATTTATTTATTTCTAGCTCTATCCAAAGATCAACTGCTAGCAGCTTTTGGTGGATCTGTTGAGCTCTCACGGCACAAAGCTACTGCATACATGACACTGGACTTGACATTTTAGTTCTGGAAGAAAACCAAACAGTAAATTCAGTGCAATAATCCTAGATAAATGAGATGATCACTGGGAAAGCTGAGATAGTTAAGTGGTCTATCAGAGAAGTCCAAAGGAAGGTATTGAACAGTTGCTACACAGTAACCTTTCTCATGTCAATATGGCAGAAGACCATTATTACATATCAGATGCTAATGCAATCATATAGTCTCATCACCAATGCTTGTGTCTTCTGCTTATCTTTAACCATTGCATAATTTTTCCTAGAACGTGATAAATGTGTGCTTGAACAGTCATTTGGTATACCATGTAAGGGATTTTAAAACAACTCATTTTTAAGCAATGCTTCATATATGTAATATTCAAATCATTTCCCCTTAAAATCTGCTACATATATTTCACCCTACAAAAGGCCCTTTAGAATTTATAGTCATTTAGGAGGTTAATTTGCCAACAAGATTTGGTCCTTACATTTTGGTTGATAATGGGATGCTACACATCAGCATTTCAAACTCCTTTCTGCATCGCATCACACAATTGCCACAGACTGCTGCCTTCTTCCCACACATGCTATTTAAAATGCTAATATTAATGATCAGAATGCTTCAACTGTCTTTCACACAACGAGAAATTACAGCCTGAATGGAAAAGCAAGATGTCCCAGAGGCTAATAATGTTGTCCCATTCCGCTGCTAAATTATTCATATTTATTTTATTGTGCACTCCTATTAATCTTTGCTAATTCTCTGATTAATTATGAGACAATATCAGTGAGAGAATGTGGAAAAAGAAACAAAGAAAATGAAGCATGAAAAGAAATATTTTGCTCTACCTAAACAGGAGCAGCTCCACTTCATTTGAGTTTGTTACTGCAAAGAAGGCTCTCCCTACCTCTTTTTTTAAACACTCCAGTGTGGTGTAGTGGTTAAGAACTACGACCTGAGAGACCAGGGTTCAAATCCCCACATAGCCGTGAAGCTCACTGGGTGACCTTCGGCCAGTCACTATCTCTTAGCCTCAGAGGAAGGCAATGGTAAACCCCCTCTGAATACTGCTTACCACGAAAACTCTATTCATAGGGTTGCCATAAGTTGGAATCAACTTGAAAGCAGTACATTTACATTTTCATCATTCTATTATTGAGGATGGTTCTGAAACCTGAAAAATGATGCCTTGTTTTGGTTATTTGCATTTGCTGGGCTGCAGAATGTCCTTGCTTCAGGTAGCACTTAGTTTAATTAGGTTTTATCCACAGACTGGAGTGTCTAGTTTGCCAAGGGCACGTAATGCTTTTGTTAAGTTCTGCAGTGTCAATGGAAAAAGACTGCTGTAAACATTTGACAACAATAGAGCTCCTTTTTATAAAGGCAATCACCAGTCACCTCCTTCTTTCCCTTTTCAATATCTTGATGTAATTTCATGTCACTCAGCTGTACATTAATGATGATCAAGTGCAATCTTGATAATATTTCGCTGCTGTTAGGATTTTACATTATACAAGGAATGGCAAGTAGAAGTTTCTGTTTACTTATTTGCAGATGTAATCACACAACTTCATAACTATAGCTAGTTACCAAAACCAGCCTAATCCATGACACTGGTTTTAAAACAATGGTGGCCAACCAACTGCAACCAAATCCCACAACCAGGGTATGAAGGCAAGGTATATGGATTCGACTCAACTAAACAATTTCAAATGTATCAGTCCAGCTGGGTTGTCTATTGGCAAGATAACTATTGAATACACACAATTCCAATTAATTTCAGTGTGTCTTATATGTAGGTCATTTTCTGCAGGATTTCAGCTATAAAAATACAGCAGAATTCTGCAAAAAGCTAGATTCTATCTCAATGCTCATGAAACTTATTTCAAAGTAGATGTATGGAGAATAACAGCCAACTGCAATAATAATTTATTGTATGGCATATTGTCAACCCTTGTATTGCTTCTATGTCCCTCAAATCAGGTGTCCCTACAAATAAACTCTAAATTTAATTGCAAATCAATAGATATATAAAAATTGGTTGCATCCAGGAAAACATCCATGGCAAACAAAGCTAGTGTCATGTAGTAGTCAAGACAGAGCATAAATGGTGAGCCAGCATATACTTAATGCATGTTTTAGCTCAGCCAAAGCCTTACTGATCATTCATGTTAGGCAAGCTACTATCTCTCATTTCTGCTCTGGGTATAATAATCCTTGCCTATATTAAAGAGTTGTTAGAAAGATAACTGAGGTGTGTACATTGTATATTTAGAGCAAGATTCTATATAGACTGTGAAGAGGACACAGTGTTACTTTCTGTGTATGGTATCCGTATTTTCAATGAAAGAGGCTTTGGAAAAACTAATGAGCTGTCTCTGATTGTGATTCCCTCCCCCTTGGCTTGACAGGTCCCCAAAATCATGCAAAATAGTGGGCATGATCCAGCCAACTTAAGTGCTTTTGATGTCCCATTGAATTTCAATTAAGAGTGAAACAATTAATTTGGCGGCATACACAATGTGATTAGCATTAAGCAAAACAGGAAAATTAGGATGCAGATTTTAGTTTCATATACAAATAGTGGGCATGGTCTCATTACCATTATGGGCTTTTAAGTCCCATTGACTTCAGTGGAGAATGAAAAGTACATTTAATTGGGGCTAGATCATGCTAATAGATTGAGCTAGAAATTATGGTGTAAATGGTCATTTTGCTGCATGTAAACAAACAAAAGAGCCCTTACAAAGCTGAAATACTTTTTGGAGGAAAAAAATTGGTAATATTTATCAAGCTCCTCAAGACATGATGCTTTCACTTAACAATAACTTATTTCTTCAGAAACACTTCGGAACAGATGCCACACAGAAACAGATTGCACAGCTTGTGGCTTGAATAACCTGGCAACAATTCAGATGTTAAGAGACTCTGACTTTGACCTCCCATCAGCCCTTTGTACACCCCAGTGATCATGCCTACTTCTACCTGTGCAAAATACTGGTCTCATTTTGTTTTTTTCATTAGTTTTAAAGCAGATCGAAACTATTGTGCAAAGTGATACCCACTTGTCCCAAGCTTATGTTCCCACCTCCTACAGAATTGTTTACCCTTAAAATCAATGTAGGAATGTGACAGGGTTAGTGTAGGAGAAGAATTTGGTAGATTGCTTTGTTCTTCTTAAAGGACAGCAATTTCAGTGTGGAACAAGAACATCAGCTCCTGCCATTAGGTATTACTGACATAAACATAAAAATGATAGTTATTCCTGCAATGCTGCAAACAAATAGTGTGACCAGAGGCCAAAATTATGCAGCCTTTGTTTCAGGCAAATCATCATATTAATTAGCAAAACAGGCTTGTATGCCCAAGTAAGGGCAGCATGATTTGAAATGTATTCCATTTTTTGTTAGACTTGTGTGCCGTGGGATTTTTTAGAAAACCACATACTCCTTATTTCCACTCTGTTTGTATAAAGGAACATGGGAAGGTGTCTTATACTGAGTCAGAGGATTGGTCCATCAGGCTCATCATTGTCTATACTTATTTGGCGTCTACTCTTCAGGATTTTAGACAGGAGACTTTCCCATCACTTCCTGGAGATGCCAGGGATTGAACCTGGGACCTTCCGCATGCAAGACAGGTGCTCTACCACTGAGCTATGGCTAAAAAATGTAAATGTACTGCCTTCAAGTCAATCCCAACTTATGGCGACCCTATGACTAGGGTTTTCATGAGGCTGAGAGGCAGTGACTAGCCCAAGGTCACCCAGTCAGCTTCATGGCTGTGTGGGGATTTGAACCTTGCTCTCCCAGGTCATAGTCCAACACCTTAACCACTACACCACACTGGCTCTCACAAGCTATGGCTAGGGAAGGGGGAAAAATTCAAGTACATTTGCATTTAAAGAAGAATTTACCCAATTCACACTTTCTGAAACAATATAATATACAAACCAAAACCACTGTTATCCTTCAAAATTTGTACTTCTCCGAATTTTGCACTGCAGTTTTCCAGCCAAGTAACATGTACAAAACTGCATATATTAAGGTAAAGTGTGCATAAAAATGCATGTATTCATGAAAGTAATATAGACAAATACATTGTATTCGGGAAAATATGCTTTGAAAAAATATGTATGCTAGGCAAAGTCACGTACAAAAATGTATGTATTAGGGAAAAACTGCACTAAAATTCTGATGAATTTTCATGAGGGCTTTAAAAAAAATAGCAAACTGGTGGGGAAATGTGGAGAACTGAACTTAAGACTGAAAAAATGAGAGACCGAAATGGACAGATTCACCTATTCTTAGCTATGGCCCTTAGTATTTGCTGCTTGAATGTATTATTCATACAGCACTGTCAATATGCACAGCACATTACAGGTTATCAAAGAGACTCCCTACACCCCCTCCACAAAAAAACCCCTCCTTAACAGTGCAGAGCTTATGAGTGGCAAGAAAACAAAAGGCGGGAAGAAAAGAAAGTCATTTTCTCCTTTAGCAGTGCTCTTTTTTTCTTCCCAAGGCAAGGCTTTTAACACATGTAGACATAAATGTCAGCCTCATCTCCAGGTTAGTGAATCTAAGGCATTCAGAATCCTCTGGCTTATTACAAGACTGCCATCCAACGCAATCTTTTGTTAAAAAGAACTATGCCACAATCTGATACTATGAGTCATATGCAACCCACATGAAGATAACTCTCTCCCCTCCTGGCAACATAAAAGTGATGCAATAAACCTCTCTAACAGTAGCTGATTTGTATGCAACAGTGGCAGCAAGGGTAACTCTTCGGCAAACCGGAATCTCATATATAATGCATAGTAGTTAATAAATCATAGACAAATCAGGTGGCTTAGGGCCAACAATACCCAAGTAGTAATGGAAAGAGGGGAAAGATTTATAGAGAGGCAGACTCTGTCTGGTTTTTCTTTAAAGAGACTTGCAAACTGGACTAGAGAACCTTGCTATGGTTTTGCTTTGGACATTTGTGTCATGCTGACTTGTTCCATCCTTTCCCCTTTGCAAACCCTTCACTCACCCCTATATGTGCAGCCTTTTTTCTATCAGAAATCATCGTCAGTGACCCTCCTCTGCTCTTTTCTTGCATCTCTTCCCCAGCAACTGCAGAAGAAAAGCCAGCAAGAAGGTCAGGAGATTTTCTTCAGGAATGTCTCACAGCCACATTTTTATGTTAAGGACCCAAGCTGTTGCATACATTGTGTGTGTGTGTCTATCTATCTATCTATCTATCTATCTATCTATCTATCTATCTATCTATCTATCTATCTATCTATCTATCTATCTATCTATCTATCTATCTATCTATCTATCTATCTATCTATCTATCTATCTATCTATCTATCTATCTATCTATCTATCTATCTATCTATCTATCTATATTTCAGATTGGTTAAAGCATTCTTCCTTTCCTTGAATCTTTGTTGACAAGTTGAGAAATTTGTTTACCTTTATGCTCACAAAAGGAGCAGATTTCAATTTTATTTTATATGTTCAGACCCAAATCCTCCTTGTGGTTCTCATGCAGAGACCTGCGTGAAAAGGCTATTTGGTGGTGGTGTTTTTTTAAAAAATGTGGATCTAGAGGGAAAACACTGAATTCAAACTATGTGCAACAATGAGACTTGGGACTTGGGAACCTCAAAAATATGTCAGAATTAGGAAGAACTAATGCTTTTCTATAAGCCTGTTGTCTGAATGTTTTCAGTGCTGAATAACATTTGTTTAGGTTAAACCAACTGAGTTTGGTACATCACTACTAACATAAATTGAACTAGATGACTGGAAGGAATTAATTGTTTCACAACTTACAATTAGTTTTCCACACCCATTTCATTCAAATTATACAATAAAGTATTTGTGGTTATTTCATCTTGCCTTTGTGATCATAGTTTTCAGAAACTGCCATAGTGTACACCTACTCTGTAATAGTCCTACAAATACCCCATACGTTTGTAGGACTGAGGTAAGACTTATTACACATATTGTTGTATATGGAGAATCAAGAAAACATCAAAATGCTTTATAAATGTTAAGGGCATAATCCTAGTTATACTTTTATAAGGGAGTAAATCTTAGCAAGACCTACCACTAAGTAAACATGCATAGCACTGGGCTGTAGAATATTATTGTAATTATTATTATTTCTATTATTATCATTGTCAATAATTCAAATGACCCACTACCTTTCCCTCTTTATTTCCTTTAAATATAAAGAGTGATATCTAGCATTAGTCTTACCCAGGATGAGCCCATTTAAATCAATTGATTTAAGTACCTTCAGTCCATGATTGGTTATCACTCAAAAGACATTAGCTCCAGGACATTGCACATTTGTGTTAATAAATATAGACACAATTCAGTCAGAATAAACCCACTTTGGTCCAAATGATTTCAACAAATGCTTAACTCTCCTGCTGAAATCAGTGGAGCTTAATAGACAGAAGTGATTAATTTTATCTGGTTCGTTCTTAAGACCCTTGTATATTTTGTTGCTAGAAATGAATTATGACCATAACCCTAAATGATAATTAGAATGATTCTACTTCTACTAATAATAGCAATAATAGTTTAAATTGTTCAAAGCATTTCAATATTCTTTCTATCACATTTAAAAATAATACATAATGATACACATTCTATCATGCCACAGTGCTAAATGACACCAGTGATGGGAGGAGAATTTACTTCCAAGTAAGAATGCTTTGGAATGGGCTTGCTGCAGGGTGGAAGAGGGAACGAGACTGTATTCCTAGTGCACAACCCAATTAAGCCGAAGTACTTAGACTTAAGGCCATTTGGCTCAGCTTAATCCCAGCACTTGGTCTTAACTTGAAAGTAAATCAGGGAGTAAATATGATTAGTTTAGAAGGGGTTCCTGCAGATTAAAAACAAACCATTTATGTAATAGAAGTCTAATGAGTAAATATTTTGAAGTGACATGCTTTTGCCTTTTTGAGCCTCTTTTACTGTATGTGGTATCTGTGTGTAATGAAGATCAGCTGCGTATACAAAAATTTACCTTCATCTGTACACATACTCAAAATGAGAACAAGATTGTCACAAATTTCTTCATTTCTTTAAGTAAATCAGTTATCTCAGTTTGGTTTGTTTATTTGTGTTATTGCTTTAAATGTGTGCCAATATTGCTTCTTTCAAGAGTTTTATTTTAAAATCTATAATCATGGAAAAGTGTGTACATTGGCTAAGCAATTTTCTTACAAGTTGGTCCTTTACCACATCTACATTTAGTTTGTATACAGCTACGCAGTGGACAATCAGCTATATTATGAATGCCTATCTGTAAGTCTTGTGAACATAACACTAATAAGCCCAAATGAACATTACAGCATGGCATGCTTTTAAACAGACAAGCACAGCAGTTTTGAAAACCTATGCCACATTGTCCTTTCGGTTTGCCTAACTCATGTAAAATGAAGTAACTAGAGTGTATTCTCTAAACCTATCATCCTGTTGCTAGAACACATTTTTGCTTGGAAAGTAAAGTTGTGTTGGTATCAGGATCACAGAAAAGAACTGGAACACTAGATGGCAGCACTTGCTTGCTTAATGGCTTTTATCTTCTGCCTATTGTTTCCTTCGCCTATTTTCACATATTGTACTATTTGCAGGAGTAAAGGAAGCCACAGCCCTTACTGAGTGAGGACAGGTAGCAAGAGGAGGTGCCCTGATCTGATCTGAAATTCCTACAGAAAGAGGGTATCTAAATAATTGGTCTGAATTTCTTTTATTCAAATTTTTGTAAAAACAAACAAACCAAGAAACACAACACCCTGTTTTTTCCTTAATGTCTAGAATCATTTGAACTAAATTGTTCAGGGTTGTTAAAACAAAAAGGGATTGCGAAGAGCTCCAAAAAGACCTCTCCAAACTGAGTGAATGGGCGGAAAAATGGCAAATGCAATTCAATATAAACAAGTGTAAAATTATGCATATTGGAGCAAAAAATCTTAATTTCACATATACGCTCATGGGGTCTGAACTGGCGGTGACCGACCAGGAGAGAGACCTCGGGGTTGTAGTGGACAGCACGATGAAAATGTCGACCCAGTGTGCGGCAGCTGTGAAAAAGGCAAATTCCATGCTAGCAATAATTAGGAAAGGTATTGAAAATAAAACAGCCGATATCATAATGCCGTTGTATAAATCTATAGTGCGGCCGCATTTGGAATACTGTGTACAGTTCTGGTCGCCTCATCTCAAAAAGGATATTATCGAGTTGGAAAAGGTTCAGAAGAGGGCAACCAGAATGATCAAGGGGATGGAACGACTCCCTTACGAGGAAAGATTGCAGCATTTGGGGCTTTTTAGTTTAGAGAAAAGGCGGGTCAGAGGAGACATGATAGAAGTGGATAAAATTATGCATGGCATTGAGAAAGTAGATAGAGAAAAGTTCTTCTCCCTCTCTCATAATACTAGAACTCGTGGACATTCAAAGAAGCTGAATGTTGGAAGATTCAGGACAGACAAAAGGAAGTACTTCTTTACTCAGCGCATAGTTAAACTATGGAATTTGCTCCCACAAGATGCAGTAATGGCCACCAGCTTGGATGGCTTTAAAAGAAGATTAGACAAATTCATGGAGGACAGGGCTATCAATGGCTACTAGCCGTGATGGCTGTGCTCTGCCAACCTAGTCAGAGGCAGCATGCTTCTGAAAACCAGATGCCGGAAGCCTCAGGAGGGGAGAGTATTCTTGCACTTGGGTCCTGTTTGCGGGCTTCTCCCAGGCACCTGGTTGGCCACTGTGATAACAGTATGCTGGACTAGATGGGCCACTGGCCTGATCCAGCAGGCTCTTCTTATGCCTTAAACATGTCATGTCCTTGCAAATCAATATTATATTTGTATTTAGCTTATCTAGATAAATTCACTTATCTTAAAATCAATTAAGAAGCTCTTTATATTGTGCAAAATAGTACAATGAAAAGGTTTTAAAAATGGAGGAGAGGTATTTTAATATTGCATTTCTGAGTGGCTTAATCCTCTGCAGGATTGTACCACATATGTGAGTGATTGTTTAAGTTACTCTATTAAAGTATCTGAAGTAATGAGAAGGATTTTTCAAGGGCCCAATGTTGTAGACAATTATTTTGCCAGCATGTTACACAATAAGTAATAAAAATAAATAAATGCATAAATTGTTGTATTCAACTGTGTCTTTGCCTTAGCAGAAATCACTTCTGCTTGTGCAAGTCAGAGAGCCTGATTTTTGTTGATTCCACCCATCACCCACCCATCGCCCACCCACCTAAGCCCAAATTCCCACCCCTGAGAGGATCCATCTGGAACAGAAGGCAATATGATGCAGAGGGCTAGAGTAAGTAGAGATTTCAGTAGAAATAGGATGTCCGTTAGGGTTGCCAGGCTCAGGGCCTGAGAATGATTCTGTATCTTTAACAGAAGAGGAAATTCAGCCAAGTGCAGATTTTCTTGCAACACTGTAATGGGAAAAAATGCAAGGTGAAATTCTCCCTTCCCCCTGCACAACTTTTAAAGATACAGAAGACCTCTTGGTTGCCAGGCCCAGTGTCCAAGAGGTCTTCTGTATCTTTAAAAGTTGTGCAGGGAGGAAGGGAGAATTCCACCTTGTGGTTTTCCCCATTACATTATTGCAAGAACACCTGCACTTGGCTGACTTTCTCTTGTCCTAAAAATACAGGGTCAGTCTCAGGCCCTGAGCCTGGCAACCCTACAACACAATGAGATTGACCATCTTGTTCTCAAAGCACCTACACTAATGGCAGCCCTAGCAAAGCTTAAACAAATGAAGTGCATTGACTCTCTCTGTTTCTGACTCATAAACTGGGTTTTTGGTGCTTTAGAGTATTTTATTGGCCAGCTGAGTTTGTTTCATTGTTTGTGCTGAGATTAACAGAGAAGTAAAACTGGGTTTTAACATTTTATTGTGTTTTCATTAAGATAACTATATAACACGGTACTGATGAAATGGTAGTTTATGAATTATGAAATGATATTTAAGCAGTGCTTTAAATCTCATTTATTTGGCATTTGGCTGGAACAGGTCCAGAGGAATTACGCTTGTGAACAAGCAAATCAGGTTCTTCAGTGAGCAAAAGGGAAGTTTGCTTAAGCCCACAGTTTGACTGATTCATGTATGGAGCAGTTTGGTGATTTCTCGCTGTTCAAGAGCTTTTTTCCTGCATTGGTTTTGACAATAAATAGCATTATTGTAAAACAAAACAAACAACCCACCCACCCTAACATTGTCAATAATATCAACAGTAAATTCTTAACTAAAGAGGAACAGTATGGTGTAGTGGGTACAGGACTGGACTAGGACTGGAGAGACCCAGGTTCAAATCCCCACTCAGCAAAAAACCTTACTGGGTGATGTGAGGCCAGTCACAACTTCTCAATCTATTCTACCTGATAGGGTTGTTGTAAGGATAATATGGTGGGAAGAGGGGAGAACCCTATACGCTGCCTGGAACTCATTGGGCAATGCAGGATTCTCTCTCTCTCTCTCTCTCTCTCTCTCTCTCTCACACACACACACACACACACAAAACCCCACTACATAATAATTAATTATATAGGTGCATACCAGAGAACACCTTCTGCAGGTGGAAACAGACCTCTATTCTATTATGTTCTGTTATAACTAGACACTGCACAGAAATCAAAATGGACAGGCCCTACCCACAGACCGACAATCTAAAAGAAAAAATACAGAAAGGGTGCTGCCACACTGTCTTTATTTTTGGGTGGGATTCAATCACATGCCAGCAAATTCAGGTTGCACAATTATAGTCAATTGGGAGATCTTGTGCAAACACACCTGCTTCCCCAAAGATCAGATTTTTTGCCATAATAAGGAATGTGATGGGGAAATGCAGGGGGAAGTGTGGGATATTACTTCTTTTGGTACAATGTCATCTACCTCCCTGCAAACAAATCAGAGGGGATGTTCATTAAATAGCCAACATGGTCTACCTGCAAACAAATCGTATGAATGCTCAATAAAGCAGATCATCTGGAAGCACCCCAAGAAATGGGTTTAAGATCAGTTGGACAGTACCAAACAGAGAGGTGAGTTGTTAAACCACTATCTAGTTGGGAGGACTAAGCTGATATTGTCTCTCTGGCTTGTTCTTGCTGGCATGTAACCACCCAATAGTCCTTGTTCCTCAGTGATAGGGGTCAGATAGATTGTTCTTCCTCTTGCTGCTGCTGTTAAAAGGAAATTGATGGTTGGCACTGAGTTCTTTTTGAAGAAATGAGGACACAAACTCCCCCTGGGATTCATTCTTTGTCCGATGGCTGCGGTCACACTGTCTTTCCCCTTATATATTTGTCCTTTCATCCATAGACTCTTTGTGTAATTTACAAACCAACAAATTAAAAAAGAACCAACATCAGAAACATTGCAGAAATTTTCTTTCCACAAGCAGCTCATAAAGTAACCTTGCATGAAGAAAAGCAATTGGCATCCAAAGAATCTGTTCCATATCTGTAGATTTGAGTTGCTCTGCTTGCAGGACTCTGGATCATGGTCCCTTCAAGGATCTGAGTGTGTTTCCATCAGAGCTTGGAAAAGTTACTTTTTTGAACTACAACTCCCATCAGCCCCAGCCAGCACTGGCTGGGGCTGATGGGAGTTGTAGTTCAAAAAAGTAACTTTTCCAAGTTCTGGTTTCCATTTATAAACAGGCACTAGTAATCAAACTGCAGAAGAGTTAAGTATCATTAGAATGTTTCTTATGCTCAATTCTGTATATATGTATTTTCAGTGAAGTCTGACTTAAATCATACACAAGTGGAAGACAATCAAGCTGTAATTCAACCATTCTGAACTCTGAAACCATTGAAAACCATTCTGAACTTGTTCTATAGATGTTCCACATATTTTTGTATATGTATATGGAAAGATGGTGTACTACTGTCACAGAATGTCATCGCCAGCAGTGGCATACGAAGTAGCTGTGGCACTCTCCCAGTGGCACTGGCACTCACTGGGATTGGGATGGGGCAAGCCGAGGAAGTGGTAAGGTTGAGGGAGCTCTGGAGTGGTGGTGTTGGTAGTCCTCCAGATGTGTACATATCTGTGGGATGCCAACACCACCAACCTAGAGTGCTTCCAACCTCACTGCCATCTTCTCTCACCCCATCCCTCTCCTGGAGAATGCACTGCTGCTGGAAGGGGTGCCACTGCCAGTCCCCACACCATTGGTGGTTCAACACCTTCCACATCATTTGTGCTAATTAGAAGCTTAATAATAGACTGTTGTCTGAAGTCCCATTTTTCAAATAGATACCCTAAATCTGCAATGTTCCCCATAATGTGTGAGAGTCATGCTTGACTTTTCTTTATGTACCTCAAGGGAACTAATAACCCATTATTCCTCTCTGTGTTGTATATATAAGCAGGAAAGCACTAATTTTGTAATATCAGAAGGCATACTAGTGGTTGGGAAGTACAAATGTTTTTATGCACAATTAATGGATTTTTATTCATGGCTTATAATTTGTTGTAAGCAGTTAGCTTCCATAATATGGCCTCAAAACATAGTAAAGTTGAAAAAGGGAAGGATCGACTGCTTCAAATTAAGTCTCCTTTTAAAAAGAAGACTGTTCTTCATGTCAGACATTTCAGCAGTGAAAATAAATGTTCTCTGCATTGATTTTTCAACAATTAGCCAAGGAAATGTTATTCCAGAATTCATAGTTCCTTGGTTGTATTTCATAAAGAACAGGTCTGTTGGCAGACTCTAAAGATGTACAGTCTGTACTGTGTCTAGCTCTGTGGTTTGCCTCTGCAGATACAGGACATACTATTCCACGGTCAATCATTTCTGAACAGAAGAAAGATAATGTTCTAATTCTTATTCTAGTAAGAGCAGGGGAAAACATGAAAAGTTTTTATGGACAACAGGGAAACAGGTATGATGTCTACAATACTGCATTTCTTCAGTGCAAGAGCAACCTTAAACCCTCCCTGCTGGTTGTGTTGGAAATACAATTGGTGCCATGTAGCCCCCTTGGGTGTAGGATCAAGGCCTTGTGGTGTTCTTCAGAATTGTTTGTCCATGATTGGCAGTGACATAAGCTGGTTTCACTCAAATCCTTTCATGCACTAAAAGAACACCTGAGAGATTTGTGGGATCATGTTGTGTAATCTCACCCCCAATGAACATACTAGCTTTATCCTCATGTGCCCTTCTATATGGATCCAACATTGTCACTGGTGGCTCAGGTGGCCTCAGTCACTAGGAGAACATTTCTTCAGCTCTAGCTGATTTGCCAGCTTTGGTCCCTTTTAGACACAGATGACTTGGTCCCAGTATTCCACGCACTGGTAACTTATTTATTTATTATTTGATTTATATCCTGCCCTTTCTCCCAGCAGAAGCCCAGGGCGGCAAGCAGGAGTCCAGGGCGGCAACTTCCAGATTAGACTATTGCAATGTGCTCTATGTGGGGCTGCCCTTGAAGACTACTCAGAAACTTCAATTGGTCCAAATACAGCAGCAAGATTACTGGCTGGGGTTGTTTTTAGCTCTCATATAACTCCTGTTTTAAAACAGCTGCATTAGCTGACAGATTGTTTCTGGGCCTAATTCAAGATGTTCACACTAGTGTTTAAAGCTCTAAAAGACTTAGGTCCTAGATACCTGAAAGACCGCCTCCTTCCCTGCAGACCTTGGGTGTTCTTGGGTGTTGGTAGTTCTGCTGACCTCAGGAGCTTGGAGTGGTGGTGGCTTGGGAGAGGGCATTCTCTGTGGCAGCCCCTAATTTGTGGACTACCATTCCTCTGAAGTGCATCTGGCAATCTCACTTTACGGCTTTTGTGACTGTTGAAGATGCACCTCTTTACCTTGGCCTGAGATTTTTAATGTTGTTAACTTTGCATTATAAGGTTGTTGTAACCTGTCCTGGTACCTCTGGGTGAAGGGTGGGCAATATACATCATCGTCATCATCATCATGATCATCAGCATCATAAGTGAAGGACACCTTCATATAGTCAGCAAGCAGTCACTGGGAAGGGCGGTCAGGAGGTATGAGGTAGGGTTACGCAGCATGACACTGCAACCCTCTCATATATTCTTTCTCTGTGTGTGTTGGTTCAAATGACCTTCCTTCTACATACTTACCACGCCTGAAGCAGACATGTGACTCAGGATGGGGGAATATCTCTATTTCAGTTTCTCAGTTTCTCATTTTTCCATTTTTAAGTTCAATCCTCTACATTTCTACATCAGTTTGCAATTTTTTAAAAAAGTCTTCATGAAAATTCATCAACATTTTAGTGCAAATTTCTCCTAATATACTGCATTTTTGCAAAGCCATTTCCCCTAATATAATGCATGTTTGCATGCTATTATCACCAATATATGCATTTTTGTGCACACTTTACTGTAGTATATTCATTTTTGTACACATTAGGTGGCTAGAGAACTGCTTCGCAAAATTTGGCGAAATGTGAATTTTGAAGGAGTGCTGTGGTTTTGTCTTTGAAAGTGCAGATTAGGTAGGCTTTGTCTTTAAATGTGAACTAAACCACCCATTCCTACATGTGACACAACCTAAGGATTTCCAAGGGCAAGACCTAAAAGGTTCAATTTAGATGAAGACATGAGCTGCTGGAATTTGTTGGTTGGGTTTCCGCTGTTTGCTGAAAGTTTTGTTTCAGGAGAATATGTGAATTTACCTACAAACAAAACAGGCAATTCACAACACAAAGGTCCTGGGGAGGACAGGGGGGAATGAGATTAAATGTTATTCAGTCCTATGAGCTGTATCACACTATTGTTTGTCATTTGTCATTTTGATAGAAGGCATCAGAAGGAGAAAGGAAAGTACATGGTACGTGTTTATTGTACTATTCTTAGAGGCTTCTGTCCTTTGATGAAATACAACAAGACAGCACTGTGTATTGCTGCATAGGACAGGAAGGACACATTGATTCAACTGGAAAGTACCTGTATATCAGTAGACAAATCCCTTGTTAACAAATGAATTTAAGAAGATGCCTGCTGGATTAGACCAAAGGACCATCTAGTCCAGCATCCTGTTTCCCATAATGGCCCATGAGATGCCCAGGAAGCCCAGGAGCAGGACATGAGTGCAATAGGACTCCCCTGCTGATATTTCCCAACAAATCATATTCAGGGCATGCTGCCTCTGATGCTGGAAGTAGTAGAATTGAGTCAATGACTAGTTGCTGTTGATAGTCTTATCCTCAGTGAATCTGTTTTATTCATATATCCTCTTTGAAAGCCATCAATACATTTTGTATTAGCAAATTCCATAACAAATTTCACTGGAGTCATCTGTTTCTCAGCTGCTGCATACTGGATTGACATTTTCTTTGAGCTATCCACTATGACCCCAATATCCCTTTTTGGCTAGTCACTGCCAGCTCAGAACTCTTCAGCATATAGGTGACATTAGCACTTTTTTTTTGCCCCATTGTGCACCACACTTATTTACATTGAATTGCATTTTGCTACTTAATGTCCATTCAACCATTTGGAAAAAATATATATTATACAGCCATGAGAATGGCTGTATACTATAGCCAGCGTGGATTTTTCACATTCCGCAATGTTAAATTAAAAATACCCCATGCCATTCTGATGCTTCCCATAAGCTCATTTCAAAACAAAACCTTACAAAATGTATAGTACTGAACTCAGAAATGCTTGCTTAACAACCCTGTCAATTTTCATGGTGATACACAAAACCGTCAGAGAGAATCGAGAGTTCAAAGTCTAAAAAGAGAGAAAAAAACCCTCAGAGCCCTTTTGGACATTTTTCTCTGCAAGTTCTCATAATCTGTTGAAATTCATTAAAAATCAGCCATATTCACAGAGTACCTGTAATCCTAAAACTGACCTTGCCCCATACTCTGACCTTCATCTTCTGCAGTTTAAAAGTTAAAAAAATGACTGGCTGATTTTTAATTAATTTAAGAAATTTTGGCTGGGATCCTATGATAACGTGGGGCATGCTCAGTAAGAACCAACTGTCAATGTTCTAAAAGCCTCACAGCTGCTGGGCTTGGCTAATCAGGGGGCCACACCCACACCAGACTTTGATTTCATGTGAGACAGTCATGGCTTCCCTCAGAGAATCCTGGGAAGTGTAGTTTGTGAAGGGTGCTGAGAAGAGACTCCTATTCCACTGACAGAGCTCCAGTGGCCAGACTGGTTAAACAGTCAGCCACTCTGATTGAAGCTCTGTGAACAGGGCATCTTCTAGCAACCCTCAGCACCCTTTACTAACTACACTTCCCAGGATTCTCTGAGAGAAGCCATGACTGTCCAAAGTGAAATAAAGGCCTGGTGTGGATGTGGCCAGGGACAGCTTTGGTTTAAATTTGGATGGGAGGCTATATGTGCCTGTTGTAGAATAAAAAGGTGGGGGAAACCCTGAAAACCAATGATACTGTTCACAATGTTTTCCTTTTGCTCTCTGCTATCTTTTTGGTGCCTTTTGAAGACTTTTCCTCTTTTAACAAGCCTTTTAAGTTGAGACCTATCCCAGTCTGCATCTGTGTTAGAATTGCTTTTAATATGTTTTCTTTAATAACGTTTATAACCCTTTTTTTAAAAAAAAGATGTTTTTAAAGCTATTTTAAAAATGTTTTAAACGTTGTTTTGTTTTAATGTATTTTAAGGTCTTTTTATGATGTTTTGAAGTGTTTTTATCGTTTCTGTTTGCCGCCCTGAGCTACTGCTGGGAGGAAGGGCGGGATATAAATCAAATAATAAATAAATAAATAAATAAATAAAGGAAAGGGGCTTCCCTTCTGCCCAGTACCCACCCACCCAAGGCACATGTTACCAAATTCTTGCAAGCTACACAGCAAGTGGATTGGACTGTGAAAGACCAACCCAAATTGTGTTTGCATTCTGACAAATTTGTAGGGCAGTCCAATATCTCAGAGAGGAGGTCAGGTCTCCTGCTCCCCTGGTGCATTCACTATAGCTGCCCAATTTCCCTGCTTTTTAAAGTTTGATAGAAATATCTGTGGGCTATAGGTACATTCTTAAACAGCAGGGGGTTTTGCCTATTAGTGAATACACACACAGACATAATTGTGATTAACAAAACAGAGGTTTTTATTGTTCTACCAAAATGTTTTGGCTTCCACCTTCAAATGCTGGTACTGTCCTCCAGGTTATGGCCATGTGGTGCCAATGCATCCAGAGAATATATCCAAAAGTTCTCCCTTTCAGACAGTGCTGCTGGATCTGTTGGCATCTCTATAGCTGTTATAGAAAAGTCCAACAGGCTGTGACTCTCAGTGTTGAAATGTTTAGCAACTGGTTTCTCCACTTTTTTTTTGTCAAGATTGCTGATTAGTGGTTTCTGAAGCATGTGTGTAGGTCAGTTGTAGTTTTTCTATGACATCCTGGTCTTTTGCATTCAATTACATAAATTATATTGCAGGACCTGCAGGTGATAGGTGGCTTCAGTAGAGCTCTCATTAACAGTCTGCGTAAATTAGGAGGCTGGCAAAATGCTACAATAGAAGGCCTGGTGATGGCTCTAGCAAGATGTTCAGAGTTTGCTAGAAATGGATAGCTCTCCCTGACTGCTTGGTAATAGTTAGGAGATGCTGGATGGAAATCTACCACAAATAGAATCCGTTGTTCTTTGTTCTTTAACACCTCATTATGATGGACAGAATGGAGGCTTGGTGGATGTTGCAATCAATAATATGTGGAGGATATCGTCTCAGAAGAAGAAGGTGTTCTTTAAGTTCACTGATCTCTGATATTTATCCTCATTGTTGCAAATAAGACTGATTTTCAGAGCTAAGCTTTTCTTTATATGCTTTGGATGGCAGGATTTCCAGTTAAGATAGGTGTGGGCATCAGTGGGTTTGCTGTAGAAATTAGTAGCTATTTTGTTGTTTTCAGTGGTGGGAAGGACATCAAGAAAAGGGATGTGTGGGTTATCATTTGTATTATTAAATGTAAACTTAATAGATGGATGGATAGACGTAATTGTTCTAAACTCTCTTTATCATTTGTCTTTCTAAATGGTTGAATAGACCATATTATTTACCCTTGAAAACGGTCCGGAAATTACAACTGATACAAAATGCGGCGGCTCGACTACTTACGAATAGCCGCCGCCGAGATCACATCACACCAGTGTTGTTCGACCTACACTGGCTACCAGTTGTTTTCCGAGCCCAATTCAAGGTGTTGGTATTGACCTTTAAATTCCTACACGGTTTCGGCCCAGTTTATCTCACGGAGCGCCTTCAACGCCACCAATTATGCCGCCCGACAAGATTGGCCACACAGGGCCTTCTCTCAATCCCGCCAACAAAAACAGCCAGATTGGTGGGTACTAGAGAGAGGGCATTCTCAGTGGCGCCCCCCACTCTTTGGAACTCCCTCCCACAAGATATCCGGCACGCCTCTTCCCTAAATGTGTTTCGGAAAGCCTTAAAGACCTGGCTCTTTCAGCAGGCCTTCGGGGTATCCGGGGAGGGTTAATTGTTATAACTGTAATGCCTCCTGCCCAGTTTTAATATTGTTGCTGCAGATGTATTGTTTTTATATTGTATTATTATATTTTATCAATTGTATTCTAACAAATTTGTAAGTCGCCTAGAGTGGCCATAGGCCAGATAGGCGACGAAGAAATTAAATTTATTATTATTATTATTATTATTATATACGGCCTACTGTTATGGTACACAGATCTCTCATGTCAGTATGAGCAGCCAGGTGTGGGCTACAGCACTAATGGAAGAAGGAACATGTGATGTGGTCCTATGGGTCCTCATGACCAGTGGAGGCTCTTCCATTAGGGCTACTGAGGTACCAGCCTAACAATAAGAATGTCAAGCAATTTAAAAAATCCCCCAAAATCTCAAAGCCACACATTCTTTCCTCCCCACACAATTTTCTGCTTCTATGAACTTACAGAGGCCCCTGCAGACATTTCTGTCAATCTCCTGTTAATCAGCTCTCAGTCAATCCTAATCCAAAAATATAGCTATGGCAAGGATGTCCTTCTCATGTGTCTCTAGGAAGAAAAACTATGTTATTGATATTTGGTTATTAGGGAAGACTGCTGTCTTTTCAGCCCCTCGTGTGAAGGGTTCATTCCCATTGTGGTTATGAGAGCAATCCAGCAACCACAGTGTATCAGATTTTGAAGGACTGCTTGAAAAACAGCCCTGCCCCATTTGGTATCAGAATCATACAGGTATTTGAGCACACTCAGAGCTGTTTCCTTGAAGGCCCCACAGCTTTTAGCATGTTCTGGTAACCAGAGAAGCAACATGGAATGTTTCCTACTTTGAGAAGCTTGTTTTGCTTTGTTTAGTATTTGTTTTGTGATGTGTGTGTGTGTGTGTGTGAGTGTGTGTGTGTGTGAGAGAGAGAGAGAGAGATCAACAGTGGACATTGTATGAGTCTCTTTCTATAATAAATATCTATTTTTTCTTAATCATTTTGTATTTTTTTTGTAAACTAGGAAAATGGAAGGAGAAATGGTAGATGACTTGTGTTACATTTTGGCAAAAAAACTCTTTCCCTGCAAATCTAATCTTGCTTGCTTTAATTAGGCACCTAGAACTCAATCTTGTCTCTCTGTATATTATAAGCACCCAAATTCAAGCATACCTTTATATGTAAACATCCTACAGTAACAACCACACACAGACACAAAGATTGTCACAAAAATGTAGATCTTGTAAACATAGTTGCACAGTTTGAACAGCTTCTGCAAGCAGCTATTATAGAGAAATGCAGAAATGAAACAAATTGCATAAGAATAGCTAATGAAATCCGTGTAGGCTGAAAGTTACTTGGCTTTGAAGTGTCATACGTCTGACAGAGTGCACATAGAAGTGTGGTAGAAGTATGCACATGTACAGAAATGCAGTCCTTTACCGGGAACTGCTATGTTACTTTATGTGAACAGGTGAAAACCCCTTTTTAGCTCCAGGGCCACGTTCCTTTCTGGGCAAGCTTCTGGGTGGATTCAGTGATGTGTGGGACCAGAGGCAAAAGTGGGTAGAGCAGCAGATGTAAATTTTATCTTTAATAATAATAATAAATTTAATTTCTGTGTCGCCTATCTGGCCAATGGCCACTCTAGGCGATGTACAAAATCGTTAAAACACAATATGATAAAATACAGTAATACAATATAAAAACAGTATAAAAGCAATACAGCTGGAACAACAATATTAAAACAGGGCAGGAGGCATTTCAGTCATAGCAATTAACCCTCCCCGGAGATCCCAAAGGCCTGTTGAAAGAGCCAGGTCTTTAAGGCTTTCCGAAATACATTTAGGGAAGAGGCGTGCCAGAGATCTTGTGGGAGGGAGTTCCAGAGGGTGGGGGCCGCCACTGAGAATGCCCTCTCTCTAGTACCCGCCAATCTAGCTGTTTTTGTCGGCGGGATTGAGAGAAGGCCCTGTGTGGCCGATCTTGTCGGGCGGCATAATTGGTGGCGTTGAGAGTAGCTTTGTAGAGTAAGCTAGTTTCTATAAACACTCATGTACTCCTCTGTATCCTCCACCCAGGCAAAAGCCATGATCAGAGGTCAAGGACACATTCTAGCCAGGCAAAAACACACATGGAGGGTACAAAGCAGGGAGTGTAACTGGGGAGGGGATGTGGCCTGGGGCGAGTCCTGAGAACCAGATAGAGAGGCTTGCAGGGATGCATTTGGCCCGAGGTTCCCCCCTACTGCTTTATGTGTATGCCAAGAAATAGCATTCCTTAAATGGAACATTTTTCATAGGAACAATGACATGCACTGCAGGACTTGGCATTGCAGTCCTCCAAAGATGCATTCTAGAGCCCAACATGGTCGCTATGGGGCAAAACAGCTGTTGACCTATGGCAAATTGGTGCTTTACTTCTACCACTTTTAAAAATAACTTTTAAATAAAATTATTTTATACATGTGTCAGTTCAAAAAAGTGTCCACCCTCCACCCTTAACAATCACAGATTAGTCCATGGCCCTATACACTGCAAAAGGCATTTGTGCTGTGTGCAACGTCCACACACACAGCCATTGTTTTCAAAGGTCTCATTATATAGGTTGCAGATATCAGACAAACATTTGGAGGTGGAGTTCAGATGTAGCCATCTGATTTTACGTCTGATTTCCCTATACCACTTAGTAAAAACATATGTCAGATTTCACACTCATTCTATCAATAATTAAAAACATAATGGTGTATTTTCTACCCTCAAAAATCCAGTTAACATTTTTGCCATGTAACAACAACAACTGAAAACATTTGTCACAATTTTGGCAAGTATGGAAAAACTGTAAGATACCACTACTCTAGAGAAATCCCACTAAAGTCATTGGGGTTAACCTGGAGTAAATGATTTGAAGATTGCAGACTGGAATCTATACTATTATGACACTCGAGAATGAAAAAATGAAGAAGAAAAAACCCCACTACTGCCTCCAAGCATCAATTTCATTTAATCTGGCACTTAAAACATTATGTGTTAATGATATATTGGTCAAAGCCAAGTATGAACAAAAGCTTAGTCAGGATAAAATGCAAAAACATCTTAGAGAGTAATGATTTCCCCCCTGTATATACTTTGCTTCTATTCATGAAAAAGAAGACAAAGCAAACCTTTGGGTGATATCCAGTATTGTACTTCTGAATGCTTTTAAGCTGTGTTCTGTGTCTGTCTGGCCCTTGAACATGTAAATTATTTTAGACAGCATGGCCTGTCTAAGTCATGGGATCTGCCTTCTGATTGCTTATTTGAATCTTTGCTCTGCTGGATAGCAGGGCTCCAACCACAAAACAGCTTCTTCCAGTGCCATAGCCTCATAGTATACTCACAGCTTTCTGTGTTATTCAGATGTTCCCTCAAACGATTAAAACGGTGGCTTTCGACAGATGAATTGATTAAACAATTAAGTTAAAATATATCCACATGGTTTAAACAGCCCTGTATGGATGCATTTTTTTGAAGAGATTGAAAGAAAAAAGTGTGAAAACTACAATTTAATAATATATAAACGCTACTATACATTGCTAGATTGAAATGCCATTTTTAGTATTTTTCTTTTTCACTCGCTATTACAATGAGACACCACAGCTTAAAAAAAATAAGCAAGTGCTCTCTTTAACTTCAGCCACACTTATTTGCCCTCACTGATTAACCCATTTGATTGATCAACCGATTAACTGATTAATGCTTACAGCTCCAATTAAAACCTATGTAGATTATGGGTCAAAATTGCTTCCACACAATGAGCCCTAACTGCTTCCAGGGACACATTCATGAGGAAGACTGCAAGCATGGGAAGCCTGAGGGCCGCATTCCCTTATAAGTAACCTTATGGGGGCCGTGTGCCAGTGGTGGGCGGGGCCAGAGGCAAAACTGGGCAGATCAATAGAAGTGATTCTTACCTTTGTGCAGTAGGCTGCATTCCAGCCTTGCAAAATTCAGAAGTTTTACCTCCCCCATCTCTCTCTTTTCCATCTAGCCAGGCAAGCAGGATTATCACAGTTCAGGGACACATTCCAGCCAGACAAAAGCACTCAAGGAAGGTATGGAACAGGGCCAGTGAGGGTATGACCTGGAGAGAATCCCAAGGACCAGAGAGACATGCCAGGAGGGTCACAATTAGCCCCTGGACCTGGGGTTCTCTCCCCTGGATATAAAGTGTGCCCCACCCCATCCACAGAAACAGCTGCAGTGACCCATCTTGATAGTTAGACCTACATTCAGATTAAAAGGACTGTCTTCTTCTGTGTGAAGTTGCCTGCCCATTGGGGTTATCAATGGAAAGCCTGCTCTACCAGATACTGATGAGGGTGCAAGAGAGGACCTTTTCAGTTGCAGTGCCCAGAGTCAGGGATTCCATTTCCCAGAAGATCCATTTGGCTCCCACTTTATTTTCGCAATCCATCAAGATTCTGCTGTTCCATCATGCCTTTGGCATGCAGCTTTGATGTTGGTCATTTTCAACTCTGACATGAATTTTTTGCTGCTCTTTTCTTGTCTTTTGTTGGCATCCTTTATTCTTTTAATCTTTTGATTTGTGTTATTTTTTAAGGCTGATCTGAAATTTCCTCCCTAGCTTCTTAAAAAAAACAAAAAACTCCCCCTGCAAGCAGGGTTCATTTCTACTACTTTTTTTTTAAGGGAAAGGGAGACATTTCTCAGAAACCTTTGGGAGGGGTTCCCCAGGAAGTGTGACTGGCAGAAAGCTGTGGAGAGAGCCTTAGTCCACTTCCTGCTGACCGCACTTCCTAGATTCCCATGGGATTCATGTAATGTCACATGGCATGGCATCACTCCCAAGGCAGTCCAGGAGGTACAGCCAGTGAAAAGTGGCAGAAAGAGCCTTGTACCACTGTGAGCAGAACAGAGTTTTTAAAAGAGTTCAGAAAAGCAAGGGGGAAAAAAACCAGACAACACTTGGCCATGCCATAAGCTTACATAAGGTAAATGGCAGTACGGTTCCAATAAATTTGGGAAAAAATCCGCATACCTCTCCCTTTATCTTTCCTGAGGGCTTTGTGTTATCTGCAGTCATCCAATGAGCAATCAAAGAAGCATTGTTTGAAGAATTTTACACATTTCTTGTTATTTTACTATTACATTGTATACTCCTTTGAGGGCCTTTCGGGGTAGAAAGGCATGATGTTTACTGGGTGACTTTGACTAATTTCTCAACCTATTCTGTCTCACAGAACTGTTGTGAAGATAAAATGGGCAGTGATGGGGAAGCATGTGCAGTGCTTTGTGCTGCTAGAGGAAGGGTGAGATACAAAGACAATAAAATAACAATTAATTTCTCCCCCCAAAGTCATTGTGTTCAAGGCCCAACTGTTCAAATGTTGATTTTCTGGCTTTGAATTGTGACAAAACATCAGGCCTACAGCTCATCATATAATTGTGTTCACAAGTCAAAAACTCAACTTGTATACTGACTCATCAACTGTAACCATTGGTGCAATCTTATATTTGTTTTACTTAAGCCACTGTTTATTGGTTCAAATACTAGAATTTCACACAGGCTTGCCAAGTCTACAATCTTTAAACGATGGTGTCCTTTAAACAGCGAGATGTCTCTGTGTTAAAAATGTACAACACTAGTCACCCAAGGACTGGAATCAATGAAACTGGAGACATGCTGCAGAACTATTTGTTCAAATAAGTAACATTTCTAAGATTACAGCTATTAGAATGGGGCACAAGCACTGTTAAGTCTCAAATCAACGGGACAGAATTGTGCATGGGTTTAATTCTGCCATTAAAACCAACAGGTGTGACTGAGCCAAACATGAGCATTTTAAAGTCCCATTGATTTGTAATGCAGCATGAAGCATGCACTTAAATCTCTTCCAGTTAAGTCAATGGGAATCAAAAGTAGCACTGAGCTGAAACCAATTACCCTTTTCTGGGTTTGTTTTCCTTTCTGCTGAACAGTGCTTCCTATTTTTGGCAGTTTGGGGTGTTTACAAAAATGTGTTCTTTCAGTGCTGCTTTTCTTGGTGCCATCTCCTTTTGCCTTGTCTTTCCTACCTGTGACCTCATTTGCCCACACTGGCATTTAGTTCTACTGGCTGTGGTGGCCCATATGCTTTTTTGGCAACAATATCCTGATGCCACATTTGATTTGATGTCTTTTAAAATTAATCCAACTGGTTAAATTAAATTAATTAACTGATTAAAATTAATCCAACTGGTGACCAGAAGTATGAATGTAGGAGCTTGAAAACAGTGAGGGCACAAAAAAGAAGGTAAATTGTGCCAAGGAATAGCAGTGGTCAAGGGGCTCGTCCACACTGGAGTTTCCTGTATGTTTGCAGCTGTTTGCATCCCCATTTAGTTTGCATAGTCCATATGACATTGCCCTCAGGAAACATCAATCTCAATGCTTTCCCCCTGCAAATTCAGGTTTACCTGATACAGGAATGATCTGATAAGATGGAGGAAATCAAGCTCCAAATGGCTCCAGTCAGGGTTACAATTTTTACATGTTTTGAGCTGGGTGGATCAATTTCTGCTACTCCCCTTTCCACGCCCACAATTTCCTTCATGCTTTCATTTCTTTTACAGCCATGCACATAACTATTTTCTGTACACTCCTAAACAGCATATTTCCCCCTTTTTGATCCCTCACAAAACTAGAAAACTGCACAAGCAAACCACATGAACAAATTCTATACCACATATACAGAGCAGCAATCTGAAAAGTGTATGCTGAGAATTCATAATTGCTATAGTTGCTTTCATTTCTTTTCAGACCTCATAACTATTTCTGGTGTGCTCCTATTTTTTTTTTCTTTAGATCCCTCAGATTTGCACAAATCCAGAAAACTGCACAAGAAAACCACATTAAAAATTTCAACACTAGACACTGAGCAGCAATCTGGTAAAGTGTGCATGGAATTTACTGTTTCTTTTGATCCCTCAGATTTGCACAAAACCAGAAAACTACACAAGCAAATTTATAATTGCCTGTGTGCTTTTTTGCACACTTCCTGGGTGGATATTTTTTTAAAAACAAAAACAAAGAGACCAGCGCCTGCCCTGTCAGTAATTAATCAGCATAGTAGACTCAACAAATCGGAAGGTGGGGACCAACACAAAAAGGAATGCCTGCTGGCATGAACAGGAAAGACTAAGGTTGTTCCTCATGTACAAACACAAATGCATATAGATGTGGGCTACTCTGGTCTAATTTGAATGGGGGAAAAGTGGATTAACAGCTAAATATTGCTCAAATATGGACAAGCCCAAGGAAACATAAGGGCACCAAACAGCATCAAATAGTGCAAATGCAATGTAACAGAGAGAGATGTGGGGTTTTTTTGGTTGATGCAGATAATCTGAGTTGAATGTGCTACTTTCAAAGCAAAGATCAAAATCAGAGAACATTCTGACTAGCCCTACTTAAGAGGTCTTTAACTTTAGCTGGATTGTGCCCCTACTAATTAAAAAGTGATTTAATTTACTGGCATTGTGTCTATGGCCACAATGTCTTTATTTAAACCTATGTCTTTTTTTTATAAGTTGAAGCAAAAAAAGAAAGGAAAAATAAAGACAGACAGGAAGTCTTACAAATATTCACCACAGTTATAAAGATCACCAAACTGAATTTCCTGTCCCCTTGATTGTTTTATTAATTTTATTGTTTTCTGTGCCATTAGCTTGCCTTCAATTGTCCTCCTCATATCCTCATCAATTCATATCTAAACATGGGTTTACCTGTGAAGGAGGGTGAGCCCACACAGATTGCAACCTGTGGGTTCAAGCATGAATGATTAAATGGGTAATAGGCTGAGCGTGTTTGCCACAGAACAGATGCCTGCACATGATGATGGCATCATCAGCCTACTCAAAGCAGGGATGGGGCCATTACTGGTAATTACAGTTAATCATCCACAATAGTCTTTACCCAGATACAGATCAACTCTGAGCGCTAGCCTAACAGGACCTAATGAGTGTAATGGAGGATGAAGAAAGTCTGATTAAACCTGTGAAACAATGAATGACCTGAACAGATGATGCATTGTAATTCCACCTTCTCTTGCTCTCTCCACAACCCATCACTCAGTTAAATCAGTGTTGGTTATCTGGAAAATTAGTCACACAGCAAAGAGTGCATTTTGAGTTGAATGCAAAGAGATTCAAATTCTCTGTAAAGGATGCAATGCAACCCAAAAGGATAGCTGTGCAATTTGAGTACAAAGGTAGATATGCAATTATAAGGCCATGTCAGTGACAGCAGCAAAGTCAGTTACATCAGAGGAGTCACTGGAGTCCAGATTGTCAAAACATAATAGCTCCTTCTGTGTGCTCATGGCATGAAGGGAGCTCCACATAGAGGAGCCCCTTCCCGTGTCATGTGGCTTCTTTGGGTCTGTCCCCCAATGTCTACATGAAGGTTCTTTGCTGCAGATGCCCACCTGATGCATGAGCATCAGGGGTGGAGCCAGGAAACCTACTCAGCATTGGGGTAGGACCAGTGCTGTGACTCCGCATTTAGCTGCCTTCATATGATTCATACGAGAAGGATGATAATATTGAGCTCGTCTTTGGAAATGGGATTTCCATTAGTGCTGTGCGAAAATCTGTTCTCCCATCCTCTGTGAAAGAACCTTCTTTTTTTTCTGTCTCATTTTCAGGGCAATTGAGAATTTCTGTGGGCCTCAGGTTTTGAACTTACCTGACCACAATGAGCTGGATGAGGGTGGCATGTGTGTTTTTCTTTCCAGGAAACATTTCTCCAGCACTCTGCAGCCTCCTTGGCTGCCTGTGCTTCCTAACACGGTAGGAGTTACATCCTGATGGTTTCTCCTGGGTTTTAAACTGAAATATGATTACCTGGGAAGGTTGCAGAGTGCAGGCCACCAGTGAGATGATTTGTAGAATGTAAGAAAGGACCCTCTCGCACCTTGGCCACTTCAAAAGATATAAATCAAATAATAAATAAAAATAAAATAAAATTTACAAATGCTGGAGGCAGAGCAATAGAAATCAAGGCACCATACGGTTGTCAGGTCCAGGCCTTGAGAGAGCTTGTTGTCCCTTTAAAGCTGCAGAGAATAGATAATTTCACTCAGCCCAGTTTTTCCCACCACAGTGGTTCAGTGATAAGTTTGGCAGAATGGCTCTTTGTATGCATCTCAGAACCATTACCATGTTATTCCCTTGCAGCAAAAAACAACCAAGTCCATGTAGCACCTTAAATACTAGCACATTTATTGTGGTTTAACATGTAGGCAATTTTTCTCCCAAGGGCTGCTAATGGCAACCACTCACATGACCCTCACACGATGCTTTACAATACCTGTGCAAAAAGCCCCTGCTGTGGTTTATGCTACCATTGGGATGCCTTTCATCAACTTTGCTAGTTCCTGAGGATCAGGTTGTAAGTAAACTAATTCATGATTTGTAGCTTAGTAGTGTGCAATTTACTTCCACTTTAGCTTTGTAGTTTGTGCTCTTCTCTTTGAATAACAAGGCTCTTTTTGATGTTTACTGAATATGCATATTTTCTACTTTAGTGCCTGCTTTTCATCCTGTTCTCCACTGGAATTATAAATTCCCTGGATAAGCAAGCCATTCCTACTTCCACTTAATGCAAATGTGATCAAATAAACTGCATATTGTATCAAATACAAACAAGTGTAATACTTGTAAAGCTAACAGCATTTGCTAGAATGTTACTTGAAAAATATTTTTTTATGAACAAGGCCCATGGGAGATCCGTAACCTGCACCAAAAGAGCACATTAAGTCAAAAGGGGAAATGAGTGTACGGCAGAGGAAAAAGCCATTGATGAAATAAAATAATACTAATACTAATAAAAATCAGGAACAATTTCCTTTACAAGGGGAAAGAATAGTGCTCGTGTAACCCATTACATGATTACTCAAATGTAACAGCTTGCCTGATACCCAATAAGCTTGCTTGGTACATATTTGAATGTTTTTTTGGCACTAGGCAAAGAATATCTTGTTCTTCCAGACCTTCTAACATCTCTTTAACATCTCTATCCTTCAACATCGCTGACATTTTATCTTAGCTTCTGCAGAATAATAGTAACTTGGTTAGTTTTTAGTTTTTGTGGTTACATTGGTTATTTGTCTCTCTCTATGGGCTCCTCCAGATGATCCACTTGTTCAGCATTCATCCTGATTTGCTTGCACAAAACTTAAGGTGGGTGGCTAGACTATGTCTGGTCTTTATTGAGTGTTTATTCTGATTTGTTTATGGGGAGGTTACATGAAAATGAGCATTCATCCTGCATCCATCCTGATTTGCTCATAGGGTATTTCCATGTCCTCCTGTTAGTCATTTGTTCTTCCCACACTTTTCAGTGGATTTCCCCATCACTTTCAAAACTGCAAAAAGTCAGCTTTTTATATATATATATATATATATATATATATATATATATATTGATTTGTTAGGCTAGGGCAACAGAGCTCGTTAATCCATTTTACACACGGAAACCTAAAGTTCCAGTATGTGCTTGAATCTCTCTCACAATATACTGACAGTCTAGAAGCATGCTATGTTGGATTTTATCTGTTGCATTGGTTTTGATTTATTGTTTTATTGATTTGTTGTGTTTGTTTGCATTTTGTCCTATTTTAGTGTGTATGTCACCTGAAGCATATTTTTGATTAGGTGACTCATAAGTTGAAATAAATAATAAAAATCAACAGGGTTTGGTCCCAAGCAAATATGCACTGGATCACAACAGAGGGCTACAATGCTAAACACACTTTCTAGTAAGCTCCATTAACTTCTGAGTAAATATGCATATGATAAGGCTCTTTGTACAGAATCCCATATTACAGTATCACTAAAAATGTTAACACTTGCTGTAACACCTCCTGATTCCGACCATGTTGTATCTTTCAGTTTTTTGGTTTTAAAAGAACCTTGATACAAGTTTGAGCTTCTTCCTGTTGGCATCCTTGATCTTGTTTCTAATTCTGTGGCAATTTCTGATGACCATAGGGACTAGAAACTTTTAAAATAAAATAAAATAAACACTGTTTCAGTTTTGGACTCCTAGTTTTTCAGTCTATATCCAGAGAAGCAATTCCTTTTGCTTTGATACTGGTAAGCCAACTGTGCCTGTCATATACTGAAGGGTGAACTTTAAAAATCATCAGGGATTCAGACGGGGGAAACTGATCTGAATCTTATCCCTGCTTCTTATATTTGAAGAACTAGGATGAAAATCTCACTAGAGCTGATTTTCTCAACAACTATTGGGTACACCACACATCTAGGAAGACACAACCCCCTCCCCAGCTTCTTTCACAGCATCATTCATCTTCTGCTCCTTCCTGAATGTGAAAGTGCAGAGGCTCCTCAAATTGAAAATCTCTTTGGAAGAAAAGCAGTTAGAGTAACCCGTGAAACCTCAAAAATGTCTCTGCTTAGGTTTGGGTTGAACTCTAGAAGACATTCTTTTATTTATATTGATTTGTTCATCATCAGCTCATTGCAGGCAGTAAGTTTTAGTTTTGGGGAATGGAGAGGCAAATAACAGAAGTATCAAAACATCAAGATGAATTGAGTTATGCACACACACACACACACACACACACACACACACACACACACACACACACACATACACAGACAAAGCCTACATGTTGGATGTTGGTGCTTAACCTGAACTATGGATGGAAATATCTGTCAGTTTCAGTTCTCCCAGTTTCTCATTTTTCAAATCTTTAATTCAGTTCTCCACATTTCTGGAGCAAGTTGCAGTTTATTTGTTTTTAAAAAAATCCTCATGAAACATTTCCATCATTTTAGTGTGAATTTCTCTTAATACATACATTTTTGTAGGCAGTTTTGACAAATACACATTTTTGCAGGTAATTTCTCATCATATAATGCATTTTTGTATGTTATTTTCACATATAGTCATTTTCCTGCACACTTTCCCTTAATATATGCATTTTTGTAAACCTTGTTTGGTTGGTGAACTGCATTGCAAAATTTGGATGAGTGCAAATTTTGAAAGATGGCTGTGTTTTGGTTCTCATGTTGTTTCAGAAACTGAATTTATTAGATCTGGCTTGAAATGCAAATTGAATCAAATTTCTTGCCTATCCCTAATGTTTACAGATCCAGGAAGAATAACCAACACCATTTATGGTATTTTAAACTGTAGAAAATGTAACGTTTAGAATGGGGATATTTCTGTAATTATGAAATGTATCAACATATACATGTGGTGTCTCCAAACTTCCAGCTACTACTTTTTAACATGAGACTTAATGTTATTTGAACAAGGTCTGAAGGTCCAGCAATAAGAACATAAGAAAAGTCCTGCTGGATCAGGTCAGTGGCCCATCTACAGTAGCATCCTGTTCTCACAGTGGCCAACCAGATGCCTGTAGGAAGCTGCCAAGCGGGACCTGAGCGCAACAGTACTCTCTTCACTTGTGGTTCCCAGTAACTGGTATTCAGAATAGGAATAAGGGAGAAATTAAATTCAGTTCACAACTGAAGCTGAATCTATCAAATGTGCACTTCCCAATACAATATGTGAACCAAAATACAGCCGGCCTCCAAAATTCACACTAATCCGAATTTTGCAATGCAGTTCTACAACTAACCAGTGTGTACAAAACTATATAAATTAGGGAGAAATGTATATAAAAATGAATATATTAGTGAAAATAATATACAAAGATTCATTAGTAAAAATGTATACATTAGTCAAAATTGCATACAAACATGTCTTTATTAGGAGAAATTTGTTATGGAAATATATATATATATATATGCAGAGATCCTCAGTGGTCTGAGCTGTGTGTGTGCCAGTGTGTGTATTTACCTAAGTCGCAGGCTTTTACCCTGCATTTAGATTACTGAGAAGACTTTATAAAATAAGAAAAGCTACTGTATTTATAGAAGTACATAGTAGACGCTCCTGTCGAAACCCTGGTCAATCTGTGGAATACAGAAATGACCCGGGCAGCTGACACGATCGCCCCAGTGCGCCCTCTCCTTTGCAGAGCTCAAGTGGCTCCGTGGTTTACCCCAGAGCTAAGAGTGATGAAGCAAGAAAGGAGATGGCTTGAGTGCAAACGGAGACGAACTCCCGACGGATGTAATCTTGCACTTGTGAGGGCCTCTACCAAGCTCTATGTGAAAGCGGTGAGGGCAGCGAAGAAGCAGTACTTTGCTGCCTCCATTCAGTCATCTTCTAACCACCCAGCGGAACTTTATAAAGTTGTTCGGGGACTTTTACACTCTGGTCCTCAGAATGCAATAATACCATCAATAGCCCGCTGTAATGAGTTTGCGAGACATTTCCAAGACAAGATCATGAACATCCGCCGGGACCTTGACTCCAATATTGTAACAGTTGAACCTAATGAGGTGTCCAGAGCACAGTCTTGTCCTGTTTTATTGGATGAATTTCAGTTGGTACAGCTCGAGGATGTGGACAAGGTGCTTGCACAGGTGCGGCCACCACTTCTGCTCTGGATCCTTGCCCCTCGTGGCTAATAAAAGCTAGCAGGAATGGAACAGCCGGATGGGCCAAGGAGGTGATCAATGCCTCTTTACAAGAGGGAGTGGTACCACCCTGCCTGAAACAGGCGGTGGTGAGACCGCTCCTAAAAAAATCCTCCTTGGACCCTGAAAACCTTGACGACTATAGACCGGTAGCAAATGTTCCATTCCTGGGCAAGATTTTAGAGCGTGTGGTCGCTCGCCAGCTCCAGGCTCTCTTGGACGAAACTGATTATTTAGATCCATTTCAATCGGGCTTTCGGCCGGGGTTTGGTACAGAAACAGCCTTGGTCGCTCTGTATGATGACCTGTGCCGGGAGAAAGACAGAGGGAGTGTAACTCTGTTGGTTCTCCTGGATCTCTCAGTGGCTTTTGATACCATCGACCATGGTATCCTTCTGGGGCGTCTTGCGGATTTGGGAGTTGGAGGCACTGCTTGGCAATGGCTGCGCTCCTATCTCGAGAATCGTCTCCAGAAGTTGGTGCTTGGGGAGCATTACTCAAATCCCTGGGTACTCCAATATGGGGTCCCGCAGGGTTCAGTTCTGTCCCCCATGCTCTTTAATATCTATATGAAGCCGCTGGGTGAGGTCATAAGGAGATTTTGGAGTGCGTTTCCAGCAATATGCTGATGATACGCAACTCTACTTCTCCTTTTCATCTTCTTCAGGTGAGGCTGTTGATGTACTAAACCGCTGCCTGGCCGCGATAATGGACTGGATGAGAGCTAACAAACTGAGACTCAATCCTGACAAGACTGAGATGCTGTTGGTGAAGGGGCTCTCTGCCCAGATGGTTGACGTCCGACCTGCCCTAGACGGGGTTACACTCCCCCTAAAGGAGCAGGTCCGTAGTTTGGGGGTCTTATTAGATCCGCTCCTGTCACTGGAGGCTCAGGTAGCCTCGGTGGCACGGAATGCGTTCTACCAGCTTTGGCTGGTGGCCCAACTACGACCCTACCTGGACAGGGAGAACCTCGCCACAGTTATCCATGCTCTGGTAACCTCTAGATTGGATTACTGTAATGCACTCTACGTAGGGCTACCTTTGAAGATGGTTCGGAAACTTCAGCTGGTGCAGAATGCTGCGGCCAGAGTTCTTACTGGGACAAAGAAATTTGACCATATAACACCTATTCTGGCCCAACTGCACTGGCTACCAATATGTTTCCGGGCCAGATTCAAAGTGTTGGTTCTTACCTATAAAGCCCTTAACGGCATCGGACCGCAATACCTGGCGGAACGCCTCTCCCGCTATGTATCTACCCGCTCGCTGCGCTTGACGTCGAAGGCCCTTCTCCAGGTTCCAACGCATAGCGAGGCCTGGAGAGCAATAACTAGAACTAGGGCCTTCTCAGTAGTGGCCCCCGAATTATGGAACGACCTCCCTGACGAAATACACCTGGCGCCTTCTTTGTTATCTTTTCGGCGCCAGGTAAAGACCTACCTCCAGGCTTTTTAAATTTAAATTTTAAATTTCAAATGTTAATTTTAATTTTTTTTTTGTTGCAATCTTGTTTTCACATATGTTTTATAGTGCATTTTATTTATACTCACTTGTATTTTAACCTGTTTTTATTGTTGTACACTGCCCTGAGAGCTTATTGCTAAAGGGCGGTATAAAAGCACAATTAATAAATAAATAATAAATAAACAATTAATAATAAGAAAGGCATATGTAGTTCTAAATAACTAAGTTGGAGGTGCAATGCCCAGATTTGGGTATTGCCCTCATGGCTCAGGAGAGAGAGCAAAGACAAAGATGTCTCCTCTCTCCTCAGACAGTCCAAGAAGAAGAAGAAAGACGAAGGAGGGGCAGATAAGCTTCCCTGAGCGTATCAGTTTACAACGGAAGGAAGTTAGGTAGAGAATGGCACAGGCAAAGGTAGGGAAGCCTAGCCAACTGGAGGACCCTAATGCTATCTTTCTTCTGGAATACAAACAAAAGAACCCAGACAGGAGTTGCTCTTGCCCCCACTTCCAACAAACACACACTAAGATGCTGAATAATTTTATTTATTTATTTGTTCTTTTAAAAATTGCAAATTGCTGCAGAAATGTAGAGGGCTGAATTTAAGATTAGAAAAATGGGAAATGGAGGGAACAGATCCTTCCATCCCTAATTCAGAGGCATATTCATCCAACAGCTGAGGTAGAACATAACCATCATGGCTAATAGACATTGATACCTTTATCCTCCATTTATTTTTGTCAAACCCTGGACTCATTCCTCTGTAAACTGACACACAGTTTCTCTACCAGTCTCACTATATTGCAATCCTGTGTTCACTTGCCTGAGATTCAATGGATTAGGTAAACACCTATAGGACTGCATTGTAAGAGAGGATATAATAGAAGTTGATAAAAACATCTTCCTATCTACTTTCTCACAACATGCTTAATTTGGTAAATGACTTATCAAGTCTTCTCTTCATTTCTTTTTTCAAAACAAACCCCCCTCCCAGCATTGTCACTGTTCCTCATAGGGAAGCTGCTTCAGCCTCTGGATCATTTTGGTTGCTGTTTTCTGCATCCTTTCCAGCTCTGTAATATTCTTTTTGAGATGAAGTGATCAGGCTGTACACAATATTTCATATGTGACCACATTATAGATTTGTATATGGATTTTAACATACTAGCAGTTTTATTTCCATTCCTTTTGATGATAATCCCATCTCCTAGCATGGGATTGTTCACATGTGCCACACACGTGGGTTGAAGTTTTTGCTGAACCATTCACAGCCCCAATGTACATACTTACAGTGAACTTCACATGCCATTTTGTTGTCCATTCATCTGGTTTGGAAAAAAAACCCTTTCATGCTCTCCACAATCCACTTTCATTTTCACGATCCTGAAAAAAATTGATGTTATTCAGAAACGGATCACCTCACCATTCACTAAGGCTATGTTTGGATAGGGGTTATGATGTTTGTGTTGTAGGAATTCTGCTTTCCCAACTTGGAAGGAAGATACAAGGACTAGGTCAACTGCTCCTAACCTGGTGTCCTCCAGATGTTGTTGGATTACAAGTCCCATCACCCCTAACCATTGGCCAAGCTGGGTGGGTCTGATGAGAATTACATATGAAGAAATGTAGGAAGCTGCATCTAACTCAGTATTGTCTGCACTGACTGGCAGTGGCTCTCCAGGGTTTCATACTGGATTCTCTTAAGTCCTACCTAGAGATGCCCCAGATTGAACCTGAGACCTTTTGCATGTAAAGCAGATGCTCTACCACTGAGCTATGGCCATTCCCAAAGTAGAAGTTTGAAACATCTGGAAAAACATTGGGAACCTGAAACATCAGATTGGGGAAAGCTAGACTAGGCAATCTCTGGGTTTAGGCTACTTCTAAAACTCACAAGGATGGTGGAACTTTGTAAGTTATTTTCTCCCAGCTGAGGATTCTTCAAGTTTGTTTGAGTTGCCTATCACTTGTGAAGGTGTGCTGTGCATGATGATTTCGGCATTAACTGGAGCACAGCACATTAATTTTGCTCTTAATGACTGTGTTATATTGTAGCTATTTTCTCTTGTCAGCAGAGAATGTCTTTCAGCTGCTGTGAAGGTGTTTCTAATCTGTTGCATGACTTTCTCACAACTGAGTGGAAGGAAAACTGAGGTATTTTATTTATGGTTAAACAGTTGCAGTCTCTCCCGAAAAGGGAACTTTATGAAGACACTTTCATTTTAACAAAGCTCAGAAAACAAAGAGATGACTGGAAAGTTTTTTTATATACTTAATTATAGTGTGTTCCTACATGTCTAATATGCTATTAATTCCAAAATAACTCTCATAATCCTTAAAAAGGGGAAAGAATGGCGCTACTCTGTTTTTACCTGTATTCCCACCAGCAATTATGAAGGCTGAAAACATTGAATGTTCCATTTGCCAATATTGTTATATTTATTAATCACTCTTTGCCAGTAGCAAGCTGGTTTACAGTCATGCTACAACGTGGAATGCTTTTAAAAATGTATTGAATCACAATATACAAGTCCCAGGAGGTGAAAAATGCCATCTATAGGCCTGCACAAATTGTGACCTACCAGGCCAAAAACAGACCATCCGCCACGTATTCTGAGCCTCCCAGATACTTGACAAACCCTTTCTCTAAGTGTACAATCCCAGGTGGCAGGCAGAAAAGCCAGCAGGTTTATTGATGTCCCTCCCTGGGGAGCCAAACTCACATGACTAGCAGACTGCATTTAGGATGGAATATCATACGATAGGCAGGACTACGTTAGCTTTAAACTTGCATTTGAATACTCTCCCTCCATCAGATTGGTTAATGACAGTGAATTGTTGCCTGACCCTGTATTGTACGGTTTCACTTAGGGCAGAACTATAATGTGTGTGTGTAGGGGGGAGACTTTAAAAATCATTGCAGCAGCTGAGGATGTAATGTGAACTGAACAATAATGAAGTCCTCTGGGTAGCTCCCAATAAGAAAGTAAATAACAATAACTGATATACAAAAAAGCATAAAACCATTAAAAAAGGGGGGGACTACATAACATAAATACAACAAAACAGAGTTGGCTGCACCCCCAAATTATAAACAGATTTTAAAAGCAGATGCTCAAATTTACAAAGTTATTTAAAAGGCCTGGGTGTACAGAAAGGTCTTCACCTGCTTGGTGCCAAAAAGACCACAAAGATGGCGTTAGGTGAGCATTCATAGAATCATATATAAGGCCATCAAGTCCAACCCCCTGCTCAATGCAGAAATCCAAATCAAAGCATTCTCGGGAAGACTGTTTCATAATCTTCTGAAAAGGCCCAATCCATGGTGGATACCTAACTCACTTCATTTGGTGTGTGTACCCAGATTAGGATTCCAAATATAATCTGAAGGTTTAAATAGGTACAAAAGGGAAAATGCAGTCACGCTGGAAGTACAACAGCAGAAATCATTCAGTTCATTCTGTTAGCAGCCAATCAAGAGGTGGGTGGCAGTGGTTGTGCTGCCCAGCAAGCAGTCAGAATGGCATTATCCTTGCTGAGGTAGCTTGTGCTCTGATTGGCTGTGTAGTTCTGAGGGGTTTTTCCTCTGTATGTTTAATTATATGTCTCAGTGCTATGAATAAGGCCTGAATTAAGAAAGACAAAATGTCTCTGTTTATTTCTCTTCATATTATGTACTGTTTTTGTTCCATTTATCCAGTTAATTATTACCAGTTTCTTTTCTCTCTGGATTCAAGTGACTCTGCTTACAAGCCATTCAAGTTTAGACTGAACATCAGGAAAAACTTCCTAACTGTTAGAGCCATACGACAATGGAACCAATTACCTAGAGAGGTAGTGGGGTCTCTGACACTTGAGGCATTCAAGAGGCAGCTGGATAGCCATCTGTCAGGAATGTTTTAATTTGGATTCCTGCATTGAGCAGGGGGTTGGACTTGATGGCCTTATAGGCCCCTTCCAACTCTACTATTCTATGATTCTAAGTAGAACGGGTCCAGAAATGGACTGGGAGCCAGTACAAACTGACAAAGCACAGGTGCAATATGTGCAAGATACTCAGCCCCAGATAATAATTTTGCAGTCCTGTTTTGGACCAACTGTAGTTTCCACGGCCATTCTACCTTAAATACCACCTTTTCCCATATGTGACTACCCAAACCTGGGAGATGGGAAAAAGAACAGAACCCAACAAAACCCCAAAGCACAACTGCCAAAGGGTCAAGCAGTAACTTTCCAGCACCACCTTCTGGAAACAGACTGCTAGTGAACCAACTCTAAGTAGTGTCTCCCATACCTAACCCGGACAGCCTATGCAGGATGATAGCATGGCTGATGGATATAAAACGTTATCAAGGGGTCCAGGAGAATCAACAGAGTTGCATTTCCATGTCTTTCTCCTGGTAAAGGTCATCCCACAGGGGGACCAAAGTTGTCTCCATCCCCAGACCAGACCTGAAAACCATACCTTTGGAGTTATTTTGATGCCTAAGGCCAGAGCTTGGAAATAACTAGTTACAAGTAACGAATTACTTGTAATTCATTACTTTTTTGAGTAACGAGTGGGTAATTCCTTTACATTTTGATTGTAATAGAACTAGGAGTAATTTTACTACTTTTGTGGAGTAATTGTAACGTTTCCAGAATTACTTTTGGGCATTACTTGGGGGGGAAGCAGGGGACGTCTTCTGCTCCTCTGATTTGTGGATGAAAATCATGTGCCTCAAACTGGGCTTCTGTGCAGTGTTGCTCTTTCCTCATGCTCTGTGGATGGGTAGGAGGTGACAAGGGAGGAGGCAGAGAGTGAGACGGGGTGGAGTGGAGAAAACAATTATTTTAAAAAATGGGTAGTGGTGGTGAAGAATGGAGTGGAGGGAAAAAGGATCCAGAGGTCAAGAAAATGGATAAAGGAGGAGAAGGAGGCAGCAGCAGAATGGAGAAAAAGAACTGTGGAGGTAAAAGATGACTCTGTGTGTGTGTGTGTGTGTGTGTGTGTGTGTGTGTGTGTGAGAGAGAGAGAGAGAGAGAGAGAGAGAGAGAGAGAGAGAGAGAGAGAGAGAGAGAGAGAGAGAGAGAGAGAATACTGTGTTTGCACTTGGTACACAAAGTGGCCTCCACCACCCTCTCTGGCTACTGTGCTGCATTTGCAGTATTTTAACTTTTTTGCATCTCAGGGGAAAATGTTTACTTGAGTGTGTGTCCTTTAGTTGGTGGCAGGGCAGGGTCTGGGAGGTGGTTAAGTGAGAGAGATTATGCTGGCTGCCTGAGGCGGGGGGTTGCACTTGGTTTGACGTGCAAAGATCTGAGTAGTGGCCTCAGCCTCCCTCCCCACCACCCTTACCTGCGGAGAGACCACCATTGCTATCTTATGAATAAAAATAATTATTCTACTACCTCTGTATGTGTGTGTTTATTTTTAATGTTGTTTTAGGCTACGTAGATGCGCAGCAGCCAAGGCCAGCACCTTGTAGGCTTTTTTTTCTAAAGTAACTGAAATGTAATTATAGTGATTACTTTGGAGGAAAAGTAATCACTTACTTTCAGAGCAATTGTAATGGTAATGGTAATTACTACTTTTTTGGGCCATGTAACTGTAACTGTAATTTATTACTTTTTAAAAGTAATCTTCCAAGCTCTGCTTAAGGCCTTTAGCATATTAGTATTGCATGATGGTTTGATTTATTTGTATCATGTTTTTTGCATTATGTTGGAAACCATTCAAGAATTACTATGCAATGAAGGGCAGTCTATAGATTTTGTTCCTCATTCTGGGGCTAAGAGAATGGAGATGTTGCTGATGTTCCACCCATCCCACTGCCCATCAGCCTCCATGGCTAAGCTGCTTAGGGGAGGTTTCGGGGGTTGTGATAAACCCCAGGACTGTGATGGAGGGGGGCTTCAACATCTGTGCCAAAGGTCCATCTTGAGTCTCCATGGCTTCTATAACTATCATGGGGCTGTCTCAATTCATTACAGACCCAAAGCACATGGCAGGACACACCCTTGATCTGGTCTTTGCTACAGAATGGGCAGCTGGAGAGCTGTTAATAGGCTGGTTTGTAATGAGCTGTTGTCAGTCAAAATCTCACCAGGGAATGGCAAGGGCAATGCCTCCCTATAGGGGTGGAGGGCCTATTAAGAGGGTCCACCCCTGGAAATCCAATGGATTTCAGTGTATTTATTTATTACATTTATAACCCACCTTTCTTTTTATGCTAGAAACCCAAGGCAGCTTACATATGGTTCCCAGGCAATCACCCATCCAGGCACTGACCAGAACTGACCCTGCTTAGCTTCAGCAGGGAGCTGGCCTTATGTGCCTTCAGACCATAGCCTGGGACATGGTTTGCACCCTAGTCTCACTGTGGAACTGCAGGACAGAAAAGGGCATCAAAAATCACTCCCAAATGCCCATTCTTATGCTAAGGAGCCTACATAGTCCCATAGTGTTCTGGGGATCTGTGAGTGATGAAACAGAAAGGATTGTGGCTAAAGCATAAGTGACATTAATCCTGAGACCAATCTGACCAAACACAGGTAAGAGCATATTATCATGCATAACAATGTGGTGGTGATAGCGGCGAAGGATTACTTCTGCACCATCATTTGCATCCTCAAGCAGATGTCCATCAGAGCTTTTCCGGTTTGTGAATGGTCTTGTTAAATCTAGAGAGGTTAGGAGTATGGGAGGCCTGCTGTGACACATTTGCTAGGCACTTTGGGGATAAAGTCACTTGGATCTGCAGAGAATTGGATCCCACAGTTAGGATCTGCCAATGGAAGCATCCAGAACACATCTCAGAAGGAGCCAAACCAACCCATGCTGTCCTTACACAGACCTATTTGTAAGTGTTTTAGAAAGACAATTCTGCTCACAGCCTTAAGGTTGTTTCTTTTTTTAAAAAAATAAATCTTGCCCCACCTTCTATCAGGTTCTCCAGATCTCACTCCCATCACTGGTCTGTATTCCGGTATAAAAGGATAAATCTTTAAAATAATTTTTTCCCCTAATGAAACACCCATTGATATCAAAGACATAAGACGGTCAGAGGAACTGCTGGCATAACTATCTTTAGTAATACTAAAGTACACCTACAGGACAGTAAGCAGTAAAAAAGTTAACAGCTTTCTCCTGCATATATTAGATGGTTTATAAAGGATATCTAGTGTAATGACAAAATAAAAGATGAAGTAGACCTCTAGATTAATTGTGAGGTTGGGGTGTTTCTTTTTGTAAGATGAAGCTCAGAGTTTCACAACTGCCCACACCTTTAGAAGCGTAAGAGTTCTTGGTTTATTAGCCACTTCACAGATTTGTGGTGATGACACATTGTGGAAACATTTCTGCTAGACAATTTAAATTGGCTTTTAGTTTTGGGCCAGAATAGTTGACAGTACCCTAGATTTAAACAAATCAATACGCTTTTGAGGTCAGAGTGACCTGGAGGTTAACAGTTTATCTCACTAAAAATTCCACAGATGCTGAATGCGTGAAGGAATGCTTTCAGGTTATTTAATTCTATATTTGATAATCATAGCTGCACCTGGGAGGCCTCCAGGAAGCATGATCTCCTAGGTTTGACTATGATTATTAAAATAAAGAGGAATCCAGCAGTATGAATGGCATAGCCTGACCTGGTTCTGCAATGGTTCCTACCAGCCTTCTTGACTTGCAGGGACCAGGGAGGCTGAAGAACACTTTTCATGTTTACTGCTGGGGCGGAATGCATTGAAACAGTACATCTGATCCCCATTATTAGAGCTATGGATGAGTCTCAATAAGCTATCATAAGCTGCATCATAGTAGGGGCAACATTCCAATTTTCTAGCATGCCAGACCAAGGGCTTAACTGGATTACCACTCTGCTGATTATGCTATTCCTTCCCAACAGAGACATGTTTAACTCATTGGAGAAATGGCAGACTTTCTATTCTCTCTCCTGGCTGTCAAGGGTCGGCTGCCAGTCATTGGTTGTGTAACGTAGGCAACAAAGTACTGAAATGGAGCCACAAGCAAAACAAACAAATCCCCAACCCTTCCATTGCTTATTAAGAAGAATTATTGAAACACAGCTTCTGTGAAAATGTGGTGTACATTTGTAGATACTCATAGCCCTCCAAGATTTTCCCCAAAGCTATCTGTTCCAAACCACTGATTATATGCATGTCAAATAATTGTGTATGGAAGTACTCTGACAACCAACCATATATATGTAATTATTTAAATTCTGTTGTGGTAGTTAATAGTTGACTGTTAATTGTTGTTTGATGTTGACAATTATGTACACAGAAATTAAAAGAGATTTTTGAAAACAGAATTTGCATACTGAAATTTTGGTGGGAGGTTTCAGTCCTGTTTATCCAGTGTTCTCACTGCTTAGAAATTGACCAGCTACAAAACTTTTCACCCTCCATTTTGTAATGTGCTGTAGTATTACTCAGTTTTTCTATGCAACTACAGTTCCCAGCACTAAGCACACTATTATTCACACACAAATAGCTGAAATGATATCCAAACCATACAAAATCAGCAGTGACATGTAATCACCCAGAGTCAAGTTCAGCACGTTTAGCTACTCAGGGTGCAATCCAAACCCCAAATCCACCAGAATGAGTGGAATTTGGAATAGGAGGATCTCTGGCTGGGCTGGCTGAAGTCTCTCCTCCTGGCTCAGCTCGAGAGATGTAGGTCCTCTATCCTGGCTCAGCCAGGGCTTGGCCAGGTCAGCGGAGCTCACTTGAAGACACCTGAGTCAAGGCTGGGTTAAGTCCCCCAAAAAGTGTGTTCTGGGTACAGGGCGGAGGTGGGAGAGGGCAAGGAGAGACTTATACCTATTCCAAACTCCTGTGACCTAGCAACCCAGTGGACCATAGCCAGCAAAAAAGGTGGTGTAAATCAAATTCCTCCAAAATTCTCCTGTATGGAGTTTGGAGTAGAGGCAAATTACACTGCCATAATTTACCCTAGTGTAAATTATACTGGCTTCGTATAATTTGGATTGCTCTGTTAAGAAATAAGTTCAGGGCTGTATCCAACTTACTTCTACTCAGAGTACACTGGTTAAAATTAATGGTCCAAAATTAGTCAGGTCCACTCATTTCAACGAGTTAACACTGCATATGACTACCATTGGATACAACTATCCATCTCTAATAGCATAGGAAGTCATTTTTTTAATGGCTGCCAGAAATTTAGGCCACATCTGCACCTTACATTTAAAGCACTCTAATGCCACTTTAAGAGTCATAGCTTACTGTCAGTCCCCCCATCTGCGGTCTGGTCTCATAATGGATCTCTGACACTGGCCCCAGCACAGGTCTCTCATGATCTCACTACTAGGCACCACCACCTGACACTCTGTAACACAATACTGCCCTGAGACTGTGCCTTAGTCTCCTCCACAGATTGCTGTGTAGTGACTGGGTGCACTTTCAGGCCACAACCCCCTGTATCTTTCTGCCTTTAAAGATTACAGCCCTGGATTGCTTTTGGATACCTGCTGCTGTTACGCTATCCCTTCACCGCTGCCACCATTGATACTGTTCCCAGCTTTGGTATTTGCTCTGCCCACCCTTTTGGTCTATAATATCCCAGCCAAGGATCAGGCGTGTTAAACCAAAACAATTTATTTATTAACACAAGGAATAAACAAGATTACTTTAAGTTCAGTCAACATGTGTGTGTTGCGTAACATGTGTAAATAGTTTTCTCTTTATATATATTAGTCCTAAAACCTGCCTCACTACTTGCCTAAACACAAATCCACCCCTCCAAAACCCAGAACCAACAACCAACCCGTCATTCTCTCATTTATACCTTCAATCACCCAGACGCTCAGCCAATCACAACTCAGCATTCCTCAACATTCCAACCCATGTACTCCCCCCTCTCACTCTCTCACTACTTTTACCCTACAAAATTGACATTTACCATAACTACTGTACAACATTTACAGGGGCATCACAATTTCCCCCTCCCTTTAACAAAAGCATAGTATTCTTCTTGTGCCCAAGAATAATATGACGTGTTACAACAGAGTTCATATTACTCAACAGGAGAGTGTCCATCCAGTCCAACTTCCTGGTCAGGTGACTGAAGTCTCTGGAACATGTCTGTAAAGTTTGTCTGCACTCACATTGTCCATTCCTTTAATATGTAAAAGGCCACTAGATATTCCTGCAGTGCCCACAACCATCTCTGGAGTATGGCGTTACTGTTCTTCATGGAATCCAGCCACATCAGCACATGATGATAGGTGACCACAGTAAATCTTCCCCACACATAGGGATGCAGTTTACTCAGGGCCCACACAACAGCCAAGCATTCATTTTGCACTGACGAGTAATTTCTCTCTCTCATTGTCAGCTTTCTGCTCAGGAAGGCAATAGAATGGTTGATGCCTTCCCTTTTCTGCATCAGCACAACTCTGAGACCCTGATCAAAAGCGTCAGTGGCCACAATGAAAGGCTGCTCATAGTCTGGAGCTATTAGCACTGGACTCTGGCATAGTGCCTGCTTTAATTGGTCAAAAGCTTTTTGGCACCTTTCACTCCACTCCACTCTCTCTGGTTGTTTCTTTTTAGTTAGTTCATGCAGTGGGGTAGCTATTTCCCCAAACCCCTTGATAAACCTTCTAGAGTACCCTGCCATACCCAGGAATGCTCTCACTTGCTTTTTGTTCAGTGAAACAGGCCAAGATGGTATACCCCCCACTTTATTCCATAAGGGGATTATTTTGCCACTTCCCACCTTATGTCCTAGGTATGTTACCTCGGGTAATCCAAATTTACACTTTTTAACTTTAATGGTCATTCCAGCCTTTTTAAATGCCTCTAACACTGCAGTTAAGTGTTGTAAATGCTCTGGCACTGACTTGCTAAAGATAGCCACATCATCAATATAAGCTATAGCGAAGTCTGACATGCCTCTTAGGATAGTATTGATCAGTCTTTGGAGGGATGCAAGTGAATTCCTAAGCCCAAACAGGCGTGTTCGTGAATTCGTACAGCCCATCAGGTGTGTTAAATGCAGTTTTGCTACAGGTCTGCTCATCCAACTCCATTTGCCAAAACCCTTTACACATGTCTATGGTGGAGATTATTTTGGCTGCACCCAATAGTCCCAGCATAGAGTCTACCCTTGGTATGGGATACGCATCCAGAACTGTAATTTTATTTATAACCCTGAAGTCGATAGGTTCCAACCTTTTTGGGTACCAACACTATTCTAGATGACCAGGGACTGATCGATTCACATATCACACCCAGCTCTAACATTATTATTATTATTATTGTCTTTATTTATACCCCGCCATTTTTCCAAAACTGGAACTCACGGCAGCTTCCAGATAAAAATACATATAATTAAAAACATACCAAGTCTACATTAAAATAAAATTAAACTATTTCCAATATTAAAACCATACACATATATAGCTAAAAGAGCTCAAACTAGTTTAAAAATAATATAATAGACATTAGCAATGCAGCACCCTTCGCGCCCTATCCTTAATAGCCTTCAATTCCAAAGGCTTGTTGGAATAAGAAGGTCTTTCCTTGTCGGTGGAAGGACTGCAAGGAGGGGATCATTCTTACCTCCCTAAGAAGGGAATTCCAAAGCCTAGTTCTACCAGGTCTATTATCAAAGAGTTCCCCATGCTTACTCAAGACTCTCAGGATTATTTATTTATTTATTATTTGATTTATATCCCGCCCTTCCTCCCAGCAGGAGCCCAGATTTCCTCTTTGACCTGATCATCCACCTCCTCTGACCACTCCCGCTGTTCTAAACCTCCCTCTGTCTTGCTCTCTTACACCAAATCTGGCAAGTCTGGGCCACTCCCTTCAGGAAACAAGGTTACTTGTAAAACCCTTGCATCTCTGGCGTGATAGAGCTTTAATATGTTCACATGTACCTCTTTGTGTCTTTCCCATTTGTCTGATGTTATAACATAAGTCAAGGTGTCTAATTTTTCTCTAATAACAAATGGTCCCTCCCAGCTGGTTTGTAACTTGTCATGTTTTCTGGGAATAAATGCCATGACCATATCCCCCACTTCATAGGTACGCTCTCTTGCTGTCCTGTCATACCAATAGCTCTGTTTTTGTTGAGCTTGGCTCATATTTTCTTGTACCACTTTCATCATGGATTCTAATTTATTACGGAACTTCATCACATAATCTACCATGGACATTTTATATTTCACCAAGGACCCTTTCCAAGAATTCCATAATAACTCTAAAGGACCCCTACCTTTCCTTGCATACATTAATTCAAAAGGTGAAAACCCAGTGGATTCTTGTGGCACCTCCCAGTAAGCAAACAAGCCCACCCTTTTGGTCTGTAATATCCCAGCCAAGAATCAGGTGTGCTGTTAAACCATAACTATTTATTTATTAGCACAAGGAATAAACAAGATTACTTTAAATTCAGTCAACATGCATGGGGTTACATATAATAGTTTTCTCTTTATATATCTTAGTCCTAAAACCTTCCTCACTACCCGCCTAAACACAAATCCACCCCTCCAAAACCCAGAACCAACAACTTACCAACCCCTCTCCAACTGTCATTCTCTCATTTATACCTTCAATCACCCAGACGCTCAGCCAATCACAACTCAGCATTCCTCAACATTCCAACCCATGTACTCCCCCCTCTCACTCTCTACTTACCACATTTACCCTACAAAACTGACATTTATCATAATTACTGTACAACATTTATAGGGGCATCACACTTACCCCCAAAGCATGATAGGAAATGTCATTTGTTAAGGGTGTTGCTGACAGTTGTTAGGACAACCGTATTCCTCTCACAGAGCTACAATTCCCAAAGTGGAATAACAATCAATCCCTCTCCCCAGGAAACTCTATAAATTGTAGCTCTGTGAGACAAATAGTAGTCTCCAAAGAACTCTTAGCACCATTAACAAACTACAGTTCCCAGGATGCTTTTGGGGAAGCCATGGCTCTTAAAGTGGTATAAGAATGCTTTAAATGTCAGGTGTGGATGTAACCAAAATCTCAACTAGAAGTGATACCCCCATTGTACTGTACCTGCAAATAACAGCCATGCTGTTCCGATGCCATTACAGAGACAGCCAAAAGGATCTTCGTACTATGCATTATTCAGGGCAATACCATCTCTGATGTGCCCTGTTTTCTTGAGAACCACTTCTGAATGTCATATTTACAGACTAGCGCTAAAGTATATTGAAATAGGTACCATGGCTGAGGAGCTAAATGCTGCAGTGGGTTAATGCATTAACCTCTCACACCTGAAGACCTGGAGTTCAAATGAGGTTTAGGTCACATGCAAAATTATTGTGGTATCTCACTAAAGTGCCCAGTAGATGTTTGCCTACCTCATGGTGAATTGCCAAATGATCGGTCTGCCTTAGCATGTATGACTGCAGGCGAGGTTTATGTGGATATGCTGGAGAATGTTTAATAGCACCACATGTAGAAATGTTAACTGTGCTCACACAGAGCTGACCAAAGTGAGCTGCACTCCCTTTAATGGGCACCTAATGTGAGTTGTGCTGAGAAAACACAGTCATGCTAGTATTTATTTCGTTCATCTAGATTAAGATGTTTGGTCCTAATGGCATGCCAAATATTTATTTATTATATTTATATCCCTCCTAAAAGGAGCCCAGGGAAGCAAATATGTCCCCTCTTTCACAGGACCATTCATACTCTGGAAAAGTATGTAGGTGGGGGAAGATATTTGGGGACAAAGCAGAGTGGGTGAAATTCTAAGACCTTTAATATTTGGACCAAGTTTTTTTGGCATTTTGTGGAGGTGGGTGAAAATATCCTTCAAGAGATGAAATCAATCTTCAGAAGGTGGCCAGAATTCTAATATCTTTCATGGGGGGAGGGGGTGTTACCTAAATAGGATGGTTCATTTTTAATATTTTTGTTCTTTTTACTTTACTTTTTGTTAAAGTCTTGCTGCTGCTTCAAGCAGCATTCTTCAAACAGAATGCCCCTGGGAATGACACTACATTATTTGTCCCATTGTTGGGAAAAAGATGGCTGCTCACGGTAAACGCTGAAAAAAGCTGGGTTGCGTATTTCAGTTCAGGTTTCATTCGTCTATCCATCCCCTTATTGTCGACTCCAGGGATGGAGATCTACATTCCCTTCTGATCAACCTTCAGAGGGCCACTTGCCGGTGGCTGGCATGACCAGAGGCAAATTTCAACTTTGTACAGAAGGCTAGTTTTTATACATGCTCTCCTCTACCCTCCATCTAGAGAAGCAAGAGGCATTGTCAGAACTCAAAGACACATTCCAGCCAGGCTTGGGGGAATGAAGCAGGACCATGAGGGATGTGGCCTGGGGGAGTCCTGAGGGCCAGACAGAGATGCCTGGAGGGCACATTCACCAGGCCTGAGGACCCCTATTCCTGGTCTACTCTAATTGGCAGTGGCTCTTAAGGCCTTAGGTAGGGATCTTTCCTAGCACTGTGGCCTAAAATTCTTTTAATTAGAGATACCAAGGATTGAAACTTAAGTTCTACTGCAATGCATAGCACATGCTCCCCTCTAAACTTCAAATGTGTCCATTCTGTGGGATGAGGCTGGCTCACTGCAATGTGTTGTGTTTTCCCTGCCCTCCAGCATTTCACAGATGAAAATAGGGATGCGCTTGTAGTACACCTACTATCACACCAAGGTTCACTGCCTGATTTCTCATGCTGCTATTACACATTGGTCAAGACTTTTCAGAGGTTGTTCTGTGTTTTTTTTGGTTGCTGTGTGCTTTTGATTTTGTTGCAAATTATATGTTGGTGGTGTGTTTTGTTCTAGTTTTATTTTGTGTCATTTTTAGTTTAAATTCGGGGTGGCCAACATGGTGCACTCCTGATGCTGTTGGACTACAACTCCCATCAACCACAGTCAGCAAGGCCAATACTCAAGGATGACTGGAATTGGTCCAACAATAGCTAGAGGGTGCCATGTCGGCTAGTCCTGCTTTACTGTATATATATTCTGCCTTGAGACCTTCAGTTGAAGAGTGGATTATAAATCTTTTAAATAAATAAATACATTTACTTTAGCTGTTTTCTACTGATTTAAAAGCTGAGAAAGAGTTTGTTCTTTGTGGTTAAAAATACAAATAAAACATAAGAGTCATATAATTAGTTAGCATTAGCTCACAATATACCCGAGCAGCTGCCATGTGTGAAATGGCAGGCTCTTCATTGCCTGGCTCTTTGGAGTTCATGTGTGTGCAATGACTAAGGCTGCATTCACACTGCACTTTATTCCATTTCCTCACCTCATGATTTTTGCATTTTATTTGAGCTTCACATGATGTAAAAGCCACTTCCAGAAATTTAGGAGGATATAGTAGACGTTTAGTACTCATTTCCATGATAAATCATTCCAGTATAATCCATTTGCAAGCTCTGAAATGGAGAAAATTGCTGGAGTTTTGTGTTAGCTGCAGCCGCTCACATGTCAGGCTGTGATGAGGTATCCCGGCATGCAATGTGTTCCCACTGTTTAGGCCTGCATCAATTCACTTGATTAAAAATGTGCCGGTATTTCAGGATTCAGGGAATTGCACTGCACATATGCATAATGGGTGGGTGATGGCAACAAGTCAGTTGTTGGATGTTGAGGTGTCGATAAAATTTAGTGCAACATGATACTATATCTGTGAAAAAGCCATGGCTCCTAAACGCAACAGGTGCTGCAGTGTGAAAGGAATGTTTGAAATCAGGACAGAAACTCTACCATTATAATCAGTTAAACTAACGCAATAAACCCCATGTCCGAATGCAGCCTATGCATCTGCTTTAAGTTTTAATTTCCAGAGAATTTGAAGGTGGACATGAACCCTGAAGACTTACAACATTAGCAATTCACACCAAGTAAGTAAGTAAATAAATGAGTAAGACATTCCCAAGAAGGCAAAAATAGAGACAAAACACAAAGAGGGAGGGACATGATCGAACTTTTGAAATATGTGAAGGGCAGTCACATAAAATAAGGATGGGGGAGAAATTCAATTCAGTTTGCATTTCAAGGCGAATCTCTCAAATTTGCACTTTCCGAAACAATATGAGAACCAAAACACAGCCATCCTTCACATTTTCACATCTGAATTTTGCAGTTCTCCAATGTTTACAAAAATGCATATATTAGGCCAAAGTGTGTGTAAAAATGAATATATTAGTGAAAACATACAAAATGCATTATAGAAATTGCTTACCAAAATGTGTACATTAGTCAAAACTCCTTACAAAAATGTATTTATTAGGAGAAATTCACACTTAAATGCTGAAGAATTTTCATGAGGATTTTTTTAAAAAATTGCAGATTGCTGCAGAAATATAGAGAACTGAATTAAAGATTGGAAAAATTAGAAAACTAGAGAACTGAAACTGAGAAATCCTTCCATCCCTACAGAGAAGGCACCAAAGACTTGCTCTCTACTGCCCTAGGGGACAGAACCAGATTTTATGGGCTTAAGTTACAGGAGGTGAATTTCAGTTGAACACCAGGAGAAACTTCTTGAAGTAAGAGCAGGTTGACAGTGCAATCAAAGGAGCGGCTCATCTGGTGGCACGGTGTCACAGTAATAGTCACTCCTACTTACTGGGAGTGGGGAGGCAGTGACAAGGACAAATTGTGTGGGTACACCAGGAGGAGCACCAGATTGGGTCTTCCAGTGCTCCCACACAGTCCCAATATTACCACCACCTCATTTCTTCCATTCCTCGTAAGTAGAAGTGATGCCCCTGATTGGAGGTTACTGCTGTGGCTTGACCGCACCAGGTGAGCCGCTCTTGTGAAACCAGTGTTCTGGAGGGTGTGGCAGGCTGTCTCTTGCTGGAGGCTTTCATGCAGAAGATGGATAGCCATCTGTTGGGGACACTATAGATCTGGATTTCTGGCAAAAAACAGGGAACTGAGCTAGGCAGCCCACAAGCCCCCTCTAACTCTTTGATTCTATGTGATTTACCAGGAACAGGTCCCATATTGTACCCAATATATAAGCCCCACCCCAAGCAATTTGCACCACGGTGTCACCCTTGATAGGTTTGACCTGGGTTATGAGAGGAGTTGTGTGAAAACACCAGTGTTTTGAATGAATTTATTAAGATTAACTAATTTGCTGCATTAATTCACAAATCTCTGATACCTGAAAGTAAATCCTATAATTTCCGGGTGAATATATATATAGGTTTAATCACACTTAATTCTGTGTTTGATTGCGGCCATTATATTTACCATTTTTATGTGTCTGAAAAGTGATGCTACAGATTAAGCTTCAAAATCATAATTGTTGGGAAAAATAAATAAAATAATTGTTCACATTACACTGTGTGCTTTTTAAAAATATTTTCTGTTTTCTTTAGGGTGGTAATCACCACTAATCCTATTCAAGAGTAGACCCATTGAAGTTAATGGACATGACCAACTTAGGTTCATTAATTTCAGAAGGTTTAATTTGAGTAGGATTAGCCTTCAATACAACCCTAAGGGTATTTCACACTTTAGCAGAGCAGCATGTAAAATTCTGAAGGGGGGGGGATTCCATGAATGAATTGTGAAATGAACTGGAATGTTCCTTTTGAGAGAGGATGAACTGGAACTAGAACCAATTCCTTTTTTAGAATGAACTTTCCAAGCACTGGAAAACACTACCTTTTCCCTCCGAACGTTGCCATCCTCAGTACAGGAAGCCTGGCATATGGACTGCATAGTTGGCATTGGTGATGGGCCAGCGAAGCTGATCATGGGCCACAGAACCCAATGGTAGTTCTGCCAGGCAACAAGATCCAGCTGGCTGCTTCAGCCTCTAGCATTTGTGTTTAGAAGTATGCACTGCTTTTACCCCCCCTCCCAATATCTCCCTCTCTCCCCTTCATTCTACCTGCAGGTGATTACTGGAGTTTTAAAAAGCTTCTCATTTTGACTGAGAGCAAAGAATCAAAATATTCCATGCTTTTATTACTTTGGAGGTATTTGATCAAGGACGTTAAAACAAACTTAACACTGATACCCTAATTTGCCTAAAACTGCAGTAGATTTAGCTCAGAAAATAGCGAGTGTCACATGTCTGGCTTTAAAGCTTGAAATAATCTCTACAGAACATTAGAAAAAACATTTGGGATCTTCCTTGTTTAAGTAAATCATGACACCAATTGGTTGAGGAATGAGGAGCTGCATCAATTAAAAAAAAAGTGCTTTGGCTTTATGATCATTCAGTCAATCCTGAAACAGGTCTGTCCTGCAGAATAATACATCATGTTAGGTTTAAAGTATAAACAGAGGCATTTCTAGCTCTCTGGTGTTGTTAGTGGCTGCTTCAGCACATTGCCCCAGATTATAGGCATTTTTTCCAAAGACATGACGGGAAAACAGAATGTGAATTTGTCTGTATTCAGAGCCAAAGCCTGTTCTTCAAAGAGTTCAGGATGCTATTCCTATACCATTCTTCCAGGCACATTTCAGTTGTGTGTATTATTGTTACCAGTGGCGCAGGGGGTGGTTTTAGGCTCTGGACAATAGCCTTATGGAGAGGCTAATTCTTTTAGATGGTAATATGGATTGCTTCACTTCAAAATGTGGCAAGCAAACCCTGCTGTGCTTGGGGTAGGGTGGCTAGTTATGCATTGCCAAAAAAAAAGGGAGGATTTGTATAACCCCAAAGAGGATTTGTGTGAATTTTGCATGCAGTTATTTATATGTATAGTCACAAATTTATAAATAATTATTATAATTTAAACAGAAATACACTGTAGTGGGGAAGACATCAAATGACTTGTAGGCATCTGCTCACCCAGTGCTGCTAACTGTCGATGCAACTTATCTTTCAACTAGGCTTGGACTGGAGAATCATAAAATAGAGGGCATCTTCAAAGAGAGGACTGTCTTTTGACAGGCCTTCAAAACAGAGAACTGCCCCTGTAAAGTAGGACACATGGCCACCTTAATTTGGAAGCCCTCTTGCTGATTCTGCTCACTGCAGCCCTCTGCCCCAATACAGTCCTAGCATGTGTATTGTATGCGTGTTACCAGAGAAAGGATACAAAGAATCACCTCTAGGGAAAAAACTGACAGAGTGTGGATTCACACTTGCGTATTAAGTGTCCAAACTGGACCTGTGTGTGACAGGAAGGTTTTGGGAACGGGAACTGGGGGGTGCATATGGCCTACTTTACAGAGGACTGTCCTCTATTTGAAGGGCTGTCAAGTCAACGTCCACTTTAAAGATAAAGAGTCATCAGTAGGCAGAGCTGGAGGGTCCTTGAAAGTGCCCATCAAGAGTTAGCTCCTAGATAGCAGACTGAGGCGGATCACAGTCTTCCTACCCTATGGTGAACTGTATTATATTTATCCTCAAATTTGCATCTATACTTACCAATTCACATAAGAAAAAATTGATGCAGATCTGTAGTCTTTGGTGATGCTATTCCTCTTTTTTTGGCAATGTGTAAGTGGAAACCCTGACAGTAATGGTTAAGACGGAAGTTTGGGTGGGGCTGTGATGGGGCAATTCAGGAAGGTGAGGCTTTGTGGGGATGCAGGAAATATATGGAGCTTAGGCAGTGTGAGTTGGAGGAATCCTGCAGCTGTACAGACTAGACTTTCAAAAATCATATATAAGTGTGTGTGTGTGTGTGTGTGTGTGTGTGTGTGACTTGGCTGGGTTTATTTATTTATACTTGCCATTAAGTATCTTTTCAGTCTCAAGTAATGTGATTTACAATGGTTTGCTCTTGGATACTTAGGCAAAAATCTTATATTATTATTATTGTTGTTGTTTCAATTTATATCCTGCCCTTCCTCTCAAAGGAGCCAAGGCAGCAAACAGATAAAAGATAAAACAAGTAAAACATTTAAAAATAATCTAAAAACATCTAAAATGGTTCCAAGCTTTGTTGGAAGAGGAAGATCTTCAGTAGGCAATGAAAAGACAACAGATATAGCATCTGTCTAATATTTAATGGGAGGCAATTCTAAATGATTGGTGCTACAATACTTAAGGCCCAATTCCTATATTGTGCAGAATGGACCTCTTGAAAAGATTGTCTCTGCAGCAGGCCCCCACCTACAGAGTGCAGTGATAAATTGGTTATGTAAGTTTCAGATGATCTTTCAAATATCCTGGTCCCAAGCTGAACAGGACTTTATACACCAAAAGCAGCACCTTGAACTTAGTCCAGTACTTACTCGGCAATTAGTGTAATTCTTTCAGCGGTGCTGTAAGTTATGGTGATATCCTGCCCCAATGACCAACTGAGCTGCCACATTTTACACTAGCTGCGACTTCTGGACCAACCTCAAAGGCAGCCCCACATAGAGTACGTTGCATTAATCCAATGTGGAGGTTGCTAGTGCATGTACAACAGTGAGCAGGATAGATTACCATAGGCCAATAAAGGCAGAGAATTTTGCTATCCCTAATTATATTTAAAGATCCAAAAAGGTCTAAGAGCCTGACAGCACATGTGAAGTAACATTTCATAGACTGTACCACTTCAGAATATAGGTAGGAGTGCTCTCACGTCTGAGTGCTCTCCTACCAATCAATGTGGTCATTCTTTTAAAAAAACCTATGCAATTTGGTAATGCTCCACTAGGTATTTTTGCATTAAAAGTCTCATTTGTTGTTTTTCATCTTGTGCTAAAACCTACCATTCCTAAATGTGATCCAAGATGCTTCATGAGTTTTGAATGCTCAGATATTGTTTCTTTGACATATCCAGTAATGGATATTAGGGAGAGCTGTTCCCCTGCTCAGTCTTACCATTAAGTATCTGGCAGTTGAATATGACAGCTATCTGGCTTACATCTCTTTAGAGCATCTTTTTGGTAGGTGTACAAAGGGATTATTTAGGCTAGAGTTCTCTTCTAGGAACGTGCCAAAGGTTTTCCATCATAAACACTCATATTTTGGGTATGAATCATTCTTTTTTATTTTCTCTTTTGTAAATCCCCTGACAGGTCAACTTTAGCATGAACCAGTTACAATGCTGAAGATCTAAAAATATAAAATAAAACTAAATCTGGCTCAAACATGTGCTTTGATCTATGAGTACAGACTTTGAGATCTATCTTTTTCAAACAGTATATGTATTCCACACTGAAATGCATTTTTCATAGCTACTTGGGTAAGTACTTGGGAGCAAGAAAAAGGAGAGAGGAGAGAAATGGGCAAGATACAGGCATGGTTGGAAAGCAGAAAGTGGAAGAGATGGGAGCCAATACTGGCTGGAGAAGCACTAGAGGCGTCAAGAGCTGCAATGAGAGTATAAACTAGTAGCAAGCCCACTGGCTGCTGGTGCCCACTAGACCTGGTGGAGCTGCTAGGAAGTCATGGGGGCATGGCTAATGAGCAGTCACAGGGGTGCAGCCAAGTTGTTCTGGTTTTCTCCCCATCCTCCTCCCTTACATAGCTACTGTGGACCCTTCAGCATTGCCATTTTACAAATACTTAGCACCTAACTAAACTGAAAAGTGTCTTTGGCTCAGAAGGGATCCCTGCTGTCACAATTGCTAGTGGCAAGGGCTCATGCCAAAGAATCTGCACATTATTCAAGTAAGCCCCACTCAATTGCTCTCTGATAAAGTATTACAGGATTAGTTGGCCTTAAAGGTGCCATGCAGGACTCTTAACAAGGGACCCCATACATTTCCAGACCTATGGTAAAAGATAATTCTCCTCATGCAGCCTATTCACTTCTATATCTTTTGTCCAAAATGTAGAGTAAGTTGGAGGAATATTAAGTGGACTGCTACCCTGGTAGACCAGGGTTAAAATCAACCATGAAACCCCCTGTGTGACCTTGGGCCAGTCACTGTCTTTCAGCCTACCTTACCATACATGACTGATATGAGGAAAATGTGGGGAAAGGGGGACCCATGAATGCCATCTTTTGTTCCTTGGAGTAAAGGTGGAATATGTATAAACATAATACTGATAAATAAGGAAAACAGTCTCTGTTCAGGCTGCTTGCTCCCAATTTTGAATTGGAGGAGAGAAGCCAGGTTTGGAATCATGAAAAAAAAAAGCTTAACTTAAAAATCAAAGAAAAAAGAATCTGGGACAACTAGGATACTCAGGCCTACAAACATTGGACTTTACATGTAGGTCCTCTGCAAATCCAATGTGTGGCTGCCTGTTAGGAGGACAAGCTTGTCTGGGTGGGGTGTACAGGCAGGGTGCAATCCATGATCCCATAATATATATGGACTCTGCACTGAGTTCTCATCCGAATTATCTTGTGCACCATCCTACTTTTGGTAATAGCATTTTAAGTTTGCGAAAATGCTTTATAGTCTTTTTATCCTCACAACAATCCTGTAAATTAGATCATAGTGCAATTTTAGCAAAACAACAAAAAGGACAGTACTAGCAACTTAAAGCCTAACAAACACGTTATGGCCTTTTGGGGGATAAAGCCCATCAGATGCATCATTCTTGCTAATCCATGAAAGTTTATGGAATAATGTATTTGCTAGCCTCTAAAGTGTTTGCCTCTGTCTTCACAGTGGAAGATATAGGGCAGATCCCTGAACCTGAACTAACATTTGCAGGAAGGGATTCTGAGGAACTAAGACAAATAGTGGCAATGAGAGAGGAAGTTCTAGGCTTAATAGACAATATAAAAACTGACAAATCACCAGGCCCGAATGGCATCCACCCGAGAGTTCTTAAAGAACTCAAATGTGAAATTGCTGATCTGCTAACTAAAATATGTAACTTGTCCCTCAGGTCCTCCTCCGTGCCTGAGGACTGGAAAGTGGCAAATGTAACGCCAATCTTCAAAAAAGGATCCGGGGGGATCCCAGAAACTACAGGCCAGTTAGCTTAACTTCTGTCCCTGGGAAACTGGTAGAAAGTATTATTAAAGCTAGATTAACTAAGCACATAGAAGAACAAGCTGTGCTGAAGCAGAGCCAGCATGGTTTCTGCAAGGGAAAGTCCTGTCTCAGTAACCTATTAGAATTATTTGAGAGTGTCAACAAGCATATAGATAGAGATGATCCAGTGGACATAGTGTACTTAGACTTTCAAAAAGTGTTTGACAAGGTACCTCACCAAAGACTTCTGAGGAAGCTCAGCAGTCATGGAATCAGAGGAGAGGTCCTCTTGTGGATAAGGAATTGGTTAAGAAGCAGAAAGCAGAGAGTAGGGATAAATGGACAGTTCTTCCAATGGAGGGCTGTAGAAAGTGGAGTCCCTCAAGGATCAGTATTGGGACCTGTACTTTTCAACTTGTTCATTAATTACCTAGAATTAGGAGTGAGCAGTCAAGTGGCTAAGTTTGCTGACGATACTAAATTGTTCAGGGTTGTTAAAACAAAAGGGGATTGCGAAGAGCTCCAAAAAGACCTCTCCAAACTGAGTGAATGGGCGGAAAAATGGCAAATGCAATTCAATATAAACAAGTGTAAAATTATGCATATTGGAGCAAAAAATCTTAATTTCACATATACGCTCATGGGCTCTGAACTTGCGGTGACCGACCAGGAGAGAGACCTCGGGGTTGTAGTGGACAGCACGATGAAAATGTCGACCCAGTGTGCGGCAGCTGTGAAAAAGGCAAATTCCATGCTAGCAATAATTAGGAAAGGTATTGAAAATAAAACAGCCGATATCATAATGCCATTGTATAAATCTATGGTGCGGCCGCATTTGGAATACTGTGTACAGTTCTGGTCACCTCATCTCAAAAAGGATATTATAGAGTTGGAAAAGGTTCAGAAGAGGGCAACCAGAATGATCAAGGGAATGGAACGAGTCCCTTATGAGGAAAGGTTGCAGCATTTGGGGCTTTTTAGTTTAGAGAAAAGGCGGGTCAGAGGAGACATGATAGAAGTGGATAAAATTATGCATGGCATTGAGAAAGTGGATAGAGAAAAGTTTTTCTCCCTCTCTCATAATACTAGAACTCGTGGACATTCAAAGAAGCTGAATGTTGGAAGATTCAGGACAGACAAAAGGAAGTACTTCTTTACTCAGCGCATAGTTAAACTATGGAATTTGCTCCCACAAGATGCAGTAATGGCCACCAGCTTGGATGGCTTTAAAAGAGGATTAGACAAATTCATGGAGGATAGGGCTATCAATGGCTACTAGCCATGATGGCTGTGCTCTGCCAGCCTAGTCAGAGGCAGCATGCTTCTGAAAACCAGTTGCCGGATGCCTCAGGAGGGGAGAGTGTTCTTGCACTCGGGTCCTGCTTGCGGGCTTCCCCCAGGCACCTGGTTGGCCACTGTGAGAACAGGATGCTGGACTAGATGGGCCACTGGCCTGATCCAGCAGGCTCTTCTTATGTTCTTATGTTACTTGACTATTGTGTCATTTCTGCTGTAAGTCATGTCTACCTGGCTTCCCCATTGATTGAAAGGATACCTGAGCAATGTATCCTAAATCATACGAGTCAGTGCTTTTCAAAGGTATCAAGAAAAGGAGGTCCTTGCCAATTGGTTTAGTGAGAAGGAAAATGTGCGGGCAATATTCTACCAAGCAAAGTGTGATGCAGCCTAAGGAGTTTAACTATTAGCACCACCAATTCCTTCTCACAAACCACAGCCTCCTTTTACATATTTGAGCAGAAAAGACATGATGAGGAACTATTAAGTCTCAGAAATGAATGGCATGAGCATGCACAGATTGTCCCTGCCTCACCAATGAGGAACCTCTTTGTATTTGATAAAATGATTCCACAACAGATATTTTCATAAACAGTGCATCTTATAATCACCAGAGCAGAACAGCCTGTCAGAGCAGTCCAAAGGCCCATCTACTACAGCATCCTGTTCTCACAGCAGCCAACCAAACAAATACACACAGAGAGACTCCATCTTTGGGGGGTCCTCTCCGGGTCTCTGGGTGAGTCACCTTAATCTTTGGACTCTTAGCTTTCATTTAAAAAAAATTAAGTTTCTAGGTGGTCTGGTTCAAAAGATATAAACCAAAATGTCAGCCAGCCCCCCCCCAACAACTTCTGTTAGTAACGGCTGCTCTAATCCCTGCCCTTTTAGGTTTTTAGTCAATAAGTGAAGTCAGGGTGGTGATTGACATGATTTGTTGACCCCCAGGCAATAGCTAAACCCCATTTCAAGTTCTGAAAACAGTTTCCTTTTTCTGCCTGTCTCATATCAGGAATTCAGTAAATATATATCTTTCAGCAGTGTAAAAAGTACCTTCTCTGAACAGGATTGGGACTTGCTTCTGAATAAACATGCATAGGATTGCACTACAACAGAAGATCACAGCAGGATCTTGGTAGGCATAAAAGTGTACATGTAGGCTTTTTTAATTACTTGGAAGAAATGGAATATTATACATATTATCTTTCAAATAATGTTGAAGAGAAGCTTTAAAAAGTGTACATGCTGCAATGTTATACTTTTCTAACTAAGGAGTCAAACAAGGTTAAATTTTACAGGACTGTTGAAGAGGGCAGCTTATTTGTCTTATTCATAACCTGTTTTGAAAACCTTCCCAATATGAAGCTTTTCTAGGAGTAAAGCTGCAATGTTAATTCCACATACTTGGAAGCCAACCCCATTGAGTTCAGTAGGACTTACTTTTGAGTAGATATGATTAGGATTGTGCTGAAAATCTGATGAAGGCACCTGCCTAATGTCAATAGAAAAGTGTAGGTGCTACCATACTAAAGGATTGATTTCTTACAAGAGTAGAACATGTACTATGTGGAACCCATAACATGGAAGCACACCTTGAACCTGACCTAGTAGCAAATCAGCAACCAGTGCAGATTTCAGAGCACATGTATTATGTGCATATGGGGTCTCACTCATGTCAGCAATCATGCCACAGCATTCTGCATTAACTGCAGCCCCCAGGCCACGTTGTGCTACATGGGGATTTCTGTGACCTTGGCTGGCTGACTGCCAGGATTTTTTTTAGTTTTCGTTTTGGTTAGGAACCCAGACTGGTTGCAGGATGCTGAGTTTTCTGTCTTACTCATAGGAATCTTGTTGTGGTTGGTATGGTAGTGCATTTAGGAAAATCATCACTGTCTTGTTACTCCCTTACATCCATAGAAACAACAACAGTGGTTCCATGCTCTCAACTCAACCCCCTTAAACCCACTGATGATGTACCTTGTTACTTGCATGATGGTTTGTTTCTTGCCCAATAATGGTAAAAGATAATTCACATACCGGGAAGCGTGGCTTCAATTGCTGTTGTTCCCAATCTACTGCATATGAAGGTAGACCAAACCATGTGTGCTTTGTCTCTGTCAATTATTACTCACTGGAATTGGGTTGGCTGTCAAAATGAGTTTATAGCAGCCCACAGAGTAGGCAGGAAAGGGTAGGGAATCTTCTTAACTCTTACTCATTTCTCAAATCTCTCTCTGCAGTAAAGTCTGTCAGGAGGTTTGGAGCAGCAGTGTTAAAAGGCAGGCAGAGCATTCCTGGCAAGGGGTTGCCAGCCCTGCTTTGATATGGATATCATTGCAGAGGATCCCTAGTCAAGCCTTACCAACAGCACAATGCTAACAATATCTACTCAGCAGTAAGTCCTGTTGAGTTCTATGGGGCTTAGCCCATTACTAAGTGTGTTTAGAATTTCAGCTTTCAGGGGCATCCATCTGAGTGCTCCTGTCTATCTCCACAACACTAGGCTTTCTTCCTACAATGGCCTTCTGGTGACTGGCCTGGCTTGAAGGCACTTAAACCCTTCTTGCCAGAAGCAAGTAGGCTAGATTAAATGTTCCTTACCCAGGTTCTCTAAGCAGGTGAGTAGGAATGATCCCGTCACTTCTTCTGCACCTGAGAACACCCTCATTTAGCTACAATGTCTATCTTAATTTCCATTCAGAGAAATAGTTTTGTTTGAGTGGTATGCTCCAAGCAACTGTGGTTGATGTTTCATGTGGTTGATGTGGCTTAATGTATCATGCTTAATGACATCACTAGGGCCTGCCCCTGAAATCTCAGGGTTTGTGATGCTTCTGACCTGGCAACCCTAACATACAGAATTGTTTAAACCTAAAGAAAAACAGCAATGCAAAACCTCCACCCTTCTCTCAAGCTCTAAAGCTCCACACATCTCACAAAGCTCTACAGTTCCAACAACATACGTGTTGCAAATTGTAACATGCACAGAGGAACCACTTCCCAATCCTCCACCCCATCCACATAAATACAAATGATTAAGTACAAAATAGATTGTATAGAAAGATGCTCTCACACTCTGTCCATCGTTGCTCTCTCTCAGAGCTTGGAAGATTACTTTTTAAAAGTAATAAATTACAGTTACAGTCACATGGCTCAAAAAAGTAGTAATTACCGTTACAATTACAATTGCTCTGAAAGTAACTGATTACTTTACTTTTCCTCCAAAGTAATCACTACAATTACATTTCAGTTACTTTTAAAAAAACGCCTACAAGGTGCTGGCCTTCGCTGCCGCACATCTAAGTAGCCTAAAACAACATTAAAAATAAACAAACACATACAGAGGTAGTAGAATAATTATTTTTATTCATAAAATAGCAATGGTGGTCTCTCCGCTGGTAAGGGTGGTGGGGAGGGAGGCTGAAGCCACTACTCAGATCTTTGCATGTCAAACCAAGTACAACCCCCCGCCTCAGCCAGCCAGCATAATCTCTCTCACTTAACCACCTCCCAGACCCTGCCCTGCCACCAACTAAGGGACACTCACTCAAGCAAACATTTCCCCCTGAGATGCAAAAAAGTTAAAATACTGCAAATGCAGCACAGTAGCCAGAGAGGGTGGTGGAGGCCACTTTGAGTGCCAAGTGCAAACACAGTATTTTCTCTCTCTCTCTCTCTCTCTCTCTCTCACGCATGCACGCACGCATGCACGCATGCACGCACGCACGCACGTTGTCATCTTTCACCTCCACAGTTCTTTATCTCCATTCTGCTGCTGCCTCCTTCTCCTCCTTTATCCATGTTCTTGACCTCCGGATCCTTTTTCCCTCCACTCCATTCTTCACCACCACTATCTGTTTTTTTAAATAATTGTTTTCTCCACTCCACCCTGTCTCACTCTCCGCCTCCTCCCTCGTCGCCTCCTACCCATCCACAGAGTATGAGGAAAGAGTGACACTGCACAGAAGCCCAGTTTGAGGCACATGATTTTCATCCACAAATCAGAGGAGCAGAAGACTTCCCCTGCTTCCCCCCAAGTAATGCCCAAAAGTAATTTTGGAAACCTTACAATTACTCCACAAAAGTAGTAAAATTACTCCTAATTCTATTACAATCAAAATGTAAAGGAATTACCCACTCGTTACTCAAAAAAGTAATGAATTACAAGTAATTCGTTACTTGTAACTAGTTACTTCCAAGCTCTGCTCTCTCTTAACAAATATTAACAATAATGAAAAACCAAGCTGCTCAAACTAGCAGCCACAGCTTTCTCCTGGCTGGCTACCAAAAGCATTTTTTTAAAAAAGCTTTCAAGACTTGAAAATGGCAGTCACCTGTTCCTAGAGGCAAGTGCTGAAGACATCTCACTGTTAGCAGCCTCTGTACTACCCTTGTATCAGCAATCGTAGTACCTCTATCTGGATGCCCTAAATCACACAATTAACATTGCAAAGAGCAGAAAAAAAGGATTGCACACTGTTGGCCCTGCCTCCCTGCTTGGAGAGGGAAAGTCTGAACAGGGGAGCCTGTGTTTTGTGCATAGGCTTCCCTTCATAACTGAGAACCCTGTACAGTCACTGAGGGAGCCATATGTGCAAGGTAGGCTCCCCTCATCAGACCTTCCCCCTCAATGTGTAGACAGTAGGTGGATGGGGAATTGGGACATCAGTAACAGGGCGGGTGGAGATAGCTCTTCTCTGATGCTCCATGTGTTGTTAACTGTTATTTTAAACACCCAAATAGGGCTACTGACACGTTTGACAACAACAGGGGATTTAAAGGGGTAAGTAAAACAGGGAAGCTTGCAGCCACCTAGAGGGTGGCATATAAAATTCAAAACATAGCAAATCAACGTTTTAACCAGGTTTCTGTGGTTGTCAATTCAACAGTAGGCCTCAACAGGCCCAGCAATATACTAGTCCCTTGCTTCTCTAAGGGGTTTCCAACACAATCAGTGTATGTACAAACAGTCCAAGAGATACCCTGGTTTACATTCTTGGCATATTTGTAATATCCTACAAAGGCAAAAGTGTGAACGGAAGCATCAGCCACTTGATTAGGCCTAAAGCATCAAAGTATGTTTGTTATACAGAGCTGGGATGTGTCTGTTCAATCTGATATTTGCAAAAGTGAGATACTGATCTATGAAGGAATATGTTTGATGTCTATTTTTATTTATCTTAGTGAAAGTAAGCCTCATTTCCTGGCATATTGTAACGAGCTGGCTTTGTAAAGATGGAGGGAGAAATAGTTGATGGTTGGCTTGTGTACCTTTTTTTCCCCGTACATGGAGATCTTTTTAGTTTGTAAAGTCATGAAGGACATGAAATATGTTGAGTTCTTGAAGGCACTTTGCAAATGATAGGCTGGCTGCTGTTCCTTGCAGTAAAAGAAGATCACTGGCACTCAAGAAAAGAGCAGAATGAGAAAAAAATCCAAAGCCTGTACTCTCTCTGAGGTTTTAGAGACGATGAAGTTGACTTTTTTGTGTTTACATATGATATAGTTTGTTGCCCATAACATATGAGGGTAGAAGAGATATTTTCATGAAAATTGTTGCATCACTGTTCATTTCTATCCATGCTGACACAGGAATAGGCCAATCTGACAGCCTCAGATTCTCTCTCTATCTCCCCCCCCTCATTTGTCCAATTTTCAGTTCAGTTCTCCTTATTTCCACATCAGTTCGTGATTTTTCTTTTTAAAAATGTCCTTATGAAAATTCATCAGCATTTTAGTGCTGGTTTCTTTTCTTTGCAATCAAATTTCCGTAATATAATACATTTTGTATGTTTCCCTAAAATATACATTTTGATGCACACTTTACCCCAGTATATGCATTTTTGTACAAATTATTTGGGCTGGAAAACTGTATTGAAAAATTTGGAGAAGTGTGAATTTCAATGGATGGCTGTGTTTCATTTACACATTGTTTCACTTTCAAATGCAAATTGAACCAGATTGTCGTCCATCATTGACAGGAGCAGGGAACAGGTGGGAGAGGAGGGAGAATCAATGGTGCAGCTAGGTCATTTTAGACCCTGGACTTAATAGACTTACGGAGCCCCTCCTCCTTTAAACAGCAACTTTAGGTGGGTACCACATAGTTAACATTTGTCTTCTCTCCCCCTGCCTCTCTCCCCTGTCATTCTGTGTTTTATTGCTTTTACATTCCTGGAGCAAAACACCAAAAACAAAAAAACATTTTGCTAACCCTGATTAAAAAAAGAAGACTACTCCTTGTATGTACAGTTATGCATTTTAAAACTCACTTGAATCACAGCACCATCAAGACTATACGAATAATGTTTACCCCTGATGCTAAACATATTTGCTTGGGAATATATATAATCTTGTTGTGAGACAGGATTATATATCTTTGCATAGAACTCCCGATCTGCCCTGTGACCCTGATCTGCCTTCCCCAGATTGGGCCAGCCCACTCTGTGCCAACCTGGGGATCACCCACCATGTATCCGGTCCTAGATCAATTCAGGGGTGAGACTGAAGTTTAATTAGGATTTTAAAACTCTAATTAAACATTCTTTTTTGGAGGGGAAAGATGCTGTGTGTCCTTCTTCCCCTCTCCCAAATGAGACAAGAACAATATGATCCTGCAGGGTACTGCTTGTTTGTGAGTGCCTTCCCTGCAGGGAAGCCCGTCATGAAGGAGCAGCAACCTTCACCAAGCAGAATGGAATCCTCTGCTTACCAGCTGGTAAATGGAAGATTCCTTCCTGCATGGTGCTGCTCATTCATAAGCACCTTCTCTGCAGGAAAACTCCTCGTGAAGGAGCAATAACCTGAACCAAGCAGAATGAAATCATTTTCTTATCAGGGTCATAAGCGGAGGATTCCATCTTGAGCAGTGCTACTTCACGGGCAGGGCATCAGGTGGGAAGGAGAGGCCAAGCAGGAAGGAGAGGTCAGGAGAGAAAGCCTGCACCCCATATCCACAGGCATCCACTCCCATGCCTACCATCTCCTGGGAGGTCCCTCCTCCTCTCTTTTTGCAGTTTCTCCTTCTTCCTGACTCCAGACTCTCATTCCTGCTTAATACTCTGCCCCCAGACAGTCTTGGACAGCTCTGGGCCACCTGACCCAATCAGGTCAGCCCTGGTGGTCCCTAGCATGCCCAAGCTCCCCTAGGTGCTGGATGCTGCTCCTGTCTGCCACTGCCTACATCATCTGCTGCTTTCTGTGTGGACACCTAGAAGGTCTCTGGGCTGTGGGCCTCTGGACTTTGGCCCTGCGGTCCAGTCCTAGTTGCACCATTGCGGAGCACTGAGGAAGTGCACAACCCTTGGATTTATATAAAAGGTAAAATTAATGCCTCCTTCTTTTTCTTGGCAAATAGGTGTTGTCTTCACATACTCTTCATTTCTTCTTGGTTCCTGGCTATTAATTTTGTAAAGAGAATGCTGCCTTTACTGTTTTATTTGCACTCTCTGCACCAGAGTGTGCAATATGAAACTTACCCTAGTAACTGATGGAAAGTCCTTGCATTTTTCAGTTTGCTGCTAACCACTAGATCAAAAAGCCCTTATATTTAGATACATAAAATCTCTGAGCCAGTTCTGAAACAATGTCACGGCATCATTTCTTTCTCATTTTAAAAATCAATTGTCACCTCTCCCATTTACCCAGTAAAGGACATTGGTCTTTTCACATGTTATATTGTCCAATTTCTAAATTTCAGGGAGATGAAAAAATGTGTACATCTGTGGAGTGACACAGACAGCAGCAGTAGGCCACTCATCCCCTCCTGCCACCCCCACTCGCTTCTTTTGATTAAATCTTACATCACAAATAACCAGATACTAGGGATGAGGGAGAAATACATTTTGGTTCGCATTTCAAGCCGAAATGATCACATCTGCACTTTCCAAAACAACATGAGAACTGAAACACAGCCATCCTTCGAAATTTGCACTTATACGAATTTGCGGTACAGTACTCCAATCAAATAATATTTACAAAAAATGCATAGATTAGAGGAAAATGTGCATAAAATGAATATATTAGTGAAAATAACATATTAGGAGAAATTGCTTGCAAAAATGGGTACACTAGTCAAACTGCATACAACAATATGCTTAACAGGAGAAATTCACACTAAAATGCTGAAGAATTTTCATGAGGATTTTTTTTAAATCGCATGTTGCTGTCAAACTGAGTTTAAGACTGGAAAAATGAGGAATGGAGAGAACCAAAACTGACAGATCTTTCCATCTCCCAGTTACACTTATTTAACAGTTTGTTAAAGGTACTAAGAACTCCATACCCCACAGGAACAGATCCTGTATAATATAAATCCAGCAGGGTGCAACTCAAGTTTCACTATCCATGTGTTGAATATAAAGTGCCACAGGATTTTGCACATTCCTTATACCAGTAGTTGCCATACTGCTTCTTGTAAGTTATACAATGCTGGCTCATGCATAATGATACACATCAATTCACTACAGGAAACTGGAAGCAGATACTGTGTTAGGGAGTATAGCCTATTGCAGTGTTATATGGTGTGATTTGAAGAGGTTACCTAAAATGGGAAATGTAGCACTTTTGCCCCAGTAACATGACTGCCATAGCCATGATTTATATAAACATGTGGCACTCTACAATGCTCTCCCCTCCATAAAATCATCATTGGACAGCTGGGTGATGTTAACTAAGACCTAATCATAAACATCTGCTTAGTTTACAAAAAAAAAAATCTTGCCTTGATTCCCAGATTTGCCTCAAAGAAAATATACTGTGAAGCTGTGTGCACAAATTATTTTAACCATTTTTCTTTACTATTTTAAACGTTGTCATTTATATATACTAACGCCTAGCAGGGTTTTTTCACTGACACATGCACACTAACAAATTGGATCTGTTTGGAGTTTGCTGACTGTTTTCTAACACTTAATAAAGAGATCAGATGCCTTGTAGTTAACTTACGGGTTGCCAGTACTTTTGGTATTGGGTTGCTTGTGGCCTCAAATAAGGTTCCATTTTGTTTTAAACACAACTGACAACTTAAACCTACCCCAATTTTTATTTTTGTTATAGGTTTCAGTTTAATCAGTTGTGTGTGCTAAGGAAAGGCATCTGGATTGGCCATTGAAAGTTTATTTGCATATAATGCAGAGCATAATAATTCAAAATATTTTATTGGCTAACAGCTTCTGCCTCCCATTCTTCAGATGAGTCTACTAACACAACCCTTGTTACTTTCATCAGTGCTTTGAGGATAAAGCTATATAAAATATACTTGCCATTAAATATCATTGTTTTCAATCTCAACTAATGTGATTTACAGTGGTTTGAAACTGGATCCTTAGGCTAAAATCTATTGTTGTTGTTGTTGTTATATCCTTCCCTTTCTCCTGAAGGACCTCAGGGTGGCAAACACTTCAACAGTAAAAAAATATTGTAAAAGTATTCTGAAACCAGTTAAAACCATTCTCTCAGACAGTGATTTCATGGGTGCCAGGAACAATATCTTTCAGTCATCAAATGCCCTATTAAACAGGAATATTTTTAAATTCCTCCTGAAAGTCAATAATGAGAGAGCAGATGCACTGAGTGAGGGCATTCTACAAACTGGAAACCACCATGGAGAAGGCCCTGTCAGGGGTCAACACCAATCAAGGCATCCAGAGTCGCAACACTATCAACAAAGCCTTGCCTGCTTAATGTAGGGTCCAAGATGGTTAATATTGGGGAAATAATTTTTTAGATAATTGGGCCCCAAGCCAGGGCTTTATATGATAGTATTAACACATTGAATTGGGCCTGGTACCTTACTGGCAGCCAGTGGAGCACTTTCAGGATCAGTGATACATGGTCCCATTGAGCTGCCCCACTTATCAGCCTAGCAGCCACATTCTTGCACACTTCCCAGGGAGTAGGGATGGAGAAATTCAAACATTTGAATTTAAAGCCAAATTTATCAAATATGCACTTTCTGAAATATCAGAACTGAAACATAGCCATCCTTTGAAATTTGTGCTTATGTGAATTTTGTGATGTAGTTCTCCAACCAATATTTATAAAATGCATATATTAGGGGAAAGTGTGCAGAAAAATGAATAGATAAGTGAAAATAACATACAAAAATGCATTATGTTAGGAAAAATTGCTTGGAACATTAGTCATTAGTATATTAGGAGAAATTCACATTAAAATGCTGAAGAATTTTTATGAGGATTTTTTTTCTGCAGAAATGTGCAGAACCAAATGTAAGGCTGGAAAAATGAAAAATGGAGAGAAGCGAAATTGAAAGGTCTTTCCAGTCCTACAGGGAGCAAGCCCCACTGAACTCAATGGCCCTTTCTTCTGTGTAGGATTGCACTGTCTGTTGATATACTGTATAATATGTTCCAGATCTTAAACTTTATAGTTTTGAATAACTGTATTCCATATCCTTATCCATTTTTTTTTGTCATGTTCAAATGTGATGAGTTCATTTCCTTATACAGATGATCTGCATCATACTCTGGCTCCTTCTAGCTCGTCTTTCTTGAGTAAATATTGTGTTGTGTATATTATTTAGATGATTATTTATTCAACCTTACTGAGTACATTACTTATTATTCATACATCATTGTCAATGTTTATGGCATTGTACAAAGCAGTATAAAGGACAAAGCAGAAAACTACAGATTAAAATTAGATATGTGGGAGTAACAAAATGAAGGGAAGGACTGGGGTTATCATGGGAAAGCAGGGATGGGAATGTGGCCCTCCAGATGTTTGTTGGACTCCATCTCCTATCAGCCCCAAGTAGGATGGACAATGGTCAGGGGTGATGGGAGTTGTAAACCAGCAACATGTGGAAGACAGGTTCCTCATTTATGCAATACATGGTACACATAACATGTACTTAACACTGCCAATTCTATTTTGAAGGAAAAGCAAGTGGGGCCTCTCATTTGCCTTCCTACTGCAAATTCCCCCATTTGGATTTGGAGTAAAAACAGCCTTAAGAATGAAATCCAATGGACATCCTAGGTATGGTGCAAGTGGTTTGGTTGAACACACATTCTTTGCTGTGAAACCAAATGCCTCAGAATGTAGCAACTTTGTGTTCAAACATTTCCACCATTCATAGACTTTAGAACAGGGGCAGCCAGCATGGTGCCCTCTAGATACTGTTGACCCTAACTTCCAGGGCCGGCTCCAGGCATGCAGGGGCCCTTGGGCATCAGCTTGCCCTGGCCCCCTGGTGTGTGTATGTGCGTGCATGCGTGCAGCCCCCATGCCCCCCACGGCCCCCCTACCTGTCTAGTCTTTACCATTGCCCTTAATGAAGATGGCGGCCGTGGTTTCCCTAAGGGGAATGAAGCCTCTGCCACCATCTTTGCTGATGGCACACGTGCATGCTATGCGTGCACATCTCTGCCATCAACTAGGATGATGGCAGCGGCTTCAGTACCTTAGGGAAGCTGCAGCCGCCATCTTCATTAAGGGCAATGCTAAAAAGCCAGCTGACAGGTAGGTGGGGGCATGGGGGGGTGCGGATCATGGAAGGGGAATGGAGGGCCCCTCAGGGGCTCCTGTAGCTCTGGGGCCCTTGGGCCAGTGCCCAACCTGGCCGCCCTTTAGAACCTGCCCTGCTAACTTCCATCAGCACCACACAGCATGGTGAAAGGCCAGGGCTGATGGGAGTTGTAGTCCATTAACAGCTGGAGAGCACCATGCCAATCATCCCTGTGTTAAAATGTCTTGTGCACTTAGTTTTTGGAAGGCGATTATGCAATGGGGAAGGATTTAGAGAAGGGCTCATGTCTTTTGCAGTATTTTGTAAATGTGAGCTAATGAGCTAAAGACTACGGCCATACTACCCTGAACATGCCCAATCTCATCTGATCTCGGAAGCTAAGCAAGGTCATGCCTGGTTAGTACTTGGATGGGAGACCGCCTGGGAATATCAGGTGCCGTAGGCTTGGAGGAAGGCAATAGTAAACCACCTCTGAATACTTTTTACCATGAAAACCCTATGAATACATCTAAAAGATTCATGGGGTCGCCATAAATCGTAATCGACTTGAAGGCATATAACAACAATGAGCTAAAAGTGGAAGGGAGAGAGGAAAAATGAACACAATTGAATGAAGAAGTTAGAAAAATGAAAATAATGGTCTTCAGTTGACATGACATGAACTCTGTTTGTCTGGTGTGGTGTATGAGGAGAACTTGCTTGGAAAGGCCTTGCTTCTAGGCTCTGTAACAAAGTACATAATTTGTAAGTTTTTAAAGTACAAGGGTCCATCTTTGATCCCCAATAATTATAGTTGAGAGAGCTGGCCAAGACCTACGCACAACACTTTGAAGAGCTTCTGATAGTTAGCATTGGCTATAGCAGGGGTGGGAAACCTGTGGCCCTCCAGTTTTTGTTGGATTACAACTCCATCAGCCCTGATCATTTGACCATGCTGACTGGGGCTGATGGGAGCAACAGTATTTGGTAAGGACACAGGCTCTCTACTTCTGGGCTAGAGAAACAATTAACTTAAGTAAAAAGTAATCTCGTAACAAAACAGGATAAAAGTGTATCATTGGTCTAGATCAGAATCATCTCTGTCATACAGGTGCACAAGAATGCTCATAGCCACAATCTTATATTAGGTGATATCATCTTGTCACCCCTGTAATTAGTGATTATCTTATACTCTGAGGCACAGAGGCTGATATCATACATGCTTTTATCCTAGCTAATGCAACCACAGGGGAAGATATTCTTATTATTCATAATTTCCAATCCTTTCATGAATCAGAGGAAAATATAATTTGGTTAAAACCACATGGACTCAATCAGAACATGTGATAGATAGGTTGAACCTGGTAGGTTTTCATGATTAGATGTTTTCCATACTTAGTTCACATTCTGGACAAGAACACTGAGAACACTGTTTTTTAACAATAGATTAGATAGATAGATAGATAGATAGATAGACAGACAGACAGACAGACAGACAGACAGACAGACAGACAGACAGACAGACAGACAGAATTAAATAAAATGTAGCATTGAGTAAATGTGACCTTTCATATTTTAATTTAGAATAAATATTGATGCAGATATAGGGCAACATACCCATATACTTCTAGTTTGGGTTTTTTTCCTCCATAATAATGAGAACTAAGAACAGAGATTTTCATGATCATGATCTGCAATGCATTTGAAACCATGTTCTGCAATATGTGGCCATAACCACATGGATTTCTGTAACTCCATTGATTTTGTTTGAATTATTTAACCACAACTGACCTATAAAACTGTGCAGGAAAGTGACCCAGCTGCTTATTTCCCTGCCCCCAGCTGAAATTTGCTTGGCCCATTCCCCTTTGTGAAATCAGTTAAGCAGTTTGTGCACATGCTTAGACAAAAGGTACAAGGAGGATTTATACACAAAGGTGTCAGGCTTTCAGAAACAGCCCTTTGAGAAATGAGTGCTTGAGAACCTGTTTCTGTGTAGTTCGTAGAAACCACAGTGTATGATGATGATTTTGTAAACATCAGTGACTTACTGTCTGAAGTATGAATTATGACAACCTCTTGGAGAAGTGTTGCTAACTATGGCATTTTCTTGGTCCAAAGATCACATATTCAGTCAAACAGCAGGAAAATTAATGATCCTGCATTTTTTTCAGATCTACCCCCCCAACCCAAATTCCTAATCTGTGCAATGTACATTCTGTTCTTGATCAAGTTTATTTGGAAGTTAACTACTCTAATGATTTCAGTGGAACTTTCAGATTAGAAACATTGGATAGCAATCTATTGTTGTTTGCTTTAATTACTTACTTCCCATTTTTAAAGTTTTTTTTTAAAAAAGATAAATTATAGTGTATTTTTTAAACAAGCAGGTGATCAATATTAAAACCATCTCAGAGCTCACAGTCAAAATAAGCATTCATGTTCCCTTGAAATAAAATGTGACTTAAGTGCTTAACCTTGTATTTAACTTCCAAAGATTTAACATTTTGGTATATTCTGACCACTTTGCCCAATCCAGCAACCTCTTCTGGATGGAATAGCTTGTACACAGCAGTTACCATTTATTGCAATGAAGGAAGTACACATTGAATGTTATATTTCCCCTGATCTGGCCCACACAGCCCTTCCATGTTCACCCGATGTACCAGCTTCACACATGCATGTGGGGATTGAGGTCCGAATGGCATCTACATGTGTACAATATATGTAGCCAAAAGTTGCATGATTAGTTTCCTGAATAAACATGGAAGTGAACCATGAGACTTTGCATACTAGTGTTGAAACTTATGTACTTAGGTGTCATTTCGACACTCTGTCCTCATGTGTGCATGAGGAGGCTGAGCCAGCGTGCTGGGCGGGTGGGGACCAGCTGCATATATTGATCACAGAGAGGGAGAGGGGGGGGGCAGACCAGGGAAGACATAATAGCCAATCTGGCCCATGATGAAGAATTTAGGATTAGAATAAACATGATTTCAGGTTTATACCGCAAGAAAGTTTTTCCCTGGTCTAAAGGATCCTCAGAGCCTCAGGTTGACAGATTCAGAAACTGACTGGCAGGACCCTTACCACTAGGGCCTGGAGTAAATTTTCATCACAGGACCACTTTTCTATTTTTATGCCTGTAGTATAGGGATTTCCTACCTACATCTGTGTTTATTTTTCTGTAGTGTAGTGCTTCACTTTATCCGCCCATGCTATTCTACAATGCTCTCTCTCTGGCTTGCCACTGGGCTTACTGACCTGAAATGCTCTCTTAATGTCTCTTTTCTCTCTGGCTCCACTTACAGAGAACCCAGTTTTTCTCCTACCTTCACTGTCTCTATTTCCTCTTCTGTAAGATTTTTCTTACTCTTTTATCTATTTTAGCCACTGTTCGCCTTGTGCCGGGGACCTCCTGTCAGTGCTTCTTCATCCTGTCTTTTATGGAGCCACTATGAGCATCTGGATAATGCTCTATAGATGCTGCCATTTTGCTGTGCCTCCTCCAGCTGACCTGTGTTTTCATTTGAGCAAGCTTGGAGAGGAATGATATGGAAGGCAGCAGGAGTAGCACCGCCTGTGTCCTCCTGATAGCTGTAAAATGAAAATATCATTCTAAAGAAATTACAGACTAGACGCAAGTGTGTTTAATCACTTCTCTGCTTTTACATTTTAACAGATCCTAAGTATTAATTGTCCTTGCTGTTTTTGTCCTTTTAGTATTTTTGGTTTTATCTTGTGTAAGTTGCTTTGAATATTGTTTTAATAGAAAAACAGCCTACATATGTTTTAAATAAATAACTTAATAAATAGTTGTGAGTGATGCCATCTTCTCCAGTGACACTTTCTGTCCCATCATAATTTAGCCTTCATACTTCAGGAAATTAACCTAAATAGCAATTTCATCTGCTTTCTGCTTTGAAGCAGTAGTTTTAAACTCTGCATAGCTGTGTAATGTGATCTGCTACTTTCTTAGGTTTTTTGATGCCAGGATTATCCATGGGAAATATGTATTTTTAAATATATATATATCACACTGTTGGCAGTGTGGCATAACTGAAAACACAATAATATTGATATTTCTCAGTGATCATGCTGAAAGTTTTTTGGAAAACTGATACACCTTGTTGTTTTTAAGAATGCTAATAAAATAAATCATAGTGTGTTAGGCTACTGAAGCCAACCTGAGAAAGTGACTTGAATAAATCATTCCAGAATTGAATAATCCAACACATTTAGGATGCAGTTAGTATCAGCTGAATCCAACTGATCCAGCTGAAAAAAAAGGTCATACTTTTTGATGCCTTACTGGACAGCTATCAAAGTCCGCAAGCTAGAGTGATGGATGCTGATTTAGGAAATGTACATTCAAATCCATGCTCAATTAGGCAGGATTTTGCTCCCAGATCAGATTATTGTTATGCTTCTGAAACCTAAAACTAGCACAGTTATGGTCAACAAGGGTTGTTGTAATAATGCTCCTACATTTATCTTCTTTTCTGGTCATATTTACAATGGTGGATAATTGTGGGAAGCCATTTTTAATCAGCCATTTTATAGTAGTGTAACAATCCCAATGAAACAAGCAATTGCAGTCTGGTGAGAGTACTGTGAATTCCCTTATAGATATTCCTATATCTTTCACACACATTCAGACAAAGAACTACAGTTCCCAGAACTCCTGGGACAAGAGGAAAACTAAAGTCTTGCTGAAACCTGTTCCACAATTTGTTGAAAGTTTTCTTCCCCTGTGAAAGGGTCACCCATTATTCTGCCTCTTTCTCAGGGCACTTTAGAATATCTTTAGAATTTTGGTTGGGTTGCACAGTCGAGCTAATTTTATCAATGTGTGTGCAGGGTGCATAGCTTTATTTCCATTAAACATCTGTCCAGCGCTCCTCAGGTGCTGAACTTCCTTGATGTGAAATAGCCCCATAGCAGAAATTCCTTGTGACATTTCCCCTTGAGCACAAATTGAAGCACAGGAAGCCCCCCAAGCACCTGAGACAAGTGTGGCTGCAGATTTTGTTTTTAAGTAAGTCCTTTGTGAACTATATTTTCCCCCAACTCTGATTCCTTTAAAAGTAAAATGGCCCAACTTAAAACAAAACAAACAGCTGCGGGGAGCATAGTAGATAGCACCCTCCTTTCCTGTGCTCACAGGAAAGGCCAGCTGAGGATGCTATGGAGTTTTCAGAAAACAAAGGCACCAAGAAAGGCTCCAGTGCAGAATGCAGGTCACTGGAGAGATCCTTTGTAAACTGAAAGAAAGACCACACACACACAACTTGGCCACCTTGAAAGTAAGGCAAGTGCACAGCAAGAACTGGGCACCTCACCCATGACAATTTTGTCGATTTTTCTCTCTCAGTCATAATTTTCAGTTTCTTGTTGTCATAAATTGATGGAGAATGGTAAAATCATCATTGTCAACTACAATAATGCAGAATATTTTTTTGCTATAGCATTAGGTGAAAGTGTTGCACCAGTTTGTCCCCAATGTGTAAATAGCTACTGCATGAGCATTTATAAAATAAAAGAGAAAAATCTACTTTACCTTCTTCATCATCATCATTGGTATTTATTGCAGCCCTTCACTGGTAGGTCCCAGGGCAGGTTACAAAATCTAAAATACAATATTAAAAAGACTTAAAACACATTTCAGTCAGAAATATAGGTGGGTTCTGAAAATATACATCTCAGGAGCCAAAGGCCAGGATAAAGAGGTGTGTCTTTAGCATTTGCCGAAAACTGTATAGCGAAGGTGCCAGACACACCTCTGTAGGGAGGAAATTCCACAAGTTGGGGGCAGCCGCAGAGAAAGCTCTATCCTGGGCTACCATTCCCTAAACCTCTGAAGGTGGCAGAACTACCAAGAAGGCCCCCTCTGCTGATCTTAACACCCGAGAGGGTCTGTAGGGAAGGAGACAGTCTCTGAGACATTTGGTGCCTAAAGTCATTTAGGGCTTTAAACATTAACATGAGCACCTTGAATTGGGCCCAGAAATGGACTGGCAACAATCTATGTGAATATCTCAAAGCACATTTCGGTAGTTATGCTTTGCAGTTAAATGTGGGGACCACAGGAGTCTTCAGTGAAACTCAAACAATAAAGTAGGCAAGCCAGCCATTCTTGTGGTTTCTCCCCTTCTTATTTGCTTAATGTGATTTTTCTCAAGCACTCACTGACATTATAAATCTTTCAAGTAAAATAATAATAATTTGCATGTGTTAGCACCTTGGATTAAAAGGGGGAGGGGAGAAGGAAGAACATATTCATCCCTTGTTTTATGGTTTCTTAATCACAAAAATCTATTTCATCTCTCACAACTGCATTGTCCTGTTTGTAATTATGGAGACATTGCTGAAGAATTTGAACACCAGTGGAGAGAAAACACTTCTCCAATATGTGCTGGCTATTTTGGCACACTTAACATTGCACAGCTCAAGTATTCCCCAAGCCTACTGATGGCCTATGTATTCATGCTACCCTCCATACTTTGGATAATTTGAGAAGGGATTTCTAGCTGTCTCATGGACAGGTGAAGGACATTTTTGCTGACACCTTTTAGTATTACAGCAGAGAGGACTGATTTATTGTGCTGATCACCTTCACTTTATGATATATAACCTTGTATAACAGCCATGCCATTAAAATGCTTCCAAGCTCACAATTTCCAAAAGTCAAGGCTGATAATGTCTACAAGAGGGTATGCAGGAGCAGGAGGAAAAAATGCACATGCAGTTTTTAATCAACAGGACCTGACCCCTAATGACTGATGAAAAATCACTTTTCATTACTCGTGATTCGCAGATGGAGGAAATTCATTCAAACTAATTTGATTTTCCTTAAAACAAAATTTCCAGCCTCCTCCCCTCTGAGCTTTGTGGGCAAGTGTGATTTAAATAGCTGATGAAAAACTTCACTGCAATAAAGCATGCTCAGCTGCTCAGGATTTTGTATCCTTATAAAAGAATTTGATTGCAAACTTTATGCATTCTGAATGGATTAGAAAAGTTTGAAAAGGAATGAGATAAAATCAGGCAGATGTGCACCCCAGTCCACAGAACTGTACATCTCACTCTCCCTTTCCCCTGCTAAGCAGATGTTTGGCAGGTAGGGATAGCTGGCCTGCACTCCCTCTGCCCAACAGGGGGATTGACAGCAAGAGGGCTCAGTAGCTGTACCTGCAGGGAGATTTCAGCATGGGTGTATTCAATATATAGACTGGTATAGTTTGGGCTATATATGAGCTTCTTCTAGGAAGAAGGGTTAGATACAATTTTAATAAATAAATAAATAGTTTCACCATGACTGTACCATGTACCTTTGCTTGTAGATCCTGGCAAACTGAAGAAAAGTAGTGATGAGAACTTTCCCTTTCATTGCTTTCATTTTACATAAAAAGTATAGGCCAGTGATGTTATATGAAATTGGGTCCAACACATTGATATTTGCAGATGCTCATGTACTTTTAAATTATATTCCTGTAGTATGGAGATTAATGGCAGGACAACAAAAGTGGGTTTTGTAAGCCCTTATGGTCACTAAGAGACTTATATTTTGAGACTGGAAGATAAACACTCACCATCTGCTGCACAATGGTCTGAGGACCTCACTGCCCTGGCTATATTTGAACATATTCCTTATAGACATCAGTTTAATGTGGATACCTATTTGGACATCTGAAGGGCTTATATTAACTTATATGTTTAACTTAAGATGGATGTGCTGATGGTTATTGTATCCTTAATAGGAGCTGATGGTGGTTTTAATTACTATTTCATTTTAATCCTTTCCTTTTTCTTCTTTCCCTTTGTTAAATTTGCAGATAAAAAAATAATAAGAATTTTTAAAGGAACTGGATCCAGGAGAGCTGCAAGTGGAGTTCTGCTCCCGGAACAGGGTGTTCTTGGCTCCTACAAATCGAGGACAGGGGAGAGATTATTGTCATCAACTACCCCTGCAGCTTCTAGACCTCAAAAATCTGCTCTGGAAGGTTGGGGGCCCTGAAGATCAGCATCAGAGATGGTGAAGGGGGCTACAAGGAGAAGAGGGAACCAGTGACAAACAAGTTCCCTGTTTTCCACCTAGGAAGTCGCTGCTGGATCAAAGCCCCTTCCATAAACAGAAGGACCTCTCATGATCTGAGCCATGGAATTTATTGAGAAGTGAAGGAAAAAGTAGGTGGGAAGGTGTGAAAAGGGTCTTTAAATCTGAAGCAGTAGTAGCAGCAGAGCTGGTGATGGGGGTGGCACTGAACATGGGTCAACCCAGAGTAGGCGCATGTGTGCACACACACACACACACAGACAGAAGGTACATGTATGTTCTCTTTCCCTTCCTGTGTGGTTATTCCCATAGGCCTCTTTCTCTTTGGAACAGGAATTGCCAACCTTGATGGGTCTGTGGGTACATTTGCAAATCAGAGATACTGCCATGGGCACCACACACATACACTGCAATTAGCTACTCCTTCCTTCCAAGCCTGATTTCAGCAGCGTGAAGGGACTCTGTGGGCACCAGAGTAAACCTATATGTCCACAGGCACCATGTTAGTAACCTCTGCTTTGTAATGTCAATCATGAGATTATCTAGCTTAGATGGGATTGGGAGGCACCATTTTACAGTGGCTCCGGTCCTACCTAGCGGACAGGTGCTAGAAGGTGGTGCTGGAAGACTACTGCTCGACCCCCTGGCCACTGGCCTAAAAGGTTCTTCAGGATTCCCATGCTTTTTAATAACTACATGAAATCACTGGGAGAGGTCACATAGTGATTTGGAATACAATGTCATCAATATGCTGATGACAAATAACTTTGTCTCTCCCTACCATAGGATTGCAGGAAAGGAGTGCTCATATTAAAACAGTGCCTGGAGGCTGTGAAGGGCTGGATGGGGGCTAACAAACTGAAACTTAATCCAGACAAGATGGATTGAGAGAGAGAGAGAGAGAGAGAGAGAGTATCCTACCCTTCCTCCCAGTAGGAGCCCAGGGTGGCAAACAAAACGCTCTAAAACATTAAAAAAGCTCTAAAACAGCATAAAAACAGACTTTAAAATATATTAAAACAAAAACATCTTTAAAAACATCTTAAAAAGCAATTCCAACACAGGCATCTTGTTCCAGAGAGCCTTTGGAGGGAATGAATTTATAGCCTGGACTGATTTTATTTCTCCCCATTTCCAGTTTTACCTCTTTAGTCCTCTTTTAATATCACTCTCCTTGAATTGTTAACTGTATTTTATATATCTTTGTCTATTTTAATCTTTCTGTGTTTTTACTTACTGTGTTTGATGGTATTGTGAGCCGCCCTGAGTGCCCTATGGTAGGGTAGAAATACAGCAACTTTTTAAATAAATAAATAAATATCATGTACATGTGTGTGTTGCCTTTTATTTAATGGTGATCCTATTTTGGACCTGTCTGTTATTTTGCTCCAATATGAGCATAGTAAATGTCTTGACATGCCTCAGAAGTTAACATACAGGCATATACTCAAACATCATTTTTTTTATGGGTTCTTCGTTCCACAAATTAAAATCAGATTCTTGGGTTCTGTGCTGGCTATGCGTGATATGCACAGGCCACTTGAAACATAAAAGCAATCAAGCAATTAAAGCGCTCCACCAAGATTAGCTGATAATACACCAGGCTTCTGGGTGCGATGTCAAGATGTAAAATGGATGAACGTAAATTAAGTGTAGTCTTTATGTCTGGCCACATCATGTCACAACAAATTATAATACAGATTACTCAGTGGCAAAACTGATGCACTCCTGTTTCACTGTGTGTGCTGCTGCTTCACATGTTCATTACCAAGAATGAGGCTGTGCATTTCCTTCCAAAAATTCCAGCCACAAAATAAAACAGGAGAGAGAAAAAGAAATGCAAATGCAAAAGGATAACTAGAGTATTTGACATGTGGAGAAATCTTCCCCCATTTCAAACATGGTGCAAAGCTGGACAGTGCAGTATGGTTTGACTAAAATTCAGGAAGGTCATATATGCAACAATTTTGAGGAGAAAAGGATTGTTGTTGTTATGTGCCTCCAAATCAACTATGACTTATGGCGACCCTGTGAATCAGTGACCTCCAAAAGCATCTGTCATGATCTTGTAAGGTCAGGTCTGTGGCTTCCTTTATGGAATCAATCCATCTCTTGTTTGGTCTTCCTCTTTTTCTACTCCCTTCTATTTTTCCCACCATTATTATCTTTTCCAGTGAATCAGGTCTTCTCATTATGTGTCCAAAGTATGATAACCTCAGTTTCATCATTTTAGCTTTTTGTGATAGTTCTGGTTTAATTTGTTCTAACACCCAACTGTCTTTTTCACAGTCCATGGTATCCGCGAAGCTCTCCTCCAAAACCACATTTCAAATGAGTTGATTTTTCTCTTATCTGCTTTTTTCACTGTCCAACGGATATGCATAGTAAATTGGGGGTGAGGTGGGGATGAATTCTGAAGGCAGCACAACTTCAGTCTGAAACAGATGTGGGTAGGGACGGAAGGACTGTCAATTTCCATTCTCTCAGATTCTTATTTTTCCAATCTTAAATTCAGTTTTCCACATTTCTGCAGCAATCTGCGATTTTAAAAAAATCCTCAAGACAATTCTTCAGCATTTTAGTGTGAATATCTCCTAATAAACACATTTTGATTGCAGTTTTGTCTACCGTACACATTGTTGCAAGCAATGTTTCCTAATGTAATGCATATTTGTATGTTATTTTCACTAATCTATTCATTTTTATTCACACTTTCCCCTAATATATGCATTTTTCTTAACACTGTTGGTTGGAGAACTGTGTTGCAAAATTCAGAATTTCAAAAGATGGCTGTGTTTCGGTTCTCATATTATTTCAGAGAGTTAAATTTGATAGATTCAGCTTTAAAAGCGAACTGAATTGAATTTGTCTCTCATGCCAAATCTCACGGGGAGCTCTTCTTACATGTATTCATGTAGTCTGTGATTACCAGTATTATGTAAGCAGATTCCATTTCCAAAAGTCTAGTGTGTTTTTGTAAATAGTCTTATCTATAAAAGGAAGAGAGAGAGAGAGTTTGTCAGACAACCCAATCTGATTAATCTGGAGGTTTATTAGAATTGAGGTTCATATTTGTAAAATTTTCCAGCTAGCAACTTTTATTCCAGAAATTGTTTCTGAACTTCAGGAAGTTCCATAGAAGTCTGAATAAAATACGAATGCAAAGAGTCCATTTCTTTATGTTCTTCATATTAACTTCATTAGCCTCCCTTTATGTAATAGATATATAGAGTTCCAGATGCGGGTCACTGTATGTGTGGGAAGTATTTGAAATGGTACAAACAAGTTCCAAAGGAGTTATTTTTCTGCAAGGTAATTTACAGTACAATCTGAACAGCTAAATGGTAAATATGACAACGTTCCTAAACTCCTTCTGCAACAAAGGGTGCTTTCAAGATTAACTGTACTCTTTTGTTGTTTATTATCTCATGGCTGTAAAAGGAACACCTGATGGTTGTAAAGCTGGGGTGGGGATCACATTTCAGCTCAAAAGTCACATTCCTTTCTAAGCAGCCCTCCAAGGGCCACACGCCTATGGTGGGTGGGGCCAGAAAAAAGTGGACAGAACAATCAATGAACAGCAGGCTAGTTTCTCTACCCTCCATCCAGACAAGCAACAGTTCAAGGACAGAATACAACCAGGCAAAAACATTCATTCATTCAATTTATATCCCACCCTTTCTCCCAGCAGGAGCCCAGGGTGACATTTGTAGTGTGAAGCAGAGCAGGTGAGGGATGTGGCCTGCCAAAAGGAGTGTGTGCCCTGGGTAAAGTTCCAAGGGCCAGACAGAGAAGCCTGAAAAGCCACATTTGGCCCCTGGGCCTCAGATTTCCCATCCACTGCCTCCTTCCCTATAGACCCTCTTGGATGTTGAGATCAGCACAGAAGGCTCTTCTGGTAGTTCTGCCACCTTTGGAAGCTCAGGGGGTTGGCCCGGGAGAAGACATTCTCTGTGGCTGCCCCTAAGTTGTGGAACTCCCTCCCCACAGAGGTGCGCCTGGCAACTTCACCGTACAGTTTTAGTCAAATGCTGAAGACACATCTCTTTACCCTGGCCTTTGAGGACCCACCCTATTCTGGGATTTGGGGTTGTTTCTAAATTGTTTTTGATATTGTATTTTAAAATTGTTGTAACGAAGGGTGGAAAAAGGGGGGGGACCCCAAAATGCTTCAAAAAATTATTTTTTATAACAAAAGCCCAACAAGTTTCAGTCACTCAGTAGTATGGCCTTTGTCAGGGGATGAACTGGTCTAAAATATTCTTCTCTAGCAAATCTGCTCAAAATAATAATGACCACGAAAAGGTGGGCAATAAAAGATGGTGGCGGTAGTGATGATGATGATGATGTGTTATGGGATTGAAGGATGAGATAGATTGTTTCTTTGGGTCTCCCTCAAGCCTGTGATCTTGTATCTGAAGCTGGAATATGCAAGCAAAAAACCTGCTTTACTGTCAGACTCGTTTCCTTTGTTAAGCTAGTCTGCAAGTTAATAGACTTATTGAATGGTCAATCTGCATATCCAAAGAAATGTGGCCAAGAGAGATCCTGTGACTATTGGAACTCTTTTCAGAAGAGCCCCCCCCCATCTGGGAGTCAAAGAGAGGCTTGTGTTCTTATTCCAGTCTAGAGAAGTTGGGAACTAGGGAGACACACAGAGTGGCCTGTTCTTTGCACCATAGCTTTGGGGTGCCTCCCTACAAGCCTGATGGAAAAGCAAGATCTATTGGATTGTTAATGCTTTGAACTCCTCCATCTTAGGCTCAGGTTGTAAATGTGTGTAAATAAACCACATATCATAAAGACACCATAGTCTCCACTACTTTCTTTCCAAGGAAACCAAACCCTAGGTAAGTGCAGGAACCCCTGGAAGTCTTGCACAGGGGGATGTAAATGATACAGAAGAAGAGGAGAATCTAAAAATCTATGCTGTCAAAAATATTTTGAACAAATGGCATATCTTCATCCTGCCGTTGTCCAGCCTTGGGGTGATTTCCCCCTCTTCTCTTAAAGGGAAGAAGAGCAAGATGCCAGCACTTCTGTGCATGGTGGGAAAGGCTACCCATTGGGAAAGAGGCTGGATAGCTGCCTCTAAAGGAAGGTGCTGCCTCCTTTTCCTCAGCACTTGGAGGGGTTGCAGACCAGACCAGGACATTTTGCTGCCTGAGGTAAACAAGGACAAGATGGTGCCAAGTGGGCTGGCAGTCAAATCTTACTTCCACACTGGATGACTACAAAGTTTGTAGCATGAGCTGCCTAATTTTCTCAAGAAAGACTATTACATTGTTCACCTGTTGCCTGTTTGTTTACCTCAGTGTTGGACAATTGCTTTATTATTTTGTATATTTATGGCTCCAACTAAAGACAACATTCACCTTAAATATTTGCAAGTGTTAGTCCACCTAAGCCCTGTAGGACTCACACAGACAGAGGTTACCTGTCATTTTGTGTTTAACCTAACACAAGAGAGCCTGCCGTTCAACTCATTTCATTTCTAAGAGAAAAAACCTCTATTTTAAACAATTAAACAAAGCATATAACAGCCACACACCTCCCTTCCCACTAGGCAATTCCCCACCCAGGTTTAGTCGTAAAGGTTCAATGATGTGTAAAGTGAGCCTTGAGCAACATTGTTAGATGGCATCAGCCTCTGAAAGTGTGTGTGACAAGATCTGATAATACGTTGAGGATCAATGCTTCTTTCTCGCTTTTTGGCTCGCCTCAAGAAAAAAGCAACTGTCAGACCTAGTGATCACAGTTGCTGAGCAACAAGAGCCACACAAATATGCTTTTGCATCAACTTGGAAAAAGAATTTTAAAAAACCCAGTAAAAATGATACCCATTGATTGGAGGGCAGGGGGGGAGAAAGAAAATATTTGAACCAGAGCACTGCTAACACAAAGATGTTAGTGACACCTTTCAGCAGAAACGCAAGATGTACTGTACAACTGTACCATTCTCTTCCCATCACTGCTGTTTATTGTGGCACAGCAAAGTGGATCATGACTGTCTTGCCCAGGCTTTCCCTGACCCATAAGATCAGACCTTGTTTTATGGGGTTGAATCCTCTGAATTCCTGTTTTATTTGTTATATACTTTTATACTGCTGTTTTATTAGTTTTAGCTTGTACTTTTGTTTTAACAATATTTTTAATTGTATGCACATGGAGATGTTGAAAAGATTAAATGGTTTATAAATGCTTTTAAACAAATAAACTACAGCCTCACATTCTCAGTCTAATGCAGAAAAACCCTTATCCAAGTTAACATGCAGGAACACAGAAACATCTTAGGGCTGTGACATGAATGCCAGGTAAAGAAAAGTAAGAAAAACTTTGGACAAGATGCTAGTCCTACTCAGAGTAGATGCATTTAAGTTAATAGACCTGACTAACTTGGATGCATTAATTTCAATGGGTCTATTCTGAGTAGGGCTTAGTTGACTACAACTCAGTCATTCACCAAATATAGGGGTTGCTTTAAGTCCTACTCAGAGGAGACCCACTGAAATGAATGAACCTCAGTTCATTAACTTCAATGCATCTACTCTGAGTAGGATTAGCATTGAATACTACCCTTAATATACTGAGTGGTATTCAATGCTAGTCCTGTTCATATTAGAAGCATTAATGTTAATGGACATGACTAACCAAGGTTCATTAATTTCAGTGGGTCTACTCTGGGTAGGACTTAGTTAAATACAACATATTCTTAACATTATCATCAAGATTTCTTACCCACTCTTCATCATGAGGTCACAGGGTAGATTACAACAATGTAAAAATACAGTATAAAAATTGGTTAAAACACATCACAGTCAAGAGAATAGGAGAATCCTATTAATTTTAAGATTAACAATATGCATTATTAGCACTATTAAAAATCAAAAGTGAAAATGTGAATGTGGATCCCTTGTTGGAGGTTGGGAGTCAAGGGTAGGTCTTGGCCCTGGACCACTAAGACCACTAAGTTGTCCATCCAGTTAAGTAACGTCTACACTGACTGGCAGCACCTTTCCAGAATTTCAGTCAAGGGGCCTTTTCCAGCCCTACCCAGAGTCACTGGGGATTGAACCAGGGACCTTTTGCATGCAAAGCAAATAATCTATGCCTGATCTATGTACCTGTGGGAAAACCCCACCTGCCACCTTGACAGCAGCTTTATATGCAACCTCTGAAAGCTTTTGGGCAGCAATGCCATCTATCCAAATTCTTTGTGGTTTAATGTGAGGCTATCATTAATAGAAGTGATGTTAGGTGGGGCAGACCTGCAATGCAAGCATCCCAGCAGGTGAGTTGCTGTTGCTTACTAGGAGGAACAAAGCAGTGGGAATGTTAACATGGCACAAATGGACCACACCAACATCCCCAATGCCTTGTCCCTCCTGGTAAGCAACAGTATAGCAAGTCCATCCCACCCAAGGAGCTGCTTCTGGTCATTATTAGGGAGGGGGGAGAAATTCAATTCAGTTTGCATTTAAAGCAGAATTTATACAATTCACACTTTTTGAAACAATATGAGAACCAAAGCATAGCCATTGTCTAAAAATTTGCACTCATTCAAATTTTGCAATGCAGTTCTCCAACCAATGTTTGCAAAAAATGCATGTATTAAAGGAAAATGTGCATTATATTAGGAGAAACTGTTTGCGAAAAATATCTACATTAGTAAAACCAGCATACAAAAATGTGTTTAGTAGGAGAAATTCACACTAAAATGCTGAAGAATTTTCATTATGATTTTTTTTAAAAAAATAGCAAGTTGCTGCAGAAATGTGAATTTAAGATGGGAAAGATGAGACACTGAGAAAACCAAACTGACAGGTCTTCCCATGCCTAGTCATTATGAAGCCCACTGGAATTAAGCAGTCCATGGGAGCTTGGAAAAACACCAAGTTAGCATTTAATGCAGAGATAGAGAACTTTTGGCCCTCCAGATAGTTTTGGTCTCTACATTCCCTCAGTCCCAGTCAGCCTGGCCAATGGTCAAGGATGCTTGATCGTTCAGAAACATCTGAAGGGCCACAGGTTCTCCATCCCAGATTTAATTAATACTACCCACTTTCTTCATGCTGAGCAAATATTTCTTTGTTGTCTGATTTTTGAACAGAATGATAAAGGGCATTTTTAAACAGAAGTGATTAAATTCAAAGAGCAAAAATTATTCCTTTGCATTATTTATTTATGGAGATGCACCCAAAAATAAAGCATGAAAACTGAGAGATTTGGTGTAACAAAAGAAAAAGAAAATCTGAAATTATCTCCTGAATGATTCTTCTGATGTTTATATATCAAAACAATATTTTGGGTAAGCATATAGCAAATGTCATAATGATTTACCTCCCAAAATCAGTTATTAGAACCTGCTGCTACTTTGTCATCAATTTGGATACCTTCATTTCCTGCTGTCCGAAGTGATTTTTACAACAGTCACTCTTCAATGCCTAAAATCAAAGGAGAAAGTGTCAATATAATATTTACCCACTTCAACAGCTTCTAGCATGTTCACTGAATGAAGAGGCCTAAAAGAAGTTTATGCAACTTTAAGCCCCACCTTAAATGCCGCTTTAGTGGGAAGTTTTGCAATGAATCCTTAAAAGCATAAACAACAAAAAAAAGTGGTGCTAGGGGGTTGAGGAGAGAAAAATCAAACTGTTCCATCTTGCACCTAATTCAATCCATTTAGAAGCTCTCTGCCTAAGCCAAGGATTACTGGTGATACCATCTACTTCAGGTTGCAGTGCCTAAAGAAAGCATCCCTCTTATTAAAAAATGGGAAAAGACAAAGTTTAAAGCCAAATAATTCAGGCTTGCATAAATCTTTAATAGGACCTGCCCTGCCAGGATTGGCTGTGTGTTCTTTTCTCTGCCCAAGGGAAACACAATATGTCTTAGAAGAGAATAATAGTAACTCCATCTTGTGTGTTATACGATATCTTCAGGTAATCCAGAGGATTTTGCCTTTGTCTGCCGTAAACACAAGGCCACCCGTGCATACAGTGTCCAGGCTTTTCCAGACTCCTCACCTTAGCAGGTGACACCCCAGAAGATGGACGTGGAAGAGTTAGGAAGCTAGTTGCTAGAGGCAAGTTTCCTGTCAAGGCTTTGGGGAAATATGAAACAAATCAGGCAAATTCTGTCTTTGTGAGAACAAAGTCTGACAAGCTGTCCTTCCAGTTTTCCACATCTTTGCTTAAAAGTGCTGGCAAACACAATTCTTTACAATTGCTCCACATAGTAAATAACAGAGTTTATTAAATATGAAAAATAGATAGCATCAGGAAATACAAATAGGAACATGTTAATGCACTGAAAACTGTATTTTTAAATTGGAAAGGCATGATTCAGGCTTGAATCTGAACTATGTATACTCAAAAGAAAGTTCCACTGAATTCAACAGAGCTCACCTCCAGATAAAGAGATGTTAGGATTGCAGCCTCAAATTCTAGTTCTAACTATATTACTTATAACCATTTCTATTCCAAACTCTCATAAAATTGCCACCATGGGCTCCTACTGGGACGAAAGGTGGGATATAAATCTAATAATGGCTGCCCATTTGCTGCCAGGCCAAGTTCAAGGTTCTAGTCTTGGTGTACAAAGCCTTGTACAGCTTGGGCCCAGGATACCTGAAAGATTGTCTTATCCATTATATACCCAGTCGATTACTACACTCTGCAGGTGAGGACCTCCTGCAGATACCATCTTATCAGGAGGTCCATTCCACAAAACATAGGAAATGAACCTTTAGTGTGGTGGCACCTAGCCTGTGGAATTCCCTCCCTTTAAATATTAGACAGGCGCAGTGCCAGATTTAGACTTGGTGAGGCCCTAAGCTATATAAAGCTTGGAGGCCCTTTGTTAAAAAATTACACCAGATATATATATATATATATATATATATATATTCAGTACACGTAAAATTTTAAAAGCCCGCCCAAAAAATTCTGAATTTTTTTGAGGCCCCTGCGGATTGTGAGGCCCTAAGATATAGCTTGTTTAGCTTATGCCTAAATCCGGCACTGGACAGGCGCCATCTCTGTTATCTTTTCAGCACCTATTGAATACCTTCCTCTTTCAACAAGCCTTTTAAGTTGAGACCTTATCCCAGTCTGTATCTGTGTTGGAATTGCTTTGTAATATGTTTTTTTTTTAAATTTAACAATATGTTTTTCACCTTTTTAAAAAAAAGATGTCTTGAAAGTTTTTTTAAAAATGTTTTTAAAGATATTTTGTTTTAATGTATTTTAAAGTCTTTATATGACTTTTAAAATGTGTTTAGTGCTTTTGTTTGCTGCCCTGGGCTCCTGCTGGAAGGAAGGGCAGGATATAAACAAAGAAACAAACCATTTCATGCACTGTAAAGTTTAGGCATATCAGTAAGCAGAACTGGGTCCAAATTCACACTTAGCCACAAAGCTCTTAAGATTATATTGGACGTCTTAATTTCTTGGCCTAACCAACCTTACTAAGGGTGCAATCCAGCTCATATTTACACCGGGCTGAAGGAAGTTAGATATGGTGGACCCCCCCACCGGCAGAAGCTCCTCAGCTGCAGCTAAGCTGGGACCCTGCCAGCTCAGCCAGGGGTCTGCCAAGAAAGCCTATCTGGTGGAAGGGGTGCCAGTGGAAACTGGCAGAAGGCCAGAAAAAGGGGCATTCTGGGGGAGGAGATGGAGGGGGATTTATGCAACATCCAGCTTCCGTTCAGAGGACTCCTGCAGATACCAATCCGGACCAAAGTTACACTGAGAAAAATGTTGATCTAAGAAAATAATTGTAATGGAAGTCAATGGGGAGTGCTGGTAGGGGTATTCGTGAGATCCGGCTTTTTATTTCCCTTTCATGCACACAGCTCCCAGCTGCGCTGATGTTTAGCCAGCCTGGCAGCTCCCAAATGGCAAATGGATGCCACGGAGCTTCCCACTGGCTCCTCTGCTGGCACCCCTTCTGTTGGCTTCCCATGAGTTGGATTGCTCTGCCTGTTGTGAGAATAAAATGAGATAACCCATGCATATCTAGAGGGTTTTTTTTTAAATGGAATGGTGGAATATAAATGTAATAAATAAATACAAAATATTAAAAAAGAGGGGAAAACCCAATTCAGTTCATTGTTTTGAAGCAAGAGAATGCCACCAATGTTCAAAGATGTCAAGCCTTCTCAAAATTATGGCTCCAACCTTAAACATGCTTGTATGAAAAGAGCAACCAAAATGACCAGGCAGCTGGAGCTGCTCCCTTAAAAGAAAATGTTTTAAGATCTGTGGCTTTTGAATGCATGGTCTGAAGAAAGTGGACAAAGACATTTTTTTCTCCGTCTCTCATACTAGTAGAAACTGGGGTATGCAGTCAAGTTAATTGGCAGGAGATTCAGGACAGACAAAAGGCAGGACGTCTTCGCGTAGCACATGCTTAACATATGGAGTTCCTTGCCACAAGATACAGTGATAGCCAGAAACTTAGATGATTTTATAAGGGGATTAGAAAAAGACATAGACCATAATTAGTGCTCATAATGGTTACATGCTCCAGGTATAGAAACATTATACATGTGAATTACCAGTTGCTAGAGAACAACAGTGGAAGAATGTTAGTATTATCCTCATGTCCTCCTTGTGATCTTCCCATAGGCATCTGATTGGCCATTGGGATGCTGGATGAGACAGGATTTTGGAGAAGTCCAGCAGGTCTCTGCTTATGTTTTCAGGTGGAAGTGATAATGCCAACATAAGTATTTTAATGTATTTCTTGTGGGAGGGGTGTGTGTGTGCACACGTGTGTTTACACACATACCACTAGGTGGTGGACTTTATTCAGGGATGCCAGCTTTGGAGACTCACCCCCTCATAGCCCAAGGCACCTAGCTATCCAAGGTGATCCAGCGACCACTGCATCAGTTTGCTTTGGGCAAGACCCACTTCATTTTGAATCCAAGGTGCAACCTTGTTTCCTTACTGAAGCTTTGGATGTCTCCCTATTGAATTACTGTACAACAGTGACTGTCGGATCTGGCCCTACCATTAGGTAAAATGAGGCAGCTGCCTCAGGCAGCAGAAGCTGTTGGGCAGCAGCAGCAGTAAGGTGTTGTAGAACCCCTTAAACTAGTCTGCTGCCCTGGGGTGTGGTGAAGAATCCTGTCACCAGTGCTAAAGTAAGGTTAAACTACCAGTGTAGGGCCACATTCATACCATACATTTATTTCACTTTAAAAGGTTGTGGAGAATCCTGGGAAGTGTAGTTTGTGAAGGGTACTGATATTGGTTAGAAGACACTATTCCCATCATAGAGATACAATTTCCAGAGTTCTCTGGGAACAGGGAACCACTCTGACAATTTTAGTTCTGTGAGGAGAATAGGAGTAGGGTTGCCAGGCTCAGGGTCTGAGACTGATCCTGTGTCTTTAGGAGAAGAGAAAGTCAGCCAAGTGCAGGTGTTCTTGCAACAATGTAATAGGAAAAACCACAAGGTGGAATTCTCCCTTCCCCCTGCACAACTTTTAAAGATACAGAAGACCTCTTGGTTGCCAGGCCTAGCCTCCAAGAGGTCTTCAGTATCTTTAAAAGTTGTGCAGGGGGAAGGGAGAATTCCACCTTGTGATTTTTCCCATTACAGTGTTGCAAGAACACCTGCACTTGGCTGACTTTCTCTTCTCCTAAAGATACAGGATCAGTCTCAGGCCCTGAACCTGGAAACCCTAAAAGAGTCTCATACCATTCTCAGCACCCTTCCCAAACTACACTTCCCAGGAAGCTTTGGGGGAAGCCATGACTGTTTGAAGTGAAATAATAGAGGAACAAGTGTATGGTATGAACATGGCATAGGTGGCTTCAATCCATGGAATGGGTGTGGTGTGGGTGGTAGCCATCTTGTCTTGCCTGTCAAGTAACAAAATGTCTTGGGGCAGCCCTGGCTGTTTCTGTCAGTGTGAACAAGGGCTGCTGTGAAGGCACATAGAGGCAGCTGTCAAAATGGGAAAACAAAGGTGGCACCCCTGAAAATGTCTAATGAGGAGAAGCGCTCCTTAGCAGGAGTGAGCTTCTCCCTCAAACAGTCTTTTATTGGTGTATGCAGGAGGATTCTGAAAGCTGCATTGGGACTTTGACTGCTGACCTGGCATGTCCCTTCAGAACTGTAACTCATAAAACAATACAGCCTTTTTTAAAAAAGCATGACAATTTCATTCAGAGCATGACAGCTGTCTTTTGCTTATTCTAGCAATTTACCTGAAACAGAGGAAAGCAAGTTTGACAATTAACTGAAGCACTGTAGGATAAACCCCCTTTTGTGTGAAATAATCTGGTCATAGAAAGGAGACATGCTTAACTGCAATCTATTAGTACAAAAAGAAAGGTGTTTTCTTACGTGACATGTGACCTGCTTAAAATAAAATAAAAAATCTTGCAGCAATGGTTTCAATTGCTCTTTCCAGTCAGAATAATTTCAACCATATTATTCTTTGAGTCTCAAAAGGAGTTACTTAAGGCTTTGCCTGTATAACTTCTATTGATCAGAGATTTTCAGCTCTTGCATCGTTAAAAATAAACAAATGACAAATACCTATCTGGAATGATGACTCTAGTGGTTACTGAATATTCTCAATTGAAACTAGAATATAATAAGTGGGACGTGTGGATACCTAAAATATAATGTTGACATTGGTCAAGCACTACCAAAGATAATGACTGTGACGCTGATCCAGATACAGTATATGCAATTGGCAGCTTGCTGCTGCTGAGATGAATCTGCTCAAATATTTATCATTGAATTTGCATCCCACCTTCCCTTCAAGGAGCTCAAGGTGCTGTACATGCCTCTCTCCTTCTCTGTATTATCCTCACCACTAGCCTGTGAGGTAGGTTAGGATGAGAATTGGTAACTGGCCCAAGGTCACCCAGTGAGGTTCGTGGCTGAATGGGGATTTGATCTCTAGTCTACCAAATCCTAGACCAATGCCCTAACCACATTGTGTCTCCTTTATCTATTGTTCAGGAAGACCAAAACCACTGGTAACCATGTCAGAGGGAGGAGGAAAGCATTCATTCTATCATACAGACACGAGAGTGGCTTTGTACTATAGCCAGCGTGGATTTTTCACATTCCACAATGTTAAATTGAAAATACCCCCCATGCCATTCTGATGCTTCCCATAAGCTCATTTCAAAACAAAACCTTACAAAACGTATAGTCCTGAACTCAGAAACACTTGCTTAACAGCCCTTTTTAGACAAAGTCTAAAAAGAGAGAAAAAAACCCCAGAGCTCTTTTGGACTTTTTTCTCTGAGAGTTCTCATAATCTGTTGAAATTCATTAAAAATCAGCCATGTTCACAGAGTACCGGTAATCCTAATATTGACCTTGCCCCATACTCTGGCCAGAGCTTGGAAAAGTTACTTTTTTTGAACTACAACTCCCATCAGCCCAATCCAGTGGCCATGCTGGCTGGGGCTGATGGGAGTTGTAGTTTTAAAAAGTAACTTTTCCAAGCTCTGCTCTGACCTTCGTCTTCTGCAGTTTAAAAGTTAAAAAAATGCCTGGCTGATTTTTAATTAATTTAAGAAATTTTGGCTGGGACCCTATGATAACGTGGGGCATGCTCAGTAAGAACCAACTGTCAGTGTTCTAAAAGTCTCACAGCTGCTGGGCTTGGCTAATCAGGGGGCCACACCCACACCAGACTTTGATTTCATGTGAGACAGTCATGGCCTCCCTCAGAGAATCCTGGGAAGTGTAGTTTGTGAAGGGTGCTGAGAGGAGACTCCTATTCCATTGACAGAGCTCCAGTGGCCAGACTGGTTTAACAGTCAGCCACTCTGATTGAAGCTCTGTGAGGGGAACAGGGCATCTCCTAGCAACTCTCAGCACCCTTCACTAACTACACTTCCCAGGATTCTTTGGGAGAAGCCATGACTGTCCAAAGTGAAATAAAGGCCTGGTGTGAATGTGGCCAGGGACAGCTATGGTTTAAATTTGGGTGGGAGGCTACATGTGCCTGCTGTAGAATAAAAAGGTGAGGGAAACGCTGAAAAGCAATGATACTGTTCACAATGTTTTCCTTTTGGAAAAGAAAGGGCTTCCCTTCTGCAACCCAAATTGTGTTTGCATTTTGACAAAGTTGTAGGGCAGTACAATATCTCAGAGAGGAGGTCAGGTCTCCTGCTCCCCTGGTGCATTCACTATAGCTGCCTAATTTCCCTGTTTTTTAAAGTTTGATAGAAATATCTATGGGCTATAGGTATGTTCTTAAACTGCAAGGTTTTTTGCCTATTAGTGAATCTATTCCTCAAACAAATGAATTACACTGTCTGCACTGACACAACCAACCATCTGATTGAGTCTGCTGTATGAGCAATTCCTACTCTAGCAACGCATACAAGGTGTGCATCTCTGTGGGTTGGACATGGCAGTCTGTTGTTCATGTGATTCCTGATCCAGCCGGGTGTCACCTTTACTATACAGATTCTATATTACAGAGTGATGAGTGAATAATTTTGCACAGACAGGAATGTATTACTTGAAACTGGTGCCTTAAAATATATTCTGAAGAATAGAGGCAGCAGGTCTGTTTGCAACTTCAGGAGCAAGGCAGGCATGAGAAAATTCTTACTATGTCTATTCAGAAGTACTATTTAATTCAGTGGGGCTTACTCCCAGGTAAGTGGGGTTAGGATTGCAGCCTGAAGTATTCAGGAGATGAGGTCAATGCACACTCTGATTGCAGGACAGTGTGTATTCTATAGATCTGATTTTTGAAGCTTGCCAGAATTGTGCTCACCTGCAATCTGAAAGGTTGAACTGCTTGAAAGGCCAATAATCCATGTGGAACTGTACCATGAAGTGACCTCCAAAAGTCACCTTGCAACAGAAAAAAAAGTGTAAATTCAGCCTCAGAGTCAAAGAGTAATTTCTGCTTTCTTATCTGAATAGTTTCAAACATCATTCTGCTATTTTGAAAACTGCTGTCCAGTCACAATTTTGCCTGGCAGTATCTATCCCAAAAAAAATGTGTTTAGGTTTTGCTACATTTGTTTCTAACTTAAGTATCTTTTCATGGTGTGCAAATGCAGAAAATGCACATGGTTTTGAGATTTTGAGCCTAATTCTGAAGTTTGTACACTAATCTGTTTTAGAGATTTGTGTCTTTTCTGGCTTCTAGTAGCTGGTTTCTGTGACCTTCTGTCAAGGCTGAGCTGTAGGCAGCAGTCAGAGCCAAGCCAGCAGCTGGGAGCTGGGAGCTAGGAACTGAGCCAGGAGGTCAGAGCTGAGGAAAGAGTCAGGAGGTCACAGCAGAGAAGGAAGCCAGAATTCAAAGCTGAGAAATAATCCAGAACATGCAGGAGTACATCAGACCACATCAGACCTTGTTGGTTAGGGCAAGTCCCAGCTCAAACTAGCGCTATGCCAAATGTTTCTCCTGCATTTTTTTTTACCATTCTGCATCAATTAATGAGGAAAGAAATTGCATTCAAAAATAATTAAAAGGGAAAGAAAAAATCAGTGAAATTCTCATGGGTGGGGCGTGGGGTTTTTGTTGTTGCAATAACCTCTTTTTGAGGGGCCCAGGGGCCAGGGTGAGGGTCCTTTCTTTTATTCTACAAATTATTTCCTGATGGTCTGCATATCCCAGACTTCCTTAGTGTCCATGCTTCCTGGAAAACCCATTTCACCCTCAGCTAGGCTTTTCTGGAAGACCAGAAAGCTGGGGAGGCTGTCTCCCATGCTCCCAGCAGCATTCACTGTAGTTGTGTATAAGTGAAGTTTTTCTACTTGTAAAGAAATCAGTGTGGTAAGATTTTTTTTAAAAAAAAGGGAAAAGGAAAGACTCCCCTTAACAAAATCAGAGGACATCTATCTCAGGTGCTTGGTAGCCAGTCTCCACAGCTTCTGTGATTCAATTAAATCCTAGAGGAAGAAATCATGATGCAGCTTCTTCCTTGAAGTCTTTTCAGTTCAGGATTAGTAAGCAGCCAGGGAAGCTGCAGAGACCTGGAAAAAAACTTTAATAGACAGAAGCACATACGCCATCATCAGCCACATTGCAACAATAAAGTAAGCTCAGCTCCTCACTCACGGAAATTCTAAAACCATTCTAAATAACTTTGTGAATGAGGCAGAAAAACACAAGCTTCCTTTATGGGGAAAGAAAATTTGAAAAAACTGGGGACAGGTTTCGGCAAAGCACTAGTCCAAACAGGAAACCTTTTAATAGCCCTTCTTATCCAGCAGAGCCTAATGGCCAGCTTGATGGGTGGAGCCAGGACAGGGCCTGAGAGTGCCTCACTACCAGGAAGGTATTCCAAGTTGCAGTATAGCTTGCCACATGGAGCAGTCACATGCAGAATTGAAGACTGCTGTTTCTAGCCCAGTAACTCTTGACCACACACCTTCCCAATCCTACAGCTCTCCATGTGGGTGCCCAGGGTCCTACTTTGTTGCTGTCACCATTGACATATTTGACATACTGTTACTGTCCATGTGAGTAATTATAAATACTAATAAGAATAATAGGTTGTATTCAGCTAAGCACTACTCAGAGTGAACCCATTGAAATTGATGAACCTAAGTTAGCTTAGAATCATAGAATCGAATCATAGAATCACTGAGTTGGAAGGGGCCTATAAAGCCATCGAGTCCAACCCCCTGCTCAATGCAGGAATCCAAATTAAAGCAGACAATGGGTCTACTCTGAGTAGGACTAACATTTAATACCATCCACCCAATGGGACTAAGATATCATTCGAATAAATATGGTGGATGAAAAACTCCACTACAATTCACCACCTACTAGGCATCTGAAGAATTATCTTGAGTGAATCTTTGATGAGTGTAGCTCTTTTTCCAAAATATCCCATGGGCTTAATAAAACGGACAAAACACTTGGGCTTTGATCCTTTGATAACTGAACTAACAGTCCAATCTTATATCTGTCTCCTTAGATGTAATCTCACTGAATTCAATGTGGCTTACTCCCAGGTAAGTGGGGTTAGGATTGCAGTCTTACTGTTATGCAAGTGTATATAAGATTGCAACCTGAAGGAAGTTTACAGTAGGAAAGTTTTCCATTCCTTCTGTCCACTTGCAGCCTCTTGCACCCCCTTGAGAGGCACTTTGGGCAGGTGCTGCCCTGAACAATGTGGCATGGGCTCTGGAAGTGTTGGGGATAGGACATTATCCTTCTGTGAACTTCCTTAATAGCTCAGTCCTATTTATGACTACTCAGAACTAAATCCTGTTTAGCTCAATGGGCTTATTCCCAGGTAAGTGAGCATGATCACAGCCAAGTTATTCAGGATCCAAGGCTGAGTTGGGGCAATGTCCCTCTTCCCGAGCAGCTGCCTGTGCCCACTTCCCTACCATCTAGAGCAATATTCTGGAGGATATAAGGGGCTGCCAGGGGGAGGAACTTTCCTTTTCTGAACTTTCTTAAAATGGTGTGGATCTAAAGATAAATTAAGTATTTGAGTTAGCATAAAACATCTTGTGTTGCTATATACTAGGAGTGTGCATTACCCCAAATTATGAGGCGATTCAGGGAAGGTTCTGATATTCCTAAATTGAATTCTACCATTAACAAGCCATTTTGAGGCAGATCAGGGCAAATTAGGGATTAGTCCCTGATCTGCCTCAAGATACTTTGTGGCCTCACCTCTCTGTGTTCCCTCCTACCCCGAGAGCCAAAACCAAGCTGATGGGGAAGCACCCAAACGTCAAAAGAGAAGATGTTGAAAAGGAAGTGGGATGTTTTGTTTTGATGGACGCAGTGAACTATTTTCTCTGGACACTTCAGTCACAGTGATTTGGAGGAGGGATTAAAAACGGTTGTTTTTTCCAGTGGATGTGTGCCTTCCCCTATGTTCATCAATGGAGAGATTTCCATTGTATCCCTCCCTCCAAAACTCTCACCCTCTGCCACACACACACACAAATGACTCTTGATATAACAGGGTTCTTGTCAGTAGGGTGACATTTTCCCTAACCCAGTGTTTGAGCCACCATTCCTTTACCCTATGAAAGTCAACTGAACTCTCTCTTTCTCTCCCAGGGAGGCCAATCCCACAAAATCCATGGGGTGTGTGGAGAAGCCCAAGCTATCAATGGCCCTTGGGGTAATAGGATCATTGCTGGGGTGAGTGGTATTTCCCACACCTCAGGTCTTCCTGAGATTTTTTCCGCCACCCCTCCTCCTCTGCAAGTCATTGGAAAGATCTCTCTCCCATGGAGAAGAGGCTGTATTCCCCAAACTGGGGGGGGGAGCTCATCTCCCACCTATGACCTTTGTGGTTATCACTGTGGAGGGTGACATTTTCCCCACTCTAGTCTTTCCTGGGGATTCATGCTCATTTTTTCCACCACCACCATCACCTGACGCTCCCATGATTCCTATTGTGTCCACCCCAAAATGATACATTCTGACACTGAGAGAGAACCATGGCAGCTGTCACTCTAAAGTTTGGCATGCCTGGAAAAAGCATCTAGTTCTGGCAGAAAATGAAAAGGTTATACACCTTTCCTTTTAAAAAAAAGTTTAAAGGTGCCTTGAATGAAAACCCTAGATATACAGTGCCTTGTAAAAGTAGTCAGACCCTTGACCAATGCTCTCATATTACTGAATTACAAGTAATACACTGTAATTTCATTCTGTATGATGTTTTATTTTGAAACACTGAAACTCAAAATCAATTATTGCAAGGTGACATTGGTTTTATATTGGGAAATATTTGTAAGAAACATAAAAAACAGAAACATGTAGCTTGCACAAGTATTCAACCCCTGCGCTGTGGAAGCTCCCAGTTTACACAGATGAAAGAAATTGCCCTATGTCGACACAGTTACCTTATCATTGGCCTCCACCTGTGAACCATTAACGTTGCTGTCACATTGTCAGGATAAAACCCCCCACTGTTGAAGGATTATTGGTCAGGCTGTGGCTCTGAAGGAAAATGAAGACCAAAGCATTCTACAAAAGTGAGAGATAATGTAGTACAAATGCACAGATTAGGCAAAGGTTACAAACAAATATCCAAGTATTTGGATATCCCAGTAAGCACAGTTGGATCAATTATCAGGAAGTGGAAGCTGTATCACTCCACCCAAGCACTGCCAAGAAAAGGCAGTCCCTGAAAACTCAGTGCTTGAACAAGGAGACTTATGAGAGAAGCCACAGAGGCCAAAATCACTTTGAAGGAGCTACAGAGTTCAGTGACTGGGAGAGGAGTAATGGTGTACCAGTCAACCATATCAAGAGCTCTGCATAACACTGGTCTGTATGGGAGGGTGGCAAGACAGAAGCTGTTGCGGAAAAAGTACCTTCTGAAAGCATGTCTGGAGTTTGTCAGAAAGCATGAGAGTGCCCCAGCTGCAATGTGAGAAAAGGTTTTGTGGTCAGATGAGACCAAGATAGAGCTTTTTGGCCAAAACTCAAAGCACTATATGTGGTGCAAACCTAACACTGCCCGTGCCTCAAGACACTGCCCATCCCTACAGTGAAGTATTGTCATGGAGATGCTTCTCATCAACAGGAACTGGGCATCTTGTTAAAACTGAAGAAAGAATGGATGGAGAAAATATAAGGAAATACTGCAAGAGAACCTGCTTCAGTCCACTAAAAACTGAATTCACTTTTCAGCAGGATAATGATCCTAAGCACAAGACCAAAGCAACATTGGAGTGGTTCAAGAACAAAAAGGTGAATGTCCTACAGTGGCTTAGTCAAAGTCCTGATCTCCGTCCCATTGAGAATCTGTGGTGCTCTTTGAAAATTGCGATCCACAAGCGACATCCAACCAACCTGAACAACTTGGAGAAAATCTGCCAAGAAGAATGGACCAAAATCCCTCTGACACTGTGTGCAAAGCTGGTACATACCTACCCCATAAGACTTAAAGTTGTTATTGCAGTGAAGGGTGGCTCTACCAAATATTAATGTGGGGGGGGTTGAATACTTATGCCTTTACAAACATTTCCCAACATAAAACCAATGTTACCTTACAATAATTGATTTTGAGTTTCAGTGTTTCAAAATAAAGTAGCATACAGAACGAAATTACAATGTACCATTTGTAATTCAGTAATATGAGAGCATTGGTCAGGGGTCTGACTACCCGTAAGGCACTGTATCTGCCTAAAATTTGACAAGTTTGGTCAACTCCTGTGCCGTTACATTTTGTCCACTTTGGCCAGAAGGGGAAAAAGTTATAGCCATTTCTTTTCGATTCCCATTATAGTGAATGGGAAACACAGAGCTTCATTTTATACAGAGCATAGGTTGAATACCCAGATCTATACCCAGAGCATAGATTGAAGCGGAGAGAGCACAGAGTTACTGAGAAACAGATTGGGGTTTAAAAAAAAAAAAAGCTTAGATACAAGTTGAATCTTGGGGCACGAGTACACCCCTAGATCCAAAGGTCTCTTTCACCAATGGCAGGACTTATTTTGTTGATATTAGGAGTCCTTCTGATGGAGGAAGCTCCTGCAATGGGAGGCAGGGACCCTTGGGTTGCAATCCATAATGACCAGGGCCAGTCCAGCCCAAGAGATTAATCTGCCTGAGGTAGAGGATAAGGTGCCCCCCTTCCACCATTCCATGTACAGAAGCTAATGAACTTGCAGCTGAATTGTACTTTCAGATTGGCAATGGGACCACATCCACCACCATAGAACACACAGGCACAGCTCAGTCCTCCAACAGAAGTGAATGGCTGGGGCTGCCACTGCCCCCCCCCACATCCCAGCATCTGCTTCTTACAAGCCCATTCACAGATGTGAAAGTGCTGCTTTCCAAAATGATGTACTTCCTATTGTGCAAAATAAGCTAGCTTTATTTTAATAGAAAAAGTGCAATTAATTAATAGGTTACCGCTGCATGAGACACCCATGGTAATAACTGTATGGCAGCTGATTTCTAAACACATCAAGTCTTAATAATAAGAGCCTTGCATTTATGATGACACAATAAAACAAAGATGTCAACCCTCTTTATGATATATTAATTTTATGATCTATTTATTGAACACATAGTGGTTTTTTTAAGGACTCTTCAGCTTGAGTTCAGCTGTATCAGACAAGCTGAGGAAACTGTGGTCCACTAAAGTGTTAATGGAGCTCATTATCTCTGAGAATATTCACCATTCCCTCCTTTGAAGCAGACAACTCTATCATTCATTTAATAGAACTCTGCTGGAAATCAAACACAATTTTTATTCAAGGGAATGATTACTGTGTCTTGTTTAATTCTCGCCTAACAAATGTCAGCACTAATGTATTACAGATTATTCAGTCAATTTGATGGTTCCAGGTGAAAGAAAGGAACACAAATCTCTTTCTTTAGTGTAAAAAGGGTCAGCTGGATGACTTTCCACTGCATGAGCTGAGATGAGGCTTGACATGAATCAATCAATCAGGCTCAGTTTTACAGTTATAGTGCCTAATGCCTAAACATGAGCATATGGGTGGAAATTAGCACCCGATTATGGGCATACATGATCTTCCCCTGGAAGACAATAATATTGGCATTAAGCTCCTCAAGAGGGAAGATGCTGCTGGTTTTTAATATGTCTTAAATTATGTCAGGAAAAACACTGGAACATCACACAAAAGCCACAGTCGGTGTATATTGCTATCTCATAGAGCTGGAGATCTTTACAACAATATTGACACAAGAGCAGGCAAGCAAATGTCAGCCAATATAACATATGAAATACTTAACGTAACCAATTTTCAGCTGTCAATCAGCAGGGAATAATGACTGATGCAAGGAATCAATACACCACAATTGAATTCCAGCTCACAAACTTGTTTCGTTCGGCGCTATAAAAGACTGTCAAATGTCACACCCCAAGAGATGCAACAGGATTCCAAAGATTTATTTATTTCAAGCTCTGAAGTCTATTAGCAATAGTGCTCCTTGTGTGAGTGAAAAAGGAGTTTCTGATGGCATTACATTTTCAGCAATGACAATTCATTCTTTCTGGAGCCAATTAATAATGATGAATACCCTATGTCCAATTTTCCTTAGCCACTTGCTGCATTCACTAATGAGAAATCATATGCAATCATATTGGATTAAATGAGGATTTTAAAAATGAGCCTATTACCTACTCGGCATTAAGTAATCTTCCCGGAATGTTTAAAATGTAAACACTGGTAGATATGCATGGGCTATAGAACCACAGGTCATTTATTAAATAATATTGCTTGTTTAGCAAATATATGGTGTACAATATTGTTCCTCTTCATACCAATGGCACTAAAGTGGGGGGGGATTAGGGAGAGAAAAGAAACTAAAATGAAAAAGGCAAAATGACACAAGATAGATTTTTTTCCTGCAAAGATCTCTCCCACTCCCAGAATGAAGGACTATTTTTTTTAAAAAAAAATGTTTTTTCCTCCAAACCCTAAAATCCATTTCTAGAAGTTTCTTTTCTCAAACTCCACCTTAGCTACAAAGAAACCCAACTATTATATTTATTGGTGTATTTTATAGATACATACACACACACACAAACACACACACTCTGGATATTCCAGTAACGCTGCTTTTATCCTGTTGAGTTCAATAGATTCATCACAACTGAACCCTGATAATACTCCATATAGACTGCTACCTAACATTTATTTCACAAGGAAATATATGCTTAGAATAGAATTGTATATACTTCCTGCTCAGCTACAGTGTGATTATACTAACTTCACATGGAAGTGGGAAGGGAAGCATAATATCTATCTCATATGAAGATCATCTGATGCAAATGCTTAGGATGAGGGTATAAATGTGCTCATACCTGGACACTTTATCTTAACTATGATGTGGATTGGCTCTTTTGGGTCATTTTTGTTAGCCTTCTGAAAATATAAGCCACGCATAAATGGTGTACAGAATTTTTGTTTCTGTCCTTGTATATACTGTGTAATATCTTGTTTCATAAGTATCCCCACTAATACCAGTGGAATAAAGAGCCTAATCAATAAGAATAAGGATATGGCCCACACTTATTATATAAGCCAAACTGAATTAGCAAATAATTAATTGGAGCAGAAGTTACTTAAAACCTGACTAAGCAATGTATACAGATGATAAAGATCGATGAATCAATCAATCCGTCTAGATAAAACAATTCATTTAAGAGGGACTTGCTCCTGTTGTTAAGTGTGCTTATTAAAAGCAAGCCAGGAAGAAACAAAGGACAGAAGCAGAACGGATGTCCCTTTCATTGGATCTTCACCAAGAGTGATATAGGCAAGCTGCAAAAGTTGATATTAGAAGACCACTAGTGTGTTATCTAATTTCAGCCACTGAAACGCCTGTGCACTCTGTGACTTTATGAGGGAATAGGATTACAGGTCACAAGAGCTTCTTTATTTCCCACCTGTAGCTTCTGACAACATTTTATTAAGGATTTTCCCATCTTCACTCTCTGACCTACAGGGACAACATTCTAACAGCTGTTGCCAGATCTTTACCAAAATGGCACTAGCACAGATTAGCAGATCTGACAAGTAGTATCATTTTATAAGGGCTATATTTATGACAGTCTACTAATATTTTTACAAGACTTGTAAGGTAAACACAGTGCATCATTATATAAACAAGATAAAGGGTCTTTAATGCACTTAAACATTTTATGTTTCTTAGCTGTTCCATTTTTTAAAAAAAATACTCAGTACATCTGATTATTTTTTGTTTTTCTACATAATAAATCTCTCAGTCCTCAGCATTTATGCTGTAGTACTATTACCTTTTTAAAGGCTATTATTAATTATTACATTAATGCAACATGGATGAAGTAACCAGAAAAGGGAAATATATATTTTTTAAAGTCTACTAAAAAAAGTACATTACAATTTCCACACATAGGTAGGAAATAAAAATAAAAATATAGCTATTGCTCTCTCGCAGAACAAAATGAGTTGAATCCAATTGTCCCCTTCCATTCATGGAAGAGCTTTTGATTAAAGATGGAAGGATGTGACTGTTTCGGTTCTCTCAGTTTCTCATGTTTCCAGTCTTAAATTCAGCTCTCCACATTTCTGCAGCAATTTCTGATTTTTTAAAAAAATCCTCATGAAACTTCTTCAGCATTTTTAGTGCAAATTTCTCCGAAGAAACACATTTTTGTATGAGGTTTTATGGTACACATTTTGCTAATTTATCCTAATATAATACAGTTTTGTTTGTTATTTTCACAAATATATTGATTTGTACTTTCCCCCAACATACGAATTTTTGTAAACATTGTTTGGTTGGAGAACTGCGTTGCAAAACTTGGATGTGTGAATTTCAAAGGATGGCTGTGTTTCAGTTTTCATATTGTTTCAGAAAGTGCAAATTTGACAGATTCGGCTTTAAATGTGAACTGAATCAAATTTATCTTCCATCCCTACTTTTGATCAAATGGTCACTTCCACTAATGGAGGAGGAAAGTAGGTGATTCCTCTCATTTCTTCCTATCTCTACAACCACCTGCACTCTTCATATATCTTCTCCAGATGGTTGAGGACCCTCCAGAACAGCATGGAAGGTAGCACAGGGGGCTGCAGGAAGAGAAGGAATCAGCAAAGATTCCCTCCCCTCCTCTTCTCTTCTGTGAATGTGGAAGGGCAGCACTGCATACAATCCAATTCACTAATAGGCAAAAAAACCTTGTGGTTTAACAATGTACCTATAGCCAAGAGATATTTCTATCAAACTTTAAAAAGAAGAGAAATTGCGCAGCTATAGTGAATGCACCAGGGGAGCAGGAGACCTGAACTCCTCTCTGCGATATTGTACTGCCCTACAAATTGGTCAAAATGCAAACACAATTTGGGTTGGTCTTTCACAGTCCAATCCACTTGCTGTGTAGCTTGGAAGAATTTGGTAACATGTTCCTCTGAGCATATGGTGAGTGGTGGCAACACCTGCCATCTCCAAAGATGGAGAATTATATTTTGGATGTTTGTTGGTGTTCTTCTTACTTTGCTTCTTTCCTGTGTTACTAATGTTTCTACAGAGAATCTAATCTAGAAAATTTTATATCCCTCATTATTCATGCTAGAAATATGTGTCAAATTTATTTTTATTAATTTCAACGCCTTTTTATTGGTCAATGTCACATGATGGTGAAGACAGCCTTTTGTGTTTCAAATGGGAGGTTATGTTAATTTCTATTTTGGGTGCATTAACAGTTGAATCTGAAACTGCAGACTGATTACAATATGTTGCTACTTCAGCAGTGACTTTAGCTGTTGCAAAAAAGATGATCCATGTTTTCAGCCTGCTATGTTTAAACCACTTCATTTAAGGCAAAGTGGGCATGATCAGTTAAAAACATTGAGCACACCTAGAATTTTTCTAGAATATATTTCACCTCCCACTGTTTTATCTTGTGCAAACTGAGACACTCCTGATGTCCACTGGAGACTATTCTGCACAATAGTCAGTGCCATTATTCCACAATTATTTTTGGAGTTTTTTTAGTGTAAATTTTGCAAAGTGTTGCCAAACTTCACATATTCACAGAAACAGAAACAAAAGAAAATGATTTCCTATAGGAAACTTCACTAAAGTTGCAAAGTAAAACAGACATATTTAAAGTGACCATCTGAACTATATCAACTGTCTTAATAATGTTGCTTGCACCCTGCTAAAACAAGATCAGTACAGCACATGTCTTCTTTCTATTATTTGGGTTGATTGCAGGTGTTACTACCACTCACCATTAGTTAATTTCTCTGCATTTTAATCTGGGAGATAAGAAATGGGATCCTGTGCAAGCTTGCTGAGAATGGATTGATCAGTTGCATGCTTATTGAGTTCAGTGGGATTTACTCCCCATACAATCATAGATGAAACTGACCACAGGGGATGGGCAGGAGAGGAAGAGGAGGAGGGAGGGGAGGGAGGGCAGAGGGGAGGACTGGGATGGGAGCAGGCAGGAGGGGGAGGGGAGGAGAAGGACAGGTTTGATCATTTGCATGTTTATTGAGTTCAGTGGGATTTACTCCCATGCAATCAAGCTTAGGATAGGTAAAACTGACCGGGAGGAGGAAGGGAGAGGAGAGGGGAAGGAGGGGAAAGACAGGTCTGATCATTTTCATGCTTATTGAGTTCAATGGGATTTACTCCTATCTAATGGTTTGGATAGGTAAAACTGACCATCTGGGGGGAGGAGGGGAAGGGGAAGGGGAAGGAGTGGATTGGATGGGCAAATGAAGGGGGAAGGGCAGGTTTGATCATTTGCATGCTTATAGAATTTAATGGTATTTACTCCTGTGCAATCATGCTTAAGATAGGTAAAACTGACCATGGCGAGGAGGGGGAGCAGGGGGAAGGAGATGGAGGGGATTAGAAGGGGAGGGAGGAGCAAAAGAAGGGGGAAGGGGAAAGAGGGAGGGGATAGGAGGGAGGAGAAGAGTGGATGGGTTTGATCATTTGCATACTTTTTGAGTTCAATGGGATTTATTTCTGTGCAATCATGTTTGAAAATGGAAATCAACTGCCTTCAAGTCAATCTAGACTTATGGGGAGCCTATTAATAGGGTTTTCATGGTGAATGGTATTGAGAGATGGTTTTTCCATTGCCTTCCTCTGCGGCTGGGAGACAGTGACTAGCCCAAGGTCACCCAGTGACCTTCATGGCTGTGTGGGGATTCAAACCCTGGTCTCCCAGGTCCCAACACTGACCCAGGGGAGGGGCAGGAAGGGTAGGAGGAGGGGGAGGGGAGGAGATTGGGTGGGTGGGCACTGGGCAGAGGGGAAGCTCCTTTCTTTTCCAAAAGGAAAACATTGTGAACAGTATCGTTGCTTTTAAGGGTTTCCCCCACCTTTTTTCCCCTGCTGATAGGGTTGCCAGGCTCAGGGCCTGAGAATGATTCCGTATCTTTAAGAAAAGAGAAAATTCAGCCAAGTGCAGGTTTTCTTGCAACACTGTAATGGGAAAAACCACAAGGTGAAATTCTCCCTTTCCCCTGCACAACTTTTAAAGATACTGAAGACCTCTTGGAGGCTGGGCCTGGCAAGCAAGAGGTCTTCTGCATCTTTAAAAGTTGTGCAGGGGGAAGGGAGAATTTCATCTTGTGTTTTTTCCCATTATAGTGTTGCAAGAAAACCTGCACTTGGCTGAATTTTCTCTTCTGTTAAAGATACAGAATCATTCTCAGACCCTGAGCCTGGCAACCCTAATTCCACAGCAGGCACATGTAGCCTCCCACCCAAATTTAAACCAAAGCTGTCCCTGGCCACATCCACACCAGACCTTTATTTCACTTTGGACAGTCATGGCTTCTCTCAAAGAATCCTGGGAAGTGTAGTTAGTGAGAGTTGCTAGGAGATGCCCTGTTCCCCTCACAGTCCTTCAATCAGCGTGGGTGACTGTTAAACCAGTCTGGCCACTGGAGCTCTGTCAGTGGAATAGGAGTCTCCTCTTAGCTCCCTTTACAAACTACACTTCCCAGGATTCTTTGTGGGAAGCCATGACTGTCTGACATAAAATCAAAGTCTGATGTGGGTGTGGCCCCCTGATTAATCAAGCCCAGCAGCTGTGAGTCTGGCTTTTAGAACTAGATCTATGGAGAGCAACCTATGGAGGCACCCATGTAGAAGTGAAATGTCCTATCATATGTCCATAAACAATGGTAGTGATTGTGTGAGCATTTTTCTGCTACTATATTTGCAAAAATCACCTTTAGGAATCAGCTCCTATATTTAGGGATGTACAAAATCAGAAATTACAGATTTCACATGGTAGAATCCATAGGATCACCCTATGTGGAGGAGTTTCAGAAGTCTGAACTTGTTTTCTATCTACTTTTCCTTTTGCACTGTGATGTGCCACTGTGTTACCAAGCCTAACAGCATCCACAAATGTACCTCATCTCCCACAGTCTCTTCAGTCTCTCTCTGTTAACTAGCCCAGTGAATCATCTTAGATAGAAGAGTGCTAGGCAAGCTCTTGCTGAGGGTCATGTATTTCCCTTACTTACAGCATGAAGAACTAATCAAATTCAATGAGGTATATCAAAAGTGAGTAGCTGTTCCAAGAGTAGATATGGAGATTGGGTGGTCTTTGCCATGATGCATTGTCCTGCAATAGCCACCAAGCAATCTAGCTAAGCCTAAGGAGATGTGTGTATGTAACAAACAATGACTAAGTTCTCTCTTCTCTTCATGTGCATTAGGGACTCTGTGAATTGTGGCCGCCCTGGGGTCCTTCTGGGAGCAAGGATGGGAAATAAAATATGTTAGGTGTGTTTTCTGATCATATTCTGAAAGAAACAAGTAGTGGCTTTTTCTGACTCTCTTCACTAATCTGTTTTAGAAAGGCAAAATGACACGGAATGCATTCATGATTGATTGTGCTTTCAGAGTGAGCTATTTATTCAGCCATTCATTTTTCCAGATTCTGCCCACCAGTTTGAACTGTGTGATGGTCCTGGAAGTCATGTAGAGAAGAGCTCAATGCAACACAAGGAGAGAGGCAAGAAGAAAATATGACTTTTTTTCTAAAAATCACTAAAATCCATTCTTTCCATGACTGATCAAACCAAAGTGTGAGTCCTATCTGTTATTTTGTTTCGTTTGGATCACTGTAATGCTCTTTTAGGTTGTAATCCTTAACACATATATACCTGGGCAGTAAATTCGATCGCATCCACCATTTCCCCCTTGCTTTTTTCAATCTTTTTTCAGCGATCACAAGTGACTGTAAAAAGCAGATAGATTGGGTTATTCACCTCCCCAAACCTTTCACCTTCTTCTTCTTCCCTCCTTTGACATCCTAAACCCCTTCTCTGCTGTCCCTCTCACTTCTCCCACACTTACCTGGAAAGCATCAAAGTCTCTCTCTGTCTCCCTCACCTCCTTCCTTCATTCTGGACCTCCCTCATATTCTGAACTCCTCAATGTAAACGTCATCTCCAACACATACACAATCCTTTTGCAAATGTTCTCAATTTCATATTTATATTTAATTTTTGACCATCTTGCTTTGAGAGTACAATCCAGTGCGCATTTACTCAGAGGTAAATCCTACTGAGTTCAATAGGACTTCCTGCCAGCGGCAGCCAAATAAGCATGCAGGCTTAGCCTTCTTTCTCACCCTTCTATGCCTTTTAAGTTAACTGCACCTACTGAACTGCAGTGCCCTTCAACCTCTCTATTGGCTCTGCTTATTTCTGTAAGTTACTCTTGGCTGGAGGGTTGTGTTATAATAGTCCTGCACCTATGTTCGCTTTTGTGATGACAGTAAATAAGATACACACAGATGTTTCTGTTTATTTCTTCAGCTGCTCGTTGATAGCAAAATTTTATCCAAACCAGTGAAACAGGGTTCATATATATATATGAACAACCTCTGTTTTGTTAATCACAATTACGTGTGTGTGTGTGTGTGTGTGTGTGTATGGAGAGAGAGAGAGAGAGAGAACATTGGTGAGCTTTGGGAGAAAGAGAGAACAACAACTTGCCAAAATGTGTTATGATCTTTCTCATGGGCACTGTCACCAGGAGGAGTCTGCGCTTCAAAGTCAGTCTGACCATGATAAAGTACAAAAGCACAGCTGCTGAATCCCTTTGGATAGTGTGGCAAAACATATGGGAAGTGTTTCCAGACTTATGAAAAATAATAGTGGGGCAGAGTGTAGAAAAGAATTTGGGTCAAGTGGGTGAGAAAAAAAGAGTTTGTGCAAGCCTTTATCCACAACCTTCCTATACATTTCCAGATAAAGATGTGGAAATGTAAATCTAGTGCCTCTCCATAGACATGTACACACTAAAAAGATTCAGAATCAGATGGAATAAGAACCTTAGCCTTGTTGATCCCACATGTTCTATCTCAAGTAGATCACATCTGTAATGCCACTAGTGACAATGGATGGAGAATTGCCTTGCTGCAAGGAAAACATGCCATCCATTTCAAAACAATAACAAAACAGCAACAATGAGTGTGTGTGGGTGTGCACCTGAGCATCAGAGAGAGGAAGCAGGCTGTCTTCACAACAAAAAACAAATACATAAATCAATAACAACCACAAGTTCCAAAAATGGATGTTATCACTTTACTAGAGTGTGAGAGAGGATTAAAGGCCATACTTGGGCAGTAGGGCAGGGGATCTGTTCATTTCCTAAAGTCCTGGCAAATGTGATATACCTGCAACTAGAAGTTTGATTCAGTTCACATTTAAAGGGAAACCAACCTAATTTCTACTTTCTGAAACAATATGAGCTATCCTTCCAAATTCACACTTATCCAAACTTTGCACTGCAGTTCTCCAGCCAAGTAATGGGTACAAAAATGCATATACTGTTTATGTAACATGTTTTAATGTTTTTGATTAGTATTTTCAATGATTATATTAGACTGCCGTGTAAACTGATAAAGAGTTTTTTTTATTCTAGTAAGTGGTATATAATTTTTGTTAAATAATGAAATTAAGCATCTATAAAACTGCATGGAAATAATGTACAAAAGTGCTTTATTGCAAGGAAAATTGTTTTGCAAACTGTGTATGTTATGTATATTATGGACATGTTTTCCAAGGCCATGGGGTAGCAAAGCTCCAAGAGGCCTCTCTCCCTTTTCAACAGGCGATGTCCTGAGTTTGAATCTGGGACTGTTCTGCATGTGATCTGCCCCTGAGCTGTAGCCTGCTCCCTAATGCAGAGCAGATTGGGAGTGCATTGGCCAGGATGCCTTTTGGCGTGCGTGGGGCCAGAGACATGGGATTGGATGGGGAAGACCTCTGAGCTGGTGCATGAAGCCAGTGTGATGCTGGTCAGACCAAATGCCCACCTGGTTCTTCTCATAGTAGCCAATTGGCTTCCTCTGGAAGCCAGCCAGCAGGACCTGTGTGCAACTGTCCTCTCTCCACTCGTGACTCCCAGCGACTTACTTGGAGGCATATCGCCCTCTGCGGTGGAAGCGGAACATAGAGCAGTGTCCTTTAAAGAGTCAGAGAGCTGCTCTTGAATGCTGCCAGTGTAGCGCAGAGGGGCTGTTACACAGAACGGCGCTTCCAGCAGCCTCTGTGCAGTGCTGTGACACTTAAAACAGGCCCTCTTTGAGCTGTGCAAAGCATCTTGAGCCTTGCGCTTTTGTAGTGGTAAAGTCGTGGCCTACAGCTGTGGTGTCTGGACATGCAAGGTAAGTTATGCTAGCAGCAGCAACAGCATTTTCCTTCTCAAGGCCTTCTTTTTCAGAGGGGGGAATGAGTAGGGAGAAACACAGATAGATCTAGGAAAACATTGCACATTCTATCAATTATTTTCTAACATCCTCATTAAACTGGCATCTTCCACCCCCAAGCCTGTCCTGTGTGTGAGGCTTGACTTTTTAGCATTGTAGCATGTGTTTTGTTTTAATTTTTTAAATTGTGTTTTAAATTGTTTTTTAAAAGATGTATTTTAAATTGTATTTGTTTTTAGTTACTGTAAACCACCCAGAGAGCTTCGGCTATGGGGCGGTATACAAGTATAATAAATAAATAAAATAAATATGTGTATATTACAGAAAATTGCAATCAAATGTGCATATTACGAGAAAGGTTATATATATATATATATGCCCATATATCATTTGATATATATATCATCCCCCTCGAGGATGCATACCTTAATGTGGTGAGAGTGTTTGAGAGTGTTGAAGAAGCTGAGAGCAATGGCATCAGGAGTCTGGACCAAAAGGCTAGACTCCTAGCAGGGGCACCCATGGCGGAATGGCCAAAGCTGAGACACCAGACTAGGATGTATCCATACTCAGAGGAAGGCAATGGTAAACCACCTCTGAATACCTCTTACCATGAAAAACCGAAATGCAACACGAAATAGTGCTGGAAGATGAGACCCCCAGGTCAGAAGGCACTCACCGAGGTACTGGGGAAGAACAAAGGACAAGTACGAGTAGCGCATGGATCACAGTAATGACACAGCTGGGTCAAAGCCAAAAGGAAGCCCAGAGGCTGATGCGCACAGATGTGAAAGGAAAGTCCAGAGTTGTACGATGCGCACATTAGGAACATGGAATGTGAGAAGCATGAACCAGGGAAAGTTAGAAATTGTCAAGAAAGAAATGGAACGTATCAACATTACAATACTTGGCACGAGTGAATTCAAATGGATGGGAATGGGACACTTTCAATCAGGCAACTACAAAATATTTTATGCAGGAAATGAGAAATTAAGAAGAAACGGGGTTGCTTTAATAGTGAGAAGTGGTATAGCAAAAGCAATTAGAATCTATAACTCAAGGTCTGAGTTATATCAATGAGATTAAATGGAAAACCTATTAACATAACCGTCATCAAAGACTACGCTCCAATGGCAAACGCAGAAGAGGAATTGGAGAGATTTTATGTAGAAGTACAGGAAGAAATTGATCACACACCAAAGCAAGATGTGCTGATAATCATGGGGGACTGGAATGCAAAAGTAGATAACAGAGAAGAACAAGGAATTGTGGGGAAATGGGGCTTAGAAGATAGAAATGAAGCAGGAGAAAGATTTATTGAATTCTGTGAAACCAACAATTTGTTTCATATGAACACATCTTTTGAGCATCCGAAAAGAGGAGTGTACATGTGGACATCACCAAATGGTCAATATAGGAATCAAATTGATTATATAATTGGTAGCAGAAGATAGAGAAGTTCCATAATTTCTGCAGAAACAAGACCAGGAACAGACTGCGGTACAGATCATGAACTGGTCATATCGAAAATCAGAGTAAAGCTAAAGAAGAACAAAAAAGCAATCATAATGCCAAAATACAATTTAAATAACTTCCCAGAAGAATATAAAGATGAAATAAGGAATAGATTTGAGGCTTTAAGCTTAGTTGACAGAGAACCAGAAGAACTATGGATTGAAGTCAGAGACATTATCAGGGAGAATGCAAAAAGGCAATACCTCTTGTTAAAAAGAAAGACCTCAATGGATGACTGAAGAAACCCTTAAAATGGTTAAAGAGAGAAGGAAAGCAAAAGCAAAAGCAAAAGGAGACAGAAACACGGTTAGAACCCTCAATGCAATACAGTGATTAGTACATAGGGACAAAGAGAACTATTACAATAGCTATTGTATAGAAATAGGACAACAAAAAGGGTAGAACAAGAGCCCTATTCCAAAAGATTAGAGAAATGAAAGGGAAATTTAAACCAAGAGTAGGGATGTTGAATAATCAACAGAGGAACACACTGACTGTCTGAGAAAAAATAAAAGGAAGATGGAAGCAATTCACTGAAGAACTCTATAAAAGAGATGCAAGGATGACAGATTCATTCATGGAGGAACTGTATGATGAAGAACCAGAAATTTTAGAATGTGAGGTGAAAGCTGCTCTTAAAATATTTGCAAGAAATAAATCACCAGGAACAGATGGCATACCAACAGAGTTGCTACAAGCTACTGAGACTGAATCAGTCCAAATGTTGACAAAACTCTGTCAAGTAATATGGAAAACTAAACAATGGCCCACAGACTGGAATGCCGCTCCTCTCCACCCAGCTCCGAAAAGGGTCTGGGCGGGAGTGCTTTTGTGCGAGGGGCAGAAAGAAGGGCATGAAGCCACTTCCTGCCTCTTTGGCGGCAAGAACTCCAGCGCAGGGCAGGAGCAGGGGAGGCTCTTTAAGGCAATGCCTCTGCTGACCTCCCCCTCTTTCTCTACAGGGATCGCAACCCGCAGCTGAGCCTCGCATTCTGCTGCAGGTGGTCGAGCAGGCAGCCTTCTCCCACATGCACGTGGTTACAGCTGCTAGAGCCAGGGAGCAGCTGTAGAGCAGCGGCGCTGCGATCAGGTGATTGCGGTAGCTGAGACTGGCAGTGGCAGCGTGATCGGAGGTTGGTGATGGCGACGTGAGCAGGGGCTGGCAGCGGCAGGGGGAGCGGAGACTTGTGGCGGTGGCTGGCGACCACCTGAGAGTGATGGTGGCAGCAGCGGGGCCTAGCCCCCTTAGTGGTTTGGAGCTTGGGGGAGGGGGGAGGTCTGGGTGGGAAGAGGGGGATAGGACTTAGGGCAGCCTTAGGGGGAGGAGGGAGGCCTGGGTCAGCTGGCCTTATGTACTACCTACATTTGGGACATTGGGCCTTAAGCACTACCTGCCTCGGGGGAGGAGGGAGGTCTGGGACATTGGGCCTTAGGTACTACCTAGCTTGGGGGAGGAGGGAGGTCTGGGACAGTAGGCCTTATATAATTCCTACCTACCTTGGGGGGGAAGGAGCTCCTACCTAAAGGGGGGTTGCCCAGGTTAAGGGGTTTAGGAGGTTGGCAGCTTGGCACGGTTATTTTGGGGTGCCAGAGTTGGAAGTGATTAACATGGCACCAAAAAAAAGTATTGGAGGTAAAAAGGGTACGGGCAGGAGGAGACCTCAGGAGCCTCAGCCACCAGGAAACCCCCTTGCAGGTGAGGCCAATGCATCTACACAACTGTGGGGATGGCCGGGTTCATATTGGGGGGCTACAGGGGCATCCTCATGTACAGCTGCCAGAAATGTGCCAGGGGAAGGACAGAGGCCATCAGGGGGGCATACGATGACAGAACAGCAGCTAATTACACCTGTAGCAGTAAGCTCAGGTACCCAGACAGGAGGAGAGGAACAGCGGGGGGAGAAGGCAGGCATTGAAGTTAAGGATGCATATGCAGAGGTCAGAGATACAGACTTTCCATATGGCAGGGCCTCTAGTCGGCTAGGGTATCACCTTCTTCCAGCCACAAAGGAGAAGATATGGAAGGGAGAATTTGTAGATGTTTTCTCGCTCCTTTTTTGTGAACCAGAGCAAGTGGATAAAAACACAGGGGAACAAAGGGAGAAGGAAAGGTATAAAAAGAAGAAAATGGATAGGAATTGGTCTAATTGGTTGGCAGGATTCCTGACTTACGCAAGGGTGGCATTAGAAAAACAGCCCAATAAAGGGGTGGTGCTCATGAAATACATCGATATTGTATTTGGAGCGTATAATTAATTCATATTTATGGGGATGAGGCAACAGTGAAACAAATTATGCACTACTCCATATGAGGCTGCGTTATTCCATGTGGCTGCATTGACGGCCTTTTTTTGGAGCATTTAGAATAGAGGAATTGGTAGCAGGTTCAAGAGCTGACCTGTCAGATCGGGCGTTGCAGTTCAAGGCCAGGGGGTGCAGCTTCGAGTTTGATGGTCCAAGACAGATCAGAAAAGAAGAGGATCTGTGGTGGTTTTGGGGTCATCTACAGAAGCAGACATATGTCAAGTAAAGGCACTGGAAGAATATGGGGCATACAGGGAAGATGCCCCAGGATATCTTTTTCACAGTGAGGATGGCTGGCCACTGACCAAGTATCAATTTTGGGCCGTGACTAAGAGGGCCCTGGTAGGCCTAGGTGTGAGTCCCACCGATTTTGGTACCCACTCTTTTCAGATTGGGGCAGCTTCAACAGCTGCACAGGCTGGTATGCCAATGTGGGTCATTCAGAGCATCGGCAGATGGACGTCAGCAGCCTATAAGGGTTATGTGCGGCCCGTGAAGGGTGGGAAAGCACAGAAGTAATAGGCCCAACATTGACGATTTTGTTGAAAGGAAAGGCCCTGAGAGATCTGGCAGTGGCGTCACTAGGGGGCTGCAGGGGGTGCAGACCACACCAGGTGACACCATCAGAGGGGGATGACTCTCAGCTTTAATTTAAAAAAAAATTAAGTTTCTAGGTGGTCGAGTTCTCGAGAGATACATAAAAACGTCAGCCGCCCCATTAAATCTTTTTTTTAACTGCAGTATAGCACTTTGTAGCTTTAACCCCGCCCGTTCAGGATTGCAGCCAATCAGTGAAGTGTTTGTTTGACCTGTGGCAGTGTCTAGTAAACCTCATTGCAAGGCCAGAAAATGGTGGTTCCCCCCCCCATTTATCTGAAAATCTCATAAATTGGGTAAGTATATACATTTCAGTTTTTTCTCCTCTTGTGTCAGATCCTGGGCAGTGTTCTCAAAACCTTCCCAATACTTGCTTTTGTGGGGGTAAAAGCATTGCTAATCCCATATCTCCAGAGTAAATCCCATTGAATTCAATAGGATTTTCTTTTGAGTAGACATGGTTATGAATGTGCTGAAAATCAATGGGACTTTGGAATGAATGTAAAAAAGAATTGTGTTTGTGTTGTCTTTCTCTCCCCCCCCTCCTCCAGACCTATTTTAAAGCAAGTAGGCAGGGCTTACTTAGGTATTACAGTTTTTATTCTGTAGGAAACGAATACTGATTTTAAAAAAACTAATACTGATTTTTCTGCAATGACCAACTGGTTTGACAATAAACTATTATATGGGCTGTATGTATTTATACATCTGCAGTGTGTGTGTGTAGTCTTTCCAACGACCCTGTGAGGTAGGGTTGGAAACCAAGGCAGCTCACAACAAGAAATAAAGCCATTTAAAATCCAATAACCGTAAAGCAAGAATAAACAGTTGGAAAACAGCCTAAAGAGGCATGATTCTGAATTTTGGGTTGGGTGAATGAAGTTTATTTATTTATTATTTGATTTATATCCCGCCCTTCCTCCCAGTAGGAGCCCAGGGCGGCAAACAAAAGCACTAAAAGCACTTTAAAACATCATAAAAACAGACTTTAAAATATATTAAAACATCTTTGAAAATATTTTTTAAAAGCTTTAAAAAAACATTTTTTTTAAAAAAAGAAAAGGCTTAAAAACATATTAAAAAGCAATTCCAACACAGACTCAGACTTGGATAAGGTCTCAACTTAAAAGAACAAGTTGAAAGAACAAGTTCCTTACGACTTGAGGCTGTAGTTCTCTGCACACTTCCCAGTTTTGAGTAAGCCCCATTGAATACATTGGGACTTGCTTCTGAGTAAACAAACATTGGATTGCACTATAAATATATTTACAGATTGTGTAATTCATAAACATATTTGAGAGTCATGTTTATATAAATATTTCTTCATACTGTGTCCCAATAAGTATTTGATGTTACACTATGGTTGTAGATGATTTTTTCCTCTACATTTTAAGTGTGCCCTTCTTCCTGGGGGTGGTCATGGTTCTCCATTGTTTTCATCCTAAGGGGAGGATAGGCTGAGAGATGGTGAGTAGCACATTTAAGGTCTCTTCACCTCCCCCCCCCTTTTAATTTGTATTTATTTTATATTTCTCCAATATCTTCCCCTGGCTGTTTTTATGTATTTTAAATACTTTTAGATTAAATAAATAGGAAATCATAATTGTGAACCTCCCTAAAAGCAATTTACCTATCCTTATGTTTTGGCAAAGTGATGGTGTGAAGGCATGCTGGTAGAACAAGAGACCATGTTTGAGGCATGTTATAAGGTGTTTGAGGACTTTGTCACACATTACTTTTTGAGACCTGTAGATTCATGTCGGAAAGAACACGTGCACGTATTGAATGGTGGCTTGGGTGCTGTTTTTTCAGTCTACGCTGCATGCGTAGCGAAGGTGATATATCATCTGGCAGCTAGCTTCATAACGTGAGAATGAAAAACATTCACTTGTTTACTTTTCTCACTATTGAGACCACTTCATATATTACTTTTTCATACACGGAAATTTAATCTTTGTATAGGAAAAAGTATTTTGTAAAATATGAAGGACAGTGGCTGTCCAGTCAGTATAACCACTGTACAAGATCTACTCAGCCACTGTAATTACCTTTTTGTTTTGAGTGCCCTTTTGTCTGGGTCTTGGTTCAGGTGTGTATCCAACTTTGATGTGCTTATGGAAGGGGTGTGCAAGTAGTGTCCCCCCCCAAGTGTGGAGGCTTGGACAAACATTGTGTTATGGAAAATCAAAGTCTGTGTGAAAGTACATATTTGGGAATGCCATCAGTGTAATCCTAAACACATTTAATAAATAATATTGAACTTGCATGTCACAAAATATATTACGGTCATGTCCATAAGCACCAGGAGGGTAGTCACCCAGGGGGTCTTAGTCCCTCTGCTTTTTTGGGAGCAGGGTCCCTATGTCTCCAAGCATCCTACAGTCAGCATGAAAAGGGAGTGTGTTAGTCACTGAGAAGAGTCTTCTAATATGCTTCCTTGCCTTTCCTGCTGATTGGAGCCAATCAGAGTGAAAGGAGGTGAGTCAGCCACTGAGAAGTCTCTTCTCAGTTGCTAACGCTCTCCACTTTCATGCTGATTGGCTCCTAGAGATGTTTGTTGTTGTGAGAGAATGCATTAACACAGATCTCATTCTTAATCTAGGAACAAAAAAGGGGTATGTGGCTGCAACTATCATGAAGGGACTCTGCACTTCTGAATTTTCTGCTAAACAACTGATAAATATCTATGTAACTTTGTGTCTGGAGACTTATTATTAAGAATCACTTTCCATAATTGTAAGGAGGTATGTCCACATGCATGCATCCCAGGCACCTAAATGAGGGGTGAGAGCAGCATAGGGACATAAGCAGGTGTCTTATTCCAGGGGTTCCCAAACTTTGCTTCTACATAGACCACTTGAAAATTGCTGAGGGTCTGAAAGTATCTGAAAATTTACTGTGGGCATATGCAAGATAATTAACTCCCATTAGTGATAAGAGCAAGAATTTGAGCTGTGTGTATGATATTGTAATTTAAAGGTGTAATTTTAATTTTGCTAGTTGTTTATGTCACTACTATTGCCATTATATTCAGTGATATATGGGATATATGGATATATTACAATTTACGAGTAACATTAGTACAAAAAACATTACTAAGGATTGTGTATGGTCTGGTACGGGAGGAGGTCCATGGGGGTGACACCATGAGTTACCACACCGGGTGACACCAACCCTAGTGACGCCACTGGGATCTGGAATTGATATGGGAAAGATGGCCTGGAATGGTTATTTTATGGTCAAATATTTTGCCTTGGCGAGTTTGCAGGGGTGATGGGAATCCTAGGGCATTAGATAAAGCGGGCAGGAAAGTTAATAGAGAGATCAGATTGGCATTGCTGAAAATGGGTGATGGAACAATTCCTCATCCGGAGATCAAGCATTATAGGGAAGAGCTCTATAGAGATTATGGGGTTCACCTTTCCTAATTAGGGTGTGACATTTTCTTAGAAGACCTGCATAGGGGATTGAAAGAGGCCATTTGGGCCAGGTGAGCGAAGAAGGACTAAGTTGAGACTTGTCCTCCTCCTGTGGCAGGTGTGTGCGGGAAAGGGAAGAAGGGAATACAAGTGTTAAGTACCCTGAGGCACTTTTCAGGTGAACAGTGACCCCAGAGACTTGTGCACAGGGCTGTGGGAGCTTGTAGGGCAGGGTATGGACACTGTTGAGGTTAACCTGTGTCACCCACCTGGAGTTATGGGACTTCAGGGAGGCATGAATAAGGAAGACCTCCCTCCGCACCTGAAGGGTGTGGCAGGGGGAAAGAGCTGGAAGCATGGCCATCTTGACTCCCTATGGGGTAGGCTCACCTGGGCATGACAGGCTGAGGAGCCTGACAAGAATTAATGGATTTCCCGCACATGTTTCAATTCCCTATGCATTTTAGAAGTCAGATGTTTATAAGTTCTTGAGTTCATATGTTCTTAAGTTCTTAAGTTGTAGTTAATAAAATGGCCCTAGTTAACCCCATACATGTGTTTCGCTTGTTTATTTCCTGCCTCCTCGCACAAGCATTCAATATACATCCCAATTCCAAAGAAAGTGGATCCCAGGGAATGCAGTAATTATCAAACTTAATATCCCATACAAGTCAAGTAATGCTCAAGATTCTACAACAAAGGCTCTTGTAATGTATGGAGCAAGAAATGTCAGACATCCAAGCTGGATTTAGAAAGGGAAGAGGCACCACAGATAATATTGTAAACATATGTTGGATAATGGAACGGACCAAGGAATTTCAGAAGGAAATCACCCTGTGCTTTATAGATTACAGCAAAGCCTTTGATTGTATAGATCATGAAAAACTATGGAATGCTTTAAAAGAAATAGGGGTGCCACAGCATCTGATTGTCCTGATGCACAACCTATACTCTGGACAAGAGGCTACTGTAAGGACAGAATATGGAGAAACCAATTGGTTCCCAATCGGAAAGGGTGTGAGACGGGTGTATTTCATCACCCTGTTTGTTTAACCTATATGCAGAACATATCATACAGAAAGTGGGATTGGACCAAGATGAAGGAGGTGTGAAAACTGGAGGGAGAAATATCAATAATTTAAGATATGCAGACGATACCATTCTACTAGCAGAAACAATAATGATTTGAAACTAATGCTGTTGAAAGTTAAACAGGAAAGCACAAAGGCAGGACTACAGCTGAATGTCAAGAAGACTAAAGTAATGACAACAGAAGAGTTATGTAACTTTAAAGTTGACAATGACATTGAACTTGTCAAGAGTTATTAATACTTTGGCACAGTCATTAACCAAAATGGAGACAACAGTCAAGAAATTAGAAGAAGTCTAGGACTGGGGAGGGTAGCTGTGACAGAACTAGAAAAGGTCCTCAAATGCAAAGATGTATCACTGAACACTAAAGTCAGGATCATTCAGACCATGGTATTCCTGATCTCTATGTATGGATGTGAAAGTTGGATAAGAGAAAAATCAACACATTTGAAATGTGGTGTTAGAGGAGAGCTTTGCGCATACCATGGACTGCAAAAAAGACAAATATTGGGTGTTAGAACAAATTAAACCAGAACTATCACTAGAAGCTGAAATGATGAAACTGAGGTTATCATACTTTGGACACATAATTGATTTATTTATTAGATATATACCCTGCATTTCTTTTTCATGAAACCCAAGGCAGCTTACATATGGTTCCCAGGAGGTCTCCCATCCAGGCACTGACCAGACCTGACCTTTCTTAGCTTCAGCAGGGAGCTGGCCTTATGTGCCTTCAGAGCATAGCCTGGGACAGAGCTTGGAAGTAACTCATTATTTTTAACGAGTTACTTTTAATTCGTTACAATTTTAAATAACGAGTGGGTAATTCCATTACATTTGGCAAGTAACGGAACGACTAGTAATTTCCCTACTTTTCAGCTTCAACTTTAACGTTTCCACATTAGGTTGGACATTACTTGGGGGCAGGAACAAGGGGAAGTCAGCTCCTGGCTGTGATTGGTTAACACAAGACATGTGCCTCACACTGATTGGACCTCTGCACAGACTCTCTCTTCCCTCGTGATCTGTGTTAGGAGGCACAAGGGAAGAGGTGAATAGGCAGGGCCTGCTAGCGTCTGAGAGGAAAAAAATGGACGCCGGAGGAAAAAGCCCGGGCAAGGACAACGGAGGAGAAGGCAGCAGCAGAATGGCGAAGAGCTGTGGAGGTGAGTGACGATGATTTGTGTGTGTGTGTGTGTGTGTGCCCCGTGGCATTTTTGCCCCCCCTGCCCCCCCGTGGCCCCTTCTGCCCCCCCACCTCTCCTTGCCTCATTGCCACCCCCTCCATCAATCACAAGGCACTTCTGAAACTTCGGCCTACTCAGAGCTTGGAAAAGTTACTTTTTTGAACTACAACTCCCATCAGCCCTAGGCAACATGGCCACTGGATTAGGCTGATGGGAGCTGTAGTTCAAAAAAGTAACGTTTCCAAGCTCTGGCCTACTTCTCTTCCTTCCCCCCCTTTTTGAACTCTCCCCCTTGTTCCTATGCATACCTGTGTGCTGTATTTATCCAGACAGAGCACTCCTGCCTTTTAAAATGCCGGCTAGCTTTTTATTGTATATTTATTTGAACTCCATCTTTCTTTTTATTTGTATTTTTGTCCTGTTTAATCACAAGACTGAATTGTATGTGGAACAAAAACTGTCTCAGTAATAATAATAATAATAATAATAATAATAATAATAATAATAATAATAATAAAAATAAAAAATCATTAGGCGTATAATAAATGGCTTAAGGCTGATTTTTTTGTTCTTGGCAGAGATGAGGTGAGAAGTAGGGTCCTTGCAGCTCCTCCTCTCAGTCCCCCAGCTCTCAAACTCATGTTCTGTGAGAAAGAGAGAGATTCCCAGTCCCAGAGAGAGATAGACTGTTGACAATCTCTGCTAATATCTATACAAATGTACATAACATGCATCACCTGAACTCACATGATCTAGAGTTACCTTAGATCTTGCAAGATTTGCAAATGAGAAGCAATAGGGTTTTATATTAGTTCTGATTGTCTATTGGGCTATCATAGGTTATATTTTTTTTCATTTTCTATGGCAAAAACTCCAACTTCAGTGGAATTTATGTGATGTGTTCTAATCATTTGAATTTGGCTAATGAATGCTTTATTCTTTCATCAGAACTTTAGCAGTAGTACTAAAATATTAATAAAAAAGAAAAGGGAAAGAAAAAATACTTTACATACATCATTCAGCTGTATTGCTAATTATAGATATAGATACAAAAGATAAATGGCATTTTGTCAAAAGTATTTTTGTCTACATTTTATACCTCATCCTTGGTTTTCCAAGCTTGGCATGGAATGCTTCTCATACAGAATTAATTTGAAATGCTGCATATTTATTATCATAATCATCATATTCAAAATAAAAAATATGTGTACCGCCTTCAAGTTGATTCCAACTTATGGTGACCCTATGAATAGGGTTTTCATGAGGCTGAGAGGCAGTGACTGGCCCAAGGTCACCCAGTGAGCTTCATGGCTATGTGGGGATTTGAACGCTAGTCTCATTTTGTTCTCACAACAACCCTGTGAGATAGTAGGTTAGACTGGCCCAGTCAGGGTTATTCAGTGAGCAAAAATGATGCAAATAGGATCTCTTTTAATTGTGCTATCGACCTGCTTACTTCCACTCTGACTGGGGGATCTTGCAGCATGGGGAAGAGATGGGGGCACATCACAGCTGAAGTTCACCCATATAGGAGCATTATCTCTTGTTTATTACAGAGACGCCTGTTGCAGGTTTTGCTGCTGAGAGCAGCAGTCAGTTAGTGCGGCCACTTGAGTCACAGCTTGTTGATCCTGAGGAGGCAAAACTAGAAAGTGAGGTTCAGAAAGGAGGCCCTGTGCACGAGGAGGAGGAGGGCATGAAGCAGTGCCAGTTGCCCACAGCCACATCTGCAGAACAGCAAGTACCATGGTTTGGCTTTGAGAAAGCTTGTACATTTGTGAGCCAGAGTGGGAAAAATGTTGTTGTACGATGCAATTACTGCCTTCCAAGGATCAAAAATCTGAGATCAGCTGTTTCCTCCTCATCCAATGTGAAGAAACATTTTGAGGTAAGCCTTTGTCATGCTGGTCCTCAAAGAGTGTCCATTGTCTATTTATGTTTAAATTGTGAAGTTCCTCTTCCATTTTTTCTTGGATTCATGCTTTGTTCTTCTTCCTCAGAGGGCACACCCTGAGAAGCTGAGAACAATTGAAGAAGCAATAAAGGCAAGGAGACATGGCCTTCCTGAACCAATGCATGACACCCCTCTTCCCAAAATGCTGAAGCAGCAGCAGACAACCCTTGAGAGGTGGGGATCTGGCAGGGAGCCTGTCACCCAGAGCAATTTCGACAGGAGAATCATTGATTTCATTGTAGAGGAGACATTACCACTTCAGACTGTGGACAAACCATCATTCATTAATCTGGTTCGCATTGGACTCCCCAAAGATCTCACCATCATATGTGCCAAGACTCTGAGAGACAGAATTGAGAAGAGAGCATGCCACATGAGAGAAACTCTTGCAAACCGAATGGGTGCTGTGGCATATATAGCAACCACTGCAGATTGTTGGACCAATGGCAAGAAGAGTTACTTTGGGGTAACAGCCCACTGGATCAACCCAACTACCCTGAAACGTGAAGTTGGGCCTTGGCTTGTAAGCATCTGAAGGGGCGCCATACATACGATGTCCTTTCAAAAGCACTGCATGATGTACATGTGCAGTACAGGATCCACAACAAAGTTATGTGCACTACTACAGACAATGGCTCCAACTTTGTGAAAGCATTCAGAGTTTTCATGGCCAAAGAACCAGTGGAAGCTGCAGGCACCAGTGACGATGATGGTGATAACCAGGAGGAGGAGGAGGCTGAGGTGGAGTTTGTGCCTATCTGTGAGATCCTGGACACAGGACTTGAGGCAGAGGAAGAAGCTGCAGACTCAGGAGAGGATTTTGTTTTACCACCACACCAGAGATGTGCTAGCCACACCCTCAACCTTGTGGCAACACAAGACATAGAGGCCATGCTTTCTGACTCCTCCAAAAGTAGTCTTCTTGGTCCTTTCAAGAAACAGTTTCGTTCCTTGATGGGAAAGTGCAGCAAGTTGTGGTCCAAGCAGAACCAGTCAGCCCAGATTGCTGAGTATATCCGTGCGCAATGTGGTGTGTATCTGAAGGTACCGAATAAGACCAGGTGGAATTCCACCTTTGATGCGTTGAAGCAACTACATGAGCTCCTGTCAACTGTGCCACTAAAAATGCATGCCATAATGGACCGCTGCTCCTTGTCCAGGATCACAGCTGCTGAGATTGAAGTGGTACAGGAATACACAGAGATTATGGAGCCACTAGCCCAGTCCCTAGATATCCTGCAACGGGAGAACGGCATGTTCATGGGGTATTTGCTACCAACGCTCTGCAATCTGGACCGCAAGTTAGAAGGACTGGAAAACAAACCTGAGAGGTACACATACTGTTTTCAGCTGCTGAGAGGTGTGCGCGAAGCCCTAAGAAAGCGGTTTGCAGCTATCTGGGAGGACAAGAGGCTTCTTCTGGCAGCCTGCCTACACCCTCGCTTCAAACTAGATTGGCTGGAATCGTGTCAGGCCACCACCCATACCAACAAGTAAGAACATTAGGGAAGCCCTTTGGGTGGATTTCTCCAAGGGAAATGTTGTCTCAAGGGAGGCATCAGAGGGCTTAAGGTGGTAGGCAGGGGCTGGGCCTTTTCTTCCTGGGGCTCCTCATCACAACCTTGGGTTGCTGCAGGTAATCCTTAAGGGTCTGCTGTGCTGCCCCATGAGTGTGGTGACTTGGTCACCTTCCTACCTTCCATGTCATCATCCACAGGCTCCGGCTGGACTCTGAACCAGGGGACATGACAAGCATCAGGAAATGAAGAGCAGATGATGGTTTCCTCACGTATATGTGTTAACATATCCTCTCTCTTTCTTAGATACACAATGGAAGCCTTGTTGAAAGCTGAAATAAAGATGGGTGTACTTAATGAGGACAGTGATCAGTCTTCAGATAAAGACCAGGAAGGAGATGACTTAGAAGTTGACTTCTTTAACTTTCTGCCCCAGGGCAAGAAGTCAGCAGTGGACACTGCTGAGGAGGAACTGGTGAGGTACCTGAGGTCTCCCAGCAGGGAAGTGTCATCACTCTATGGCTTTCCACGTGTGCTGCGGTGTTTTTTGCAACACAACACAGGCATGCCTTCAAGTGCCGCAGTAGAACGCCTGTTCAGTACTGGTGGCAACGTAATGACTGTAAAAAGACATTCCTTGTCTGACATGCTCTTTGAGCATCTTGTTCTTTTGAGACATAACAGAAACATATTATAAAAGCATTTCAAGTGTAAAATTTGATTTCAAGAGTTGGGGTATCTTCATTGCTTGGGGGGATGTGAGATTCTGTTATGCCATTATGTTAATCTTATGGATAATTTTTTTTATTCTACTACCCCCTGTGTGTGTGTGTTTATTTTTAATATTGTTTTAGGCTTCTTAGATGTGCAGCAGCCAAGGCCAGCACCTTGTAGGAGTTTTTTTAAAAAAGTAACTGAAATGTAATTGTAGTGATTACTTTTGAGAAAAAGTAAAGTAATCAGTTACTTTCAGAGCAATTGTAATTGTAACGGTAATTACTACTTTTTTGGGCCAAGTAATTGTAACTGTAATTTATTACTTTTTAGAAGTAATCTTCCAAGCTCTGGCCTGGGACCAGAAGACATAATGAGAAGACTTGTTTCACTAGAAAAGACAATAATGCTGGGGAAAACAGAAGGGAGTAGAAAAAGAGGAACAACATATATATTATACTGATGTAGAAGTGTGGAGAACAGAATTTAAGAATGGAAATGAACAACTGAAATGGAGAGATTCACTCATCCCTAACTGCAACGTTAGTTTTGGAAAAAGAATGTGCAAGAATAGATATTGTGTACTGGCTCTAAGAATTTGAAAGGCTGTTCAAAAAGAGAAAAGAATTACAAGAGTACAAAGAATGGAACATCTTTTTTGGAGCATAAAACAACACCACTTTAAAAGACAGTATATTTTGTCTTGCAAAGGGATACTGTTTCATTCCAATAATTAAACAATTGCAGTACTCTAAATATCAACTGCTGCAACTAGTTTTAACACTGTATAATTACATGTGCAAAACAGTGATTGATTCAGCTTGCTAATTTAATTTAATGACTCAAATGAAGCATTTCAGAGTGAGCTGCAACTTTATACTGGTTAATCTTTGTGGTGTGATTACTAGTGGGCACTACTTAATTGCTGGTTACACAAGGGAGCCTGCTAGACTATTCATTAGATATTTGCTAGAAAAATATCAAATAGCACAAGGAGTCATTTTCATTGGAACATCATTTCAATGGTGTTGCTGTTCCCTATATGCTAAACTGAATTATGATGATCAACGTGCTATTCCTTGACTGTGGCTGCCATGCATTCATTAGGCAGTGTTTCCCTTGTTTCCACAAAAAATATTCAATAACATCCTAAGTTTAAAAAGAATGTCCAGCTAGATGAATTCCTGATTTAGGAAAGGTGTCTCAACAATTGGAGAGCTGAGTCAACATGGAAATATGTTAAGAAGACAGGGAATTTTTACTAGAATGGGATGGCTGCCACCTTGGTTCCAGTACTTCCAAATCAGAAACTTTCTGGAAGAACTATTGGGACCAAGGTTCTCTTTGTGAGTTAATACCACGTGGGAAAAAGCAATGGAAAGAGGTATGGGGTTGTTGTCATCCAATTCCAAAATATTAATGGACTTTTAAGTCCAAAGAACCTATTTCAAGAAAAAGATGGGGAAATGACATAGGTAGACCAATTTCTGGTACAATGTGGATTAAGATGGCGCTCTATTGATAAGAGCTCCTATTCATTATCAGTCTGGGAATCCCAGTATAAATCATTGTCACCTGTTTACTTGTATGCCAATTTTCCACAAAAATTGTGCCCAAAGTAGCTCACAATATATATCAAGTGAACAATAAGTATAACAATTCAAAAATACATATCAGAAACAATTAGAAATAATAATAAAAATACATACATACAAAAAATCAGTCCATATGTTTGAATAATACAATATAAATAAGATAATTTAATTTAACATCTTAAAATTAAACATGAGAGAGAATAATGTCTATCACAGAAATAAATTAGTAATATACAAAACATTAATATGCTCCAGGTGATGCACCTATTTCCAATAGTTTGGGTCCAAGACTCAGTCTTCAAACATCCAGCCCTCACTCCTCATCTCTCACCTCAGGTGGTACAAACACACTCAATCCAGCTCTCACTCAGAGTGCCCTTATAGCCACCATTATCATGGGCTGTCACTCCAAACAGAGGTCAGTAACTTCCCTTCCACACTCCCTCACCAATCAACATACATTCATTCAGGCCGGGGCCATAAACATTTTTTGGGGGCGGGTAGCTCCCTTACCCTTATGGGGACCTCCAAAGTGGTAACCTTTATAGCCCCTGATCAAAATTAAAGGGTAACAGGGCAGAAACATACATTTCAAAGAACACATTTTATAAAGAAAAACAAGTTGTCTCAACTTAGAATAGATTAAATGTTCTAGAAAAATCATGTTGAATTAGTATTAGGTAGTATTTGACTCCTGAAAGACTGAATTAAATGTATGCTATAAATCACTTTAAATGTTGGAAGTGTCAGCAGTCAAATGCTAACCTTATGCACATATGGTGGGATTGCCCTGTATCTATTTTGCATTGGTCACAGATTTTGCCAATTATAACAAACGTAAGTGGATATCCTTTAAAACCTAATGTAATTTTGGTAACAGTTCAAATTATCCCAGATGATATACCAGAAGTTGTCAAATCATTAGCACTGATCATGACAGTGGTATCTAAGATTGTTTCAACCCAAAGATGGAAATTGCCACAGCCACCTTCAGAAAATAAAAGATAGGTAAATGCTTAAAATTAGCTGTTTTGCACAAGCTATCTGATCATATTCAGAAGAGAGTTCAAATTTAGTAGTTCAAATTTCGTGGTGAGGACATGTTTTCTTCAGTTCTGGAATAATAGGCACAGAATATAAAACAAAAAAGGTTTTTATTTCAATAAATAATTTTATTTGGATAATTGTAAGCTGAAATATTAAGCAAAATATCTGTATTCTTCTATTTTGTATTTTGTATTGTGTTTTCCTTTTTTATTTTCCTATTTATCCTCTTTATAAAAACTTAAGAAAAAAAAGAAATATATAATAAATGAACTACTAAGAAATAGCAACCATAATATAAAATATAGCACATTGGCTGTGACTTAAGACATTGGATGCACTGGACCCCTATTGCTGGATTTAACAAATGGTATTCAAGAGCCCTGTTTGGGCATTATTACCTCCCATGTTCAACAATACAGGAGCAAGGATAATGGCCACACTGAGTATCTCTGCCCATGAAGTCATATGCCTCACTCTTGGGATCCACATGTGTAGCATAAACATGTGTGGTGATGAAAACTGCAAAGAAGGCCCACTTCTTTGCCTCCATCAGATCCTGTCCAGGTAGCTGTCCAGTGGACCTTTTTCATATACTCTGGGGTGTGTTCACATCAATTGCAGGAAATGGAGATTTAAACCCTTCAGGAGCATACTGTGAACTATTTGCAAGGCACTTTGTGGGTAAAGTTGCTCACCTCCATAGCAATCTTAATGCCCCATCCACATCTACTGTAGTCCCCAGTGAGTGCAATGTGTGCTGCAATTTCTCGAGATCAGTTTCAGTTGATGTAGCCTGATGACGTGGACAAGGTGCTTGTGACGATGCAGCCAGCAATGTGCCATCTTGCCCCTTGAACTTCTTGGCTTATTAAAGCTTGCTGAGGAGGTATGACCTAGTGGATCCAGGGTGTGGTCAGCGTGTCTTTGCAAGAGGGAGTGGTCCCAGCCACCCTAATAATGATGGTGATCCGACTGCTCCTGAAAAAGCCTATCCTGGACCTATTGGTTTGTAACAACTACTGCCCGGTTGTAAATACTCGTTTTTAGGGAAAGTGATTTAGAGGGTGCGGAAAGTGGTGCAGCAATTGTACTCTTGGATGAAACATATTATCTTGACCCATTCCAATCTGGGTTCAGGCCTAGTTATGGGATTGAGAGGGCCTTGATCACCCTGATGGATGACCTTTTATCAGGAGGACGGGAGGGGTGCGACTCTGTTATTCTTACTTCATCTCTCAGACGCTTTTGATACCATTTAACCTTGGTATTCTTCTGAGCCAGCTCGGTAAGATGGGTATCAGCAGCACTATTATACAGTGGTTTCCATCCTATCTCCAGGGTCGTTTCAAAGAATAGCATTGGGTGATTGTCTGTCGGCCTCCTGGCAGTTGTGCTATTGGATGCCCCAGGGTACCATCTTGTCCCCAGTTCTGTTTAATGTCTATATGAAGCCCTTGGGAGTGGTGATCAGGAAATTTGGGGCAAGATGTCAGCAGTACACTGATGATACCCAGCTCTATTTCTCTGTATCATCTGAATTGAGAGAGACCGTGCAAGCCCTGGACTGTGGCCTGGACTTGGTGGTGGACTGGATGAGGGCCAATAAACTGAGTCTGAATTCTAGCAAGATGAAGGCATTATGGAGTGGTGATTCCCAAGTTCGGATAATTGGTCAATTGTTTGGGATGGGGTTGTACTCCCTCTGAAAGAGCAGGTTTGTAGTCTGGGGGTGCTCCTGGATCCACCTTTGTCGCTAGAGGCCCAGGTGACCTCAGTGACTAGGTGTGCCTTTTACCAGTTTTGGCTGGTAAGTCAGCTGTGGCCATTTCTGGACCAGAATAGCCTGACCACTGTTGTCCGTGCACTGGTAACCTCCAGGCTGGATTACTGTAATATGCTGTATGTGGGGCTGCTCTTGAGGGTGGACTGGTAGCTGCAGCTGGTGCAAAATGGGGCAGCGTGACTGCTCACCCTATGCAGTTTGGAACTAGGATACCTGAAAGATTGTCTTACCCCTTATATACCCAGTCAATCACTGTGCTGTGCAGGTGAGGACCTCCTGCAGATACCATCTCTTCAGGAGGTCCATTCCACACAACATAGGAAGCGGACCTTTAGTGTTGTGGCACCAATCCTTTGGAATTACCTCCCCTTAAATATTAGACAGGCACCATCTCTTTTCAGCATCTACTGAAGACCTTCCCCTTTCAAGAAGCCTTTAAGCAGAGACCTTATCCCAGTCTGTGTCTGTGCTAGAATTGCTTTTTAATATTTTTTAAAGTTGTTTTTAAATACATTTTAAGATGTGTTTTAATATGTTTTTAAAGGTGTTTTATCTTAAGATGTTTTAAAGTGCTTTTTGTGTTTTTGTTTGCCGCCGTGGGCTCCTTCTGGGAGGAAGGGTGGAATATAAGTTTAATATAATAAAATAAAATATGTAGAGAGGTATCCTTTGCACATGCTCCTGAATGATCAGGATTCCAGATTCTGGGGATGTCATCACATGTGCAACTATATGTGTGAAGCCTCCCTCCCTACTGATGCTTGTGCTGTATGCATGAATGTTGGGAGATTAGCATGCAGAATCAGGGATGGGCTACTCAGTGTATCTCCACTCCTTGCTCTGATGTTTATGAACACAGTAGCTAATAATGCTCAAACAGGCTACAGGAGCTTATCCTATCAACTTTCCCAGGTCTAGGAAAATAAACACAATACTTCAGAGGAAACCACCACTGACCTTCCTGTAGGTCCCTAGATGCCCAAGGTATACCAGTCAGATACTGATAGGTCTTCATCACTTTGGACTTTCCCTATATTTTCTTTACCCCAAAGATGGAGTTCCTTTGCCATAGGGGTCTTGGCTGGAGTCTAACAACTTTGTGGGAAAGAAATGGGCAGTGGGAGGCCATTTTGCCCAATTTCTTCAGGAAGAGGAGACATTCTCAGATTCTCAGTGATGGGGCTCACCATTAGTAGTGTCAGTAAGACAGCGTCTTTCTTTCTTTTCTGAAGTATTCCTTTTTCCCGCCTGGCAGCAGCAGTGGCAGCAACAGTGGCAGCAGCAGCAACCATGCTGGTAGTCTGGCCACCATTTTTGCATTCTCCACAATACACTGGACCTAGTGTCATTCCAGAATATTGTGGGAGTGAAGCATGGCCATCATCACAAAAAATGGTGGAGAATATTCAGATTAAAGTCTGCAAAGTGAGAAAAAGAAAATCTTAGAAATTTTCTGAGAAATTTCAGCACTGCTGAAGTCTAATTCCTTGGGGTTTTTTAAAATCCTAAACCTGACTGATTGTGCTACAGATGTGCCAGTTAATCAAGTTACGCTGAGGCATCTTTTGTTCCTAGTCTACCTATAGCCTGCCTGCTATGCCCTCATATATAATTTAATTGACAAAGTCCATGCAAAATACATAAATCCTTGTGCAGATGGAACAAATTGGATGCCACTCTATGCACATGATCAAAACCTCACTTAGACTCAATTTTGCCTATGTCCAAGAAACTATTTATGAATAAGGCTTTCATCACTTTTACCACATTTTTAACTGTTCCTTGGCCCTGATCTGTATATACAAGTATGACACAATTGTTACTTTCCCATGGATGATCCATGCTGGTCTAATATAAGAAGTTCCCATGTCAGTGCTGTACATCCTTGGGAAGAACAGCACTGGCAGGTGAACTGCACATGACCATTCATCCCATGTGATTTCAGCATTCCAAAGTTACCAAAGCAGTATGAACAGGATCCAGTAATGGAAAAGCAGCAAGCATGTTACACCAGTAACCTATGAATTGGCCTTTGTTTCTGGAAGATCCTCTTTCTTTTGAAAGTGGAAAGAACAGCAATTTTGGAGACATGCAGCATAATCCTCTCATGTTTACTCCAAAGTGAATCCCACTGCTGTCAGTGGAGCTTAGTCCCAAATAAATATGCATAAGACTGCAGCCTAAGTGGATGTCTCTTTCTTCTGACAGTTCATGCTTTTATGAAGGCTGATGGCTGTACATTGTCATGTGCTCGCAATCAGAAAGCAAGGATTTGCATTTAAAATTAGAATCCACAGATTTCTGCTCCTTAATCTACGGAACTAAATGTACATATATAACCACATATATTGGATTGTACCAACTCGCCCTGAGACACCCTAGAAGGAACACAGTTGTAAGTTTCTCCTGAAAGCCATGATGAGGTAGACTGATGTTAATCTGGACTGACAGTAATTTATGAATTCAACATCACTTGTATATTGCATGGTGTCAAGTATGTGGCTATGCATTTGGAATATGTGCACTCTAGCCACTGAACAGCTGGCTCTCTGCTTTCATCACTGAAGGCACACATGCTGGCTGCAATGACAGCCTGTTCTGTGATACCTGTATTGTGCAAAGTTTGGAAAAGGACCAGCTGTTTGCCCACAGACCATATGCATTTGGGGCATTGTTAGCATGGTAACACATTTGGCTCTTCATCAAAAGTCATTTGGTCTTGTTAATAATATGAAGGCCCCAGAGCTGACAACTAAACCCGTGCTAGTGAATCTAATACATCTTTCTTAAGTAGAAAAGGAAAGATTGTATTAGAAGGTCCTGGATGTTGATGAAGAGAGAAGAGGTGCTACCGATTGCACCCAAAAAAGCAAAGGAAGAAGCTGTACAGGGATGTTAAATGGAAAAAGACTTTAGCTTCCTTATCTGGCTTATAGATCAAAGTGTTAGCTTTCATATATTTTCATATATTTCATACAGTTAATTTTATGCCGCACACACACACACACACACACACACACACACACACTTTCTATCCAAGCACCATAACTGTGACATTTTGGCACAGCAACTTGAATAAATTGTGTAGCAAAAACATTTGTATAAAATGTTAGACAAGACAAGGTAGTTAGTCAATTTTATTTATGCATTGCTTCTCACAACAAAGTGTTCCAAACTGATTTACAATAAAAATAAAAAACAGTAATAAAATGCATAAACATAATTAAAAACGTATTCAGAGTTAAAACATCCAATGATTTGTGCTGCTCAAATTCCTGGGAAAACAAAATTGTCTTGGGCTGGGGCCGAAACAATGACCATGTTGGTGCTATGTGGGCCTCCCTAAGGGCAATATTCCAAAGACAGGGAGCTAGTACAGAAAAGAATAGTCTCTTGTTAGGGATGGGCTCCGTTGGCCAGTGCCAGTTCAAAAGCATTCCGTTGACCTAACAGGTCAGTATTAATTTGAGTTCATTCTTTGTCCACTAACCACTGCTTATCAATCCATATTTTCCCCTCACAAAAATATTGATATTAATATTGATAATTTGAAAGCAAATATTGATATTTTGAAAAGAAATATTGGTATTTTGAAAGCAAATATTGATAAAATTATCATTCTTAGGGTACAATCCAATTGCTGTTTATGCCGGGCTGAGGGAATTTGGATATTGTGGACTTCTGACTGAACCGGCTATGCCGGGCTACACTGGCATAAGTCCCTCATCCCGGCTCAGCCACAGGTGAGTTGGAAACTGGCCAGCTCAACCAGACGTCCACCAGAGGAGCCCAGCCCAGTGTAAGGGGAGCTAGCAGAAGCTGGCAGAAGGCCTGCAAAAGGGACATTATTGGGGGCATGTGAGGGGGGCCAAAGAGGGGGGACTTACACAATATCCAGATCCCATCTGGCTTCCTCCCACGGCCCTCCATTCTGGTAAGTAGTACTTCAGGATAAGGGATAGTGGAAGGAAAGATGTATTTTGTTTCCTTCCACCACACCCTGCCAGCATAGCCAGCATCCTTCTCTCCAAGAGGCCTCCAAGCAGCAGCTGGATATGGCAGCCCCTTTCCTCTGCTCTGCCTCTGCTGGCTTCACTCCTGATAGCCTCCAGCAAGTTGGGTTGCTTTGTCCATATCAATATTTTAGATGCATTTTCAAAAATAGCCATGGAAAGTCGCTGCATAAAAATCTGATCTGCAATGATTGGAGAATAAGTGAATTAATGGAAAATTTGCTACCAAATCGAATTGGGCAGAATTCCCTATCTCTCATTGCCATCATCCAGACTTCCCACAAATGTGGCATACTGAGGAGGGTGTCAGATAATGATCTCAGGGCCCAGGCAGATTCACATGGGGTCCTTTAGGTATATCTCTCTTTCTAGTGTCAAAGGCCAGGGCAGAGAGCCATGGCAAAGACCATGTCTTCAGCATGCAACCAAGAATACAAAATGAAGGTGCCAGAGAGACCTCTGTGGTGAGGGAGGACACAGGCTTTCATATATTTGGGGTCTAAGACAATGTGAGCACCTTTAATTGGGCCTGGAAATGAACTGGCAATCAGTGCAGGTGTTTTAAAACAGGGTTTATAGGAGTTCTCAATGGAACCCCAGGCGGTAATCTGGCTTCTGAATTTTAGACCAGCTGAAGTCTCCAAGTCATTTTTGAGGGCAGCCCCACATAGACTGGATTGCAGTAACCCGGTCAGTACCAAGAGACGAATTGGCAGCCAGTGCCATTGGGCCAGAACCAGAGGGTGTTGGTGGAAAGAGATCAGAATAGCCTTGCAGGATCTCAGACCAATGTGCACTGAAGGCTTCCACCTGTGGTTTGTGTCAGTTTCATTGACATAAACACACAAACTCTAGACCAAATAAAACATTTACAGTGCATGCCTGTACATATCTCAGAAGAAAGACCCATTGAGTGTTTTTGAGTGGATATTTGTAAATACATGCAGAGATCCTCAGTGGTCTGAGCTGCATGTGTGCCAGTGTGTGTTTACCTAAGTAGCAGGCTTTTACCCTGCATTTAGATCACTGAGACTTAAGACTTAGTAAAATAAGAAAAGCTACTTTATTTATAGAAATACATAGTAGATAGGAAAGGCATACCTAGTTCTAACTAAGTTGGAGGTGCAATGCTCGGGTATTGCTGTCATGGCTCAGGAGAGAGAACAAAGACAGAGATGTCTCCTCTCTCCTCGGATAGTCAAAGAAAAAAAACAAAGGAAGGAGGGGCAGATAAGCTTCCCTAAGCATATCAGTTTACAATGGAAGGAAGTTAGATAGAGAACAGCACAGGTAAAGGTAGGCAAGCCTAGACAGCTGGAGGACCCTAACTCTATCTTCATTCTGGAATACAAACAAAAGAACCCAAACAGGAGTTGTTCTTGCCCCACTTCCAACTTTGAGTTCAAATTACTCCAGGTAGCTGAGGGCAGATTTGTAGCCTTAGAAAATTACATATACAGAAAACAGTCATTTCAAAGTGATTTCACGCATTACCTTGCCTAACACAATTTGAGACTGTGTGTACTCCATAATGTGTGCAGAGTGGAGCAATTAACTTTCTAGCCCTATAGAAAGAGGAGCAGATATATAGTGCAGTATCCAATGAAGTGCTTCCGCTAGCACAAGGACTTCTGCTTGCATAATGGAATGCCCCTCCTCCTCCTCTCCCTGTGTGCCCCTGTGCCCTCCCCATATCTCCTCTGGAGGATTGGGGGACCCCCAGAATAGATTTAGGGGGCATATGGGGGTATGAGAGGAAGGGCAAATTCCATTGTGCAGCTGAAAATCATTGCACTAGCAGGCACTTTGTTGGATACTGCCCCACAGTCTTCACATGGCTCAAAAGCCACTTACCCATCACAAAATAGGTGTATGAATCTGTTGGCGTGTGTGGAAATTGCGTGGCCGGCACAGTACAGGTGAACAGTGAGACGTTCAAGGAATCCAAGTACAGACAGAGATCTTGGTTTAAGAGTCCTTTACTGTGGACATTAAAGCAGCACAAAAAAACACACAGAGCTTCCAAGACTTTCACTTTTCCCTCACGGTCTCAGTAACACACTTCCAAGAACTCCTTCCCCCACACTAGGCTGGCAGAGCTGTCCAGCCTTTTCTCTCTCGGTTGCCTTGGCAGCACCAGGTGCTGGCCTTGACAACCTCGCCAAGGCTCTGCAAGGCTCTGCAAGCAGCTTAACCCCTGCTCTGCTTTTCTTTGCTTTCTTAGTCTGGATGGAAACACACGAGGCAGTCATGCCTATGGGTCAACAGTCCCAACCTTTCCATCAAGACTACACATGCTACAGCAATAAATTTCAGTTACATGTTACATTTCAGTTTCCAGTAACACTTTACATTCCAGTTATATTTCTACAGTACATTCTTACATACATTATATGCTTCAGTTAGACCAGTGATTCTCATAAGCTTTATTCACAGAACTTTGGTTGTACACAAGTCAGATATAACGTTTCTGCATCCATTTCACGTTCATGGTATGCACCTGAGTCGCTGACTATACCTACTGTGAATCTGTCCGGCGGCTTCCCTATGTTAGACCTCTCAGAGCGCCTCAAGGGAACTGGAGCTTCGGCTCCCCCTGTACCACCATTATCTGTACTTGTACCTGGCATGGCTTGTTCAGGTGCAGTCAGATCATCTGCTTTCCTTTTCTTAGTTTTATGTTTGCCCCATATCAATTCATTTAGAGCATCTCTTAATGGTATCTGAGTCTCTTCTGTTTTCACCCCTTGTGTTGGTGCATTGTCTGACCCATTCAGAATAACAAACTGGTTTACTGATTCCTGAAGGGCTCTATTTTTTCTCTCTGCCACCCCGTTAGAAAACGGAGAAAATGGAGCTGTGAAGTTTTGCTCTATTCCCTTGCTTTCCAGGAATTCATGCAATGCTTTGCCTGTGAATTCCCCCCCCCCGGTCTGAGCGAATACGTTGCACGGTAATGCCATGCTGTGTTTCAATCCTTTTGATAAACAGACGCAGCTTCTGTTCTGCCTCATCTTTTCTTTTCAGTAAATAAACATGACAGAACCTCGTAAAGTCATCAACCACGACCATAAAGTATTTAGCACCCCCTCGTGAACTCTGTATCGGCCCTGACAGATCAACATGAATCAGTTGGTAGGGAGCAGTTGTGGTGCATTCTGCCTCTTTATTGATGGGTGCAACCGTAGCCTTCGCTTTACAACAGGCATCACAATCCATTAGTTGCCCACAATCTGTCAATTTCATGTTTTCACTATGCGTAGGGGTTTTCTTAATTGTTTCATAGTTGGCATGTCCCAACCTTCTATGCCAGTCATGCACACAGCAGTTATGTGTCTGCCTCTCTGCGCTCAACGCAGCACACCCTGCATGATTGCTTTGTATTACGAACTGTGAGTCTGTTAGGCACCCTTGCATGCAGACCTCACCCTTTCTTTGCACAATACATTTCTCTTTATCAAATAGTACAGTATAACCAATGTCTACTAACTTTTTCACAGATAGAATATTGCTAGCTAACTGGGGAACATACAAAACGTTTGTCAGAATACCCAGCTTACTCAATTTCACAGTGCCTCGCGCCAATACATCTCTCCTGGATCCGTCCGCCAACACCACAGAGTCTTGTACTGCTCTTGACATGTGAAATAAACTTAGGTCCGTCACGAGACAATGGGACTCTCCGCTGTCACACACCCATTGAGTAGAGATGGTTTGAGGCTTTTCTGCACTGACAAAGTTCACACTTGACTGCTTCCAGCCACAGTCTCTGCTTTTCCGCTTGGCTGCACAGTTCCTTTGTATATGACCCCGTGCTCCACAAAAATAACAGGTTTTCAGCCTCTGCTGCTCTTTGAAGTCAGACTGCTTGCTTCTGACAGCTTCCTTCGGCTCGGTTCTTTTCTTCTCCTGTCTCCTTTGCCATTCTTGGTTCAGTTTTTCCTCTACAAAGTCCAAATTCAGACCTCCATCTGGCATAGCCTCCATGGACATCACGAGATTATTCCAGGTTTCGTCAAGTGAAGCCAAAACTATGTACACCTTCTGAAGGATGCTATGCTCCATCCCTCTGTCCTCCAATTCTGCAAATAAACGTCTGAACTCTGTTAGATGCTCAGTCATGGTGCTTTCCTCAGTAAGACGCATCTGGTACAGCCTTCTTGCCAAACAAGTTTGCTGCCCGCTGTCTGTTGCACATGTACAGTTTGCAACACATCCCACATCCGTTTTGCTGTGGGTTTGTCTCTCACATAGAGCAATTGAGAGTCAGAGAGTGCCAAAGTAATAAAAGCCTGTGCCTTCTCATCCTTACGCGTCCAGGCCGCCTGAGGGACTCCCGGTGGGGTGGTATCAATAACTTCAAACAAGTCTTCTTTAATTAGAAACGCTCTCATCCTTAGCTTCCAGCTGGCGTAATTAGTCTCCGTAAGTCATTCCATTGGCGTGCCTGCAGACATATTCACTGCCATCTCCGCTCACCTCTTCAAGGCACAAGCAATCTGCCTTCCGGAGCTCATGTCTTGACTCTGAACTGCCTTCACTGCGCTGTAACGTGCGCCAGATCTGGGCCCATAACCCTGTTGGCGTGTGTGGAAATTGCGTGGCCGGCACAGTACAGGTGAACAGTGAGACGTTCAAGGAATCCAAGTACAGACAGAGATCTTGGTTTAAGAGTCCTTTACTGTGGACATTAAAGCAGCACAAAAAAACACACAGAGCTTCCAAGACTTTCACTTTTCCCTCACGGTCTCAGTAACACACTTCCAAGAACTCCTTCCCCCACACTAGGCTGGCAGAGCTGTCCAGCCTTTATCTCTCTCAGTTGCCTTGGCAGCACCAGGTGCTGGCCTTGACAACCTCGCCAAGGCTCTGCAAGGCTCTGCAAGCAGCTTAACCCCTGCTCTGCTTTTCTTTGCTTTCTTAGTCTGGATGGAAACACACGAGGCAGTCATGCCTATGGGTCAACAGAATCAGCCAAAGTTAAGCACTTTTAAGTTCAATTGATATCGATCAGTGAGATTTAAGTATATGCTCAACTCTTACCTTGAAATCAATGAGATTTAAAAGTACATAACTTTGACTGCATTGTGACCTTTATGTGTTCCCAATTAATGGTCATAAGGTCAGGAAATGTACAGGAATGTCTGATTTTCAGATCTGCCTAGCCTGAAAGATCAATCCCACATTTTAACAATACTGATGCAAAATGTGTATATGTGTGCATTCTATTAATGTCCTTCCTCTGTTAACTATGGTGTCACGTGTATCAGAGAAGAAGCCTGACTAATACTCACCTTGCTAATCACATTTGGTGATTTGCCACCACAGGTGAAGCTTGTATACAACAAAGCATTCCATCCACCTAACAAACTCTCCTTCCTACTTTCCAGAGATGGGTTGCTTTGCACAAAAGGGTCATGAAGACACTTGCACCAAAATATTTCTGTTGAGCACTGCCTAGACTCGTAAAAAAAACAACACCCTCCATGAATAATAATTGTACTAGCAACATGTTCTTCATTGTTCTCTTCCTGCTTATATTTCAGTTAAGGAAATTCAGAAACAGATGCAACAGCTGCTGCAACTGCTGGAAACTAAGCCTTTTTTCATCTTTTTAAAAAATCCCACTCCTACCAACCATCCATGCACTCTCCTACAGTTACAACACATTCAGAGAACACTGAGTTCAAAGGCATACTGTAAGGTCCAATGTTAGGGAGAGGATATTTGAGTCCTTGTGTCCAGACTCTGTGCCTTTACAGAACTCAGGTCAACTGTAAGCTTCAAATAACAATCAAAAATAGCACCTAAAAGCATTCTTTAGGTGCTTTCTTTGCTTGTTCTATGCTTTTTCTCCACTGTTGTGCACCTGCCATGGAAAATGTCAGCTATGAACTTTGCATTGAGCTTTAACAAAATGATTTCCTACATAAACAGCAGAGAAAGAGGGAAGTCACAGTACTGTCCCTCTTCTTGTGGATTCTGTATTTGCTGGATGTGCAAACGGCTCAAAAATAACAAAAAAAGGTATATATATGTTTCCTGGGGAAAGTTGCATTTCTCAAGTACAGATGCATTTAAATTATATTATATATTACTTGACTGACCAACATTATCTATATCTATATCTATATCTATATCTATATCTATATCTATATCTATATCTATATCTATATCTATATCTATCTATCTATCTATCTATCTATCTATCTATCTATCTATCTATCTATCTATCTATAGAGAGAGATTTCTGATCTAGACAAGACAGAGCAGTGCTGCCCAAGATTCAATTTTAAAGGTCTCTCCGTGCTGAAGGCTGGATTAATTTTTCTATCTTTATGTCCTACAGCCGCATGATATTACATTGCACATGCAATTTATATATGCATTTATGCCTTCGATAAATAAATAAATAAATAAATGAGAGTATGATTCTACCTCCTTCCCCCCAGGTCCATACTTTTCTCAGAAACCAATATGGGAGGGACATCAGCCTCTTAGTGCTATCACATTATGATCTAGTGACCCTGAAAATAGGGTCAGAAGGAGGTCTACCTGCTAACTGGAAAACTAATCAATATAATTCCACCATGGAGTTGGCACACGCTAAACAACATAAACGTTCCCCCCTTTTCTCCATCCCAGTCTCGTCTGACTGAATATAAATGTTAAATTTCAGTATTCAAAGGAAATATCCTACAATGTTCTTTTTTTGTATGATTGGCTGAAGTCAAGCTGTTGCATAGTTCTGTATTTCTAACAGTAATTTTGATATATGATCTTGATTTGACATGGCTTAGTAAAGTCCTAGGACTTTTGTTGGAAAAGGTTTACAGACAAATAATATATATATATAATGTTGAAAATGGAAGTAGCATAATAATTGTGCATTTAACTGCATAAATGAGAGAAACTCCATCAAATAAACCTAGAGTTGCATTTGATTCAGATCAGGTGCTTTTACTGTGGAGGAGAGCAAGACAAAGGGTAAAAGGTCACTGGTGACTAATTTTCTGAAAACTAGCAGCTTGTGTAAGTAATAGAACATTTATTGCATTTCTCTGTCATCCCAGCAATGAGCTAGAAAATCCATAAGAATTCCCAGCTCTAGCCTTTATTAAGGTACAGCCCTGGATTAGTTTAATGTCCAATTTAAAGTCACTACTTGCGCCTACTTTGCTTACTTCTCTATACGTGAATCATTTTCTCATCATGTTATTTCCCTCAGTATAAGTAACCAAAAATAAGTGTTTAAAAAATTTAAAAGATGAAGCTTAGGTTTGTTTGTTTGTTTGTTTTTCAAGTGCTATGAAAGAGCTGGTGGTTATTATATATTTAATATATATTCCCCTACTGGCATGTAAAACAGCAGCATAAAATATTTTATTGTTTAAAAAAAGCAAAACAGAAGACTGTCTTTTCCCTGGTGTGGATAACTCCCTCCACTTGGCTTTCATGAATATGACAATTGGAATGTTGTCAGTAAAAATCAAGCAGAAGTTATTATTGTATATTCACTAATAGGCAAAAAACCTTGGGGTTTAAGAACGTACCTGTAGCCCACAGATATTTCTATCAAACTTTAAAAAGCAGAGAAATTGGACAGCTATAGTGAATGCACCGGGGGGCAGGAGACCTGACCTCCTCTCTAAGATATTGTAGTGCCCTACAAATTTGTAAAAATGCAAACACAATTTGGGTCGGTCTTTCACAGTCTAATGCACTTGCTGTGTAGCTTGGAAGAATTTGGTAACATGTGATAGAAATATCTGTGGGCTATAGGTACATTCTTAAACTGCAAGGTTTTTTGCCTATTAGTGAATTTCTCTACTTTTTAATCTGGGAGATAAGAAATGGGATCCTGTGCAAGTTTGCTGAGAATGGATTGATCATATGCATGCTTATTGAGTTCAGTGGGATTTACTCCCCTGCAATCATTCTTAGGATAGGTGAAACTCACCACAGGGGATGAGGGGAGGAAACACAGAGGGGAGGACTGGGATGGGAACAGGCAGGACAGGAAGGGGAGAAAGACAGGTTTGATCATTTGCATGTTAATTGAATTCAGTGCGATTTACTCCCGTGCAATCATGCTTAGGATAGGTAAAACTGACCGGGGGGGAGGGACGGAGGGCTGAAGTGGGCAGGGGAGGAGGAAGAAGGAAGAGGAGAGGGGAGGAGGAAGGGATATGAGAGGGGAAGGAGGGGAAAGGCAGGTCTGATCATATGCATGCTTACTGAGTTTAATGGGATTTACTCCTATGCAATCATGGTTAGGATAGGTAAAACTGACCATGGAGGAGAAGGAGGGGGAGGGGAAGGGGAAGGAGTGGATTGGAGGGGGGAAAGGAAGGGGGAGGGGAGGGCAGGTTTGATTATTTGCATGCTTACAGAGTTCAATAGTATTTACTCCTGTGCAATAATGCTTAAGATAGGTAAAACTGACCATGGGGGGGGAGGAAGGGTAGGGGAAGGAGGGGGAAGGGGAAGGAGGGGATTGGAAGGGGATGGGAATTGGAAGGGAGGGGCAAAGGAAGGGGGAGGGAAGGGGCAAGAGGGAATGGATAGGAGGGAGCAGAAAGGAGGGTGGGTTTGATCATTTGTATACTTTTTAAGTTCAAAGGAATTTATTTCTGTGCAATCATGTTTGAAAATGTAAATCGACTGCCTTCAAGTCGATCCCAACTTATGGCGACCCTATGAATAGGGTTTCATGGTAAAAGGTATTCAGAGGTTGTTTTACCATTGCCTTCCTCTGATGCTGAGAGGCAGTGACTGGCCCAAGGTCACCCAGTGAGCTTCATGGCTGTGTGGGGATTTGAACCCTGGTCTCCCAGGTCATAGTCCAACATTGACCCGGGGGGAGAGGTGGGGAGGGGAGGAGATTGAGTGGGTGGGCACTGGGCAGAGGGGAAGCCCCTTTCCTTTCCAAAAGGAAAACATTGTGAACTGTCTCATTGCTTTTCAGCGTTTCCCCCACCTTTTTATTCTACAGCAGGCACATGTAGCCTCCCACCCAAATTTAAACCAAAACTGTCCCTGGCCACATCCACACCAGGCCTTATTTCACTTTGGACAGTCATGGTTTCTCTCAAAGCATCCTCGGAAGTGTAGTTAGTGAAGGGTGCTGAGAGTTGCTGGAGATGCCTTGTTCCCCTCACAGAGCTTCAATCAGAGTGGCTGACTGTTAAACCACTCTGGCCACTGGAGCTCTCTCAGGGGAATAGGAGTCTTCTTTCAGCACCCTTCACAAACTACACTTCCCAGGATTCTTTGTGGGAAGCCATGACTGTCTCACATGAAATCAAAGTATGGTGTGGGTGTGGCCCCCTGATTAGCCAAGCTGTGAGTCTGGCTTTTAGAACACTGACAGATGATTCTTCTGAGCATGCCCAACACTATCATTCAGTTCAATGCAAAATTTCTTAAATTAATTAAAAATCAGCCAGGCATTTTAAAAACTTTTAAACTGCATAAGATGAAGGTCAGAGCATGGGGCAAGGTCATTAATAGGATTACAGGTACTCTGTGAACATGGCTGATTTTTAATTAATTTCAACAGATTATGAGAACTCTGACAGAAAGAAGTCCAAAAGGACTCTGGGTTTTTTCTCTCTTTTTACAATTCGAACTCTTGAGTCTCTCTGACTGTTTTGTGTATCACCATGAAAATTTAGAGGGTTGTCAAGCAAGTGTTTCTGAGTTCAGGACTATACATTTTGTAAGATTTTGTTTTGAAATGAGCTTATGGGAAGCATCAGAATGGCATGTTGGGGAATTTCCAATTTAACATTGTGGAATGTGAAAAGTCCATGCTGGCTATAGTATACAGCCACTCCTGTGGTTGTATAATAAAGAGCAGGGACCCTTGGACTAGCAGTTTATTCACCTTTAGAGACTTGGTATCATGACAAATAATTAGACTTTTGGCAACCACAAACCCTTATTAATTTGATTGGCAAGATGGAGGAAGCTGAGGGAAAATGACAGAGGAAGGGCAGATTTAGATAAATTCCTAACATGGCCCTCCTCTAATTAGGCCCTTGAGCTGTTGGTCTGAATAAATTGCCATTGCCCATCCTATATGGCCCCATGGTGTGTTCAGCCCCAGTGGGGCCTCTTTCAACCAAAGGTCTCTCCCTCCCCCCCTCTCTCTGTAGGCTCAAGTCCAGCAGTTAGCTCAGTTTTTAAAATTCATGGGTCACTTAGAAATTACTGGGCGTCTTGACAGACAACATAATAATGTTGTTATTTTCAGCAGCATCACCATCATCTAAACTAGTGCTGTGTTTGGAAAAATCACAGGCTCTAGGCTAGGCTGTTGAGAGGGGCCACTTCAACAAGTAAATGTCTAGTGTGTGTGTGTGTGTGTGTGTGTGTGTGTGTGTGTGTGTGTGTGGTGTGTGAATTTTGATTGCACCAGCCCTATATTATGAAAATCACGGGTGCTAGAATAGGGCCTTGTTATCCAGTGTGATAAATATGGCCTTGGTCAAATGGGCTCGATCTCCATTGTTGGCAGAGGGAGGGGCCTAGGGTGATCAAGGGCAGGGCCGTGTACAGATTTTCTTGACTATGCCACAACCTTATAGATCACCTGAAAGGAGCTTGTGGATCACCAATTGAAAAATCTCTGGGGTCTCAAGGGGCAGCTGTTGCTTGTGCATCACTTGCCTACTAGATTCCTTGTGAAATCCCCCTATACAAATAATAGATATTATTTTAATATTTCCTAAAGATTCCACTGTAGCTCAGCTCCTCTTATTTTCTAACATCATACACAGAAAGAAAAGACAATAAACCTGTGAGAAAAATCAATTCAACTTATTAATATTCACCAAACACTTCAAGCTGCTCCATCTCAGCTAGCCCCCAGGAGGAAGACCTCCATGAAACATAGCTCCTTTTGGCTTCTTCTCTTTTGCTAATCTCCCCCCGCCCCTTCATTCTAGCTTCTCTGTTTCACTTTTCCTCCTTTCAAATAGTTGCTCACCACACAGATGACATCAGAAGCAAGAATCAAACTCTTTGTTCTCTGGAAGCACTAAGTGGCATGTGAAAATGGGCGTACTTTTCTTGTACTGCTTGTTAAGTTAATTAGATAGGATACTTATATTACTCTTATTAACTACGTCTAAAATAAAGATTCAGATTTGTAATTCACTGACTTCTGAGTTAGTGAAATTGTGAGACTGCAGAAAATCTGCAGCTTGTTCTGTCCATGAAGTCAGTTCACATTCTTGTATAGATTGATTCTCCCACCTTTTTAAAAGAAAAGAAACAGGTCTGCAAAGATGCTGTCAGAGAGAGATGGACAACATTCAGGTCCAATTCAGTTTAAGTTTGGCCCAAAAGCAAGGATTAAACATGGATGGTTTTTAAACCGATCAAGGCACAAAAAGTGAATCTCATAGGACAATAGAAAGCTGTGCCTTATATTGAGTCAGGCTAATCGGCTGGCTAGTTTAGTGTTGTCTACACTGACTGGCAGCAGCTCTCTAGGATTTCAGGTAGGGACATCTCCCAGCCCTACCTGTAGATACTGGGACTGAACCTCAGACTTTCTGCATGCAAAACAGATATTTTACTACTGAACTACAGCCTTTCCCAAGAAGTATCGTAATATCATCCTCATTATGTACCGGCCTTATTCAAGCATTCAAAAAAAAAAGCAATGATAATTGCATGAGGGAGCACTTGAATTCCAGCTCATAGGAACAGCCTACCCATGTTTGACAGGCAAATATGCCCTCAGCTTGGGGACAGCTTTGGGGAGGACCAGTGGAGGGTGCAACAGTGAAAGCCAACCAAGCAAGTGTGGCTACAATCTCCTCCCTTTTGTGATCATAGTTGCTTGTTTTTGAATGTCTGAATAAGGCTGATAAATTATGAGATTCGCTTTTTGTACCTTCAGCAGTTTAAACCCCATCTATGTTTAATGCCTGATTTGCTTTTGTTCTAATCTGTGGCATGGGAAATATTGATGTGGAAGTATATATTTCCTAGCAGTCATGATCCAGCATGGCTCTTCTTATGGTTCTTAAAAGTTTCATGTGTCTCATGTAGAAATTTGAATCAGTTCACATTTAGAGGTGAACCTACTTAATGCACACTTTATATATATATACTAAGGTAAAGTGTGCATAAATATGCATATATTAGTGAAAATACATTATATTAGGGAAGATTGCTTTCCAAATGTGTATATTAGGCAAAAATGCATGCAAACTGTGTATATTAGGAGAAATTCACATTACAGTGCTGATGAATTTTCATGAGGACTTTAAAAAATCACAAACTGATGTCAAATGTGGAGAACTGAACTTAAAGACTGGAAAAATAAGAAACGGAGAGAAAAGGAAATGGACAGATTCGCCCATCCCTAGTCTCATGGAGCACCATCAGTTACCAGCAACAATGCTGCATGACAGCAAGGGCAAGCTGAACATGCACATTGCATGCTTTTGATTGTCCGAGTAGGGCTGTCCTCTACTGTGAATGCTAAATAATGTGTTCACACTTTGCTAGGCACAAACACATGACATACTTTGTCCTGTGAATACTGATGGTGGATGTACATTGACTAAAAGGAGTCTAGAAATGAGAGATAGGTTTTTCAAGCCTCCAGCAAACATGCTCATATATTCAGGGGGGAAAATGTTGATATTGGCATTTCATACCTGAGTCTGGTTATTTTTGGATTTTGGCAGCATTCCCAGCATTCCGAAAATTGTCAAACAACTATGGGAGAAAGGAAACCACAACAATCAAACGTGCAGCTTCTTAAGAATGAGTAGGCTTTGCTAATTTGCAGCAGAAAATAGAAAGCACACTCATTTACTGTTTGTCCCTAGGTTTAGGCTGATATCCTAACTATGTCTGCTCAGAACTCCTATTCAATTCAATGCGGCTTACTCCCAAGTAAGTGGGTTAGGACTGCAGCCTTAATGGTACAAAGGAAGGAAAGTAGTTGTGCAATTATTTTTAGGTTGCTGTTACTAGTTCTAGTTTAGTGGCATCTTTATCGGAACCTCTCTAAAACCATTCATGAAGTATGCAACAATACGACATAGCTGATTTCAGCTGGGGGAAACAGAGCACACTACATCCCAAACACTGGACCTTTTTTGCAAGGCAAATTAAAAAAACAAGCCATACATAAAATAAATAATATATAATAAAATCATCATAAAACCAAACACTACCTTAAAATACCTGCTGATACAAGAAAGTTCTAGCCATACACCTGAAATTCAACAAGGATGGTGCCTGTCTGATCTCAGTTGGGAGGGAGTGGCTTGGGCCCACTACACTGAATGCATGGCTTCTAGTAGCCCTGAGCTCCTACTAGGAGGAAGGCTGGGATATAAATATAATAATAATAATAATAATAGTTACGAGCTATGCATTTGAGCTGTGAGGGATCACTATACAAAGTGATAGCTTAACACCAAAGGAATGATTCTGGCTACATCATGTTGCCCTTGACCAACTAAAAATAAAAGTAATAGTTGAAGGAACACTTTAGAGTCCTCACTTATGACAAGCAGAATACAAGAACATCAAATAAAAAACAAACAAATAACATATTTCACCACCAATTTTACTGGGATGCTGGCTCTAGCGGTAAAAAAAGCACCTGATAGTGTCTAACTGACACAATCACTAAAAGTAACCCATTTGGTAAAATCAGGATACAGATAGATGAAACACAAAAAAGTGTGTGATAGTAGTACAGTAGTTCATTAATGTATTTCTTTATTAAATAATGTGATTTTATCTCTTTATGCTACACCATCACTATACATGGACCTTTACTGGTAACACAATCAAAAGAGAGAAGTCTCTGTTCCAAATAACACACAGTCTATATCCCCCTTCATGTGCAGCATAGTAGGCAATCCAGTCAATTTGTAATAATAAGGTATAAGTCAACCCTCTGTCCCCTTTCCCTATTTTGACTTTTCCTAGTTATTTTGTTTTTATGTGACTTTACTTGTATTGTTCAAAAACTGCAATACAAACCTCCAGTTGAAGAACAAATGAGACTTGCTAAAAGACACACAAAGCCAGATGATTCATTGAAATGCATTGTTTTTGGAAACAGCAAAGTTGACACATAAAAAGTCCAGGCACACATGGATCATTATGGTCAGACATTTTGGGATAGCCCACAAGACAGAATTTGCATATCTGCCCCACTCGCTATGCAGAAATTAAATTAATGCAGGCTGGGTACAAGACAAAGCCAGGCAGGGTTCAAGATGTGGGCATGGCATGGCATTGAGACTGTTGTATTCTGTTAATCATAAGTCTGAGTTTAAGAAGTTTGTCCTGAGTAGTTGAGGAGAGGAGCTGGAAAGGATGGAGCAAAAGGGGAAGAGAGATTAGGCTGGGAATATGACTGCATGTGATTAATAAAGTTCTCCTCAGGAATCATTAATATCTACATCTCTTGGATAAAGGGGGTAGATACTAAAACTGTGCTATAGGAACACAGAGCGTTGCTATTGCTTCAGCAATACATTGAGAATAAGCCCTATATAGTAGCAGTAGAAGCAACATCCAAATTGCTAGCCCTTCCTGCACTGGAAAGTGCTTCTTCAGTTAAACAGGCCCAGCCCACTCCAGTAGTCTCCTACTGCAGTGGAGCAGGGGAGCCTCTGGTCTTATCGGGGGTGTCTACAATGGAGCAGGATGGCAATGACACATCCCAGGCCAAAGGAGCACTGGCCCCACAGACTCATCTGGTGGAAGCAATTCTGGGGCTGGCCTATAGGGTCTTCTCCTTCTGGTTTAGAGCCCTCGATGCTGGTTCAGAGTCCCTGACATAATCACACATAGCAGCAACATATTTTCTATATATGTGCCAGGGAATTTAGTGCATGTTGGCTTAACCTATGTAGCTATCCAGTCAAGGATGAGATCATGCCAAGGGAAGCTGCACAATCTCAAGAGGATCAGATGGGATGGGGTTGGCAGCAAGGCCCACTGCCCCTTGATCAAGTGCAGTCACCTTCATATGAGTAATTTTATTTATTTATTTCATTTATGTACCACCTTTTCCTCCAAGGAGCTCAAGGTGACATACATGGTTCTCCCCTTCCCATTTTATCTCCCCCTCCCATTTTATCTCCCCTTCCCATTTTATCTCCCCTTCCCATGTTATCCTCACAGCAATCCTGTGAGATAAGTTAGGCTAAGAGACAGTGACTGGCCAAAGGTCACCCAGTGAGCTTCATAGCTGAGTAGGGATTCGAACCCTGGTCACCTAGGTCATAGTCCAATACTCTAGTATGAACTTTGCACCAATTTTTGCACACATTCGTTAGTAGTGGGAACAACATTGCAAAATTCTGAGAAGTCCAAATTGTGAAGGCAAGCTCAGTGTCAGTTTGCATATATTGCTTCAAGAAGTGCCGATTTGGTAGGTTCTCATTAAAAGACAAAGTGAACTAATTTCTCTCCATCCCTGATTTTGACTATGGGAAGTGGGAGACAATGAGGGACACAGAAAAAAGAGACAAAAGGTAGCAGGACAGCACATAGAGGGGGCAGGCAAGGTCATATGCACAAGAAAGACATTTCCTACAGGTATCTTCTCTTAGCTGCATCAGATGAATCCACATTACTCTTGTTTCTATGTCACAATGACTTTTTGTCATCACTGTCAACATGGAACTCTGCCATAGCTGAAGAACCTGGCACACCTTGGACTGGGAATTGCAAATGCATCCTAGGCCCTATCTGCACCATACATTTAAAGAACGACGATACCATTTTAACAGTCATGGCTTCCCCCAGAGCATACTGGGAACTGTAGTTTGTGAAGGGTGCTGAGAGTTGTTGGCAGGCCCAGATTACCCTCACAGAGCTAGGGATTGATTGTTAAACCATTCTGGGACTTCTGGTCTGTGTGGGGAAAAAGGGTCCCCTAACAACTCTCAGCACCCTTTACCAACTGCTATTTATTTATTTTATGTCTCGCCCTTGCTCTTAGAAGGAGCCCAGGGTGGCAAACAAAAACACTAAAAAAACCTCTAAAACACCCTAAAAACAAAAGTCTTTACAACATATTAAAACAAACATCTTTAAAAACATATTTTTAACACAGATGCAGACAGGGATAAGGTCTCTATTTGAAAAGTTTGTTGAAAGAGGAAGGTCTTCAGCAGGCACCAAAAAGATAGCAGAGAAAATGGCTGTCTAATATTTAACGTGAGGGAATTCCAAAAGATAGGTGACAACACTAAAGGTCTGCTGTCATGGTAATCTTTTCTTCAGGCACTTGTACCCCAAATTGCGTTACTGTTCCTAAGAACAATGGTTCCCTTTGTGAGTAAGCAAGGCCTTATAAAAGAGTCTCCAATACATTTCTTAGTATTATAGTTATGTTATGTTAATGTTTATTTATACCTTGCCTTTCGGCCAAATGGCCCTCAAGGCGGCTTACAGAAAAAGTAAACACGAATATAAAATACATCAACAAGGCAATACATCAATAAAGCAATACATTGCACAAAAAATTAAATTAAATAGCAAATAACATTAATTAAGAAAAAATATCCAGGAAAGGCATTCCATCTCGCCTGAACTTACAGCTATTTCAAGGGGCGGTTCACCAGTCCAAAATGGCGATGGCCTGTGGCTCAGGCCAGGAGTATTACAGGTTAACGCTGGGGGTCTCTGTCTGCATGTCCTGGCCCAGGACGCCTCCACTGCCACTGGTAAAGTGAAAACAGGGCGGCAGCAACCAGCAGGCTGACCAACTGGTCTGGCCCACGGACCTTCTGACGCTGCAGTGGTAGCTCCCAGGCTTTGTAGTCTTGCAGCTCTTCCGGGGTGGTGGGTGCCACCTTAAGTTCCTCTCAGGCTGGCTGAATGACTCCCCGGCAGCGTGTGGACTGTTTTTTCTGCCCGAGTCCATCCTCCAGTGTGTCCTGCATTTCTTAGTCGGGGAGCCCTGGCTGGCAGAAGAGCAGTGGGTAGGGAGCTTTTCCATTACTGGGCAGCCTGTGAAAGCCGTTGTGCAGCAGCCAATTATGCAGCGAGCAGGTGGGGGCCACCTACCCTTTGGAATTCCCTCCCCTTAAAGATTAGACAGGAGCCATTTGTGTTGTCTTTCTGGTGCCTACTGAAGGAGAGACAACTTATAGGAGAGACAACTTATTTTGAAGAAGAGCCAGCAAGAACAACCATGAATATTACAACTCTATTTTATTTATCTGTCCCTAATACAGAAAATACTGTCCCTAAAAATAATTAAAATGGCATTGATCAGGTCTTACAATATAAAAGCATACTTTACCAAGCCTGGGTCTCGATCTCTTGGATGCAGCCAAGTTTTTAATCACGAGAACACTTACAATCCAGGGTATTTGTATTTATACCTATTTTATGATGTCACACATCTATAGATAAAATGCATAATAAGTTTACTAAAATGAGTCTCAGGTTACCACTAAACTTTACTTTTACTCAATGGTCCCTTGTGACTCATCTGGAGGAGCCCTGCTGATTAAGCTGTTTAGTCCGCTGAGTGAAACTAAGCAGTGTAGGTCTTGCGTTGAGGATACAAGCTTACAACAAAACATATACTACCTAAAACTGTTATCTTATACTTACAGTCCTAGATGGGCTCCTGTTAAGCGATTATAAAATTTTAGGAGCATATTGTATACCATAAGCTACAAAGCTGCTTGGATTATTTTATGATTTCTACCCCTTAAAATTTATTTATTTATTTATTTATTTATTTATCATTATCATTATCATTATTATTAAATTTATTAGTCGCCCATCTCGCTGGTTATCCAGCCACTCTGGGCGACGTACAAAATAAAAGGTACAAATACATTAAACATTAAAAATCTGAAACAATAATAGTAAAACCTAGCCCACCCCAAAAGCCTGCCTAAAGCGCCAGGTCTTCAAGGCTCGGCGGAAACTCATTATAGGAGATCATTTGGGAGGGAGTTCCACAGGGTGGGGGCCACAACTGAAAAAGCCCTCTTCCTAGTCCTCACCAGTCTGGCTGTTTTAACTGGTGGGATGAAGGTCTTTTGAGGCTGATCTTGTTGGGTGGCATCGCTGATGATGCTGGTGGCACTCCTTCAGATAGACTGGGGTGAAACCGCGTAGGGATTTAAAGGTCAAAACCAACACCTTGAATTGGGCCTGGCAAGCAACTGGTAACCAGTGCAACTCTTTCAGCACCGGAGTGATATGATCCTGGTGGCGGCTTCCTTTAATCAGGCACGCTACCGCATTCTGTACCAGTTGCAACTTCTGGACCGTTTTCAAGGGTAGCCCCACGTAGAGCACATTACAGTAGTCTAGGCGAGAGGAGACCAGGGCATGTACCACTGATGGGAGCAGATGATTGGGAAGGTAGGGGCGCAGCCTCCGTATCAGATGGAGTTGATACAGTGCTACCCGGCTTACAACCGAGACCGGAGCTTCCATGGACAGTTGGGAGTCAAGAATGACCCCCAGGCTGCGGACCTGGTTTCTCAGGGGCAATTGTACCCCACTGAGCACCAGCTCCAAATCCCCCAGTCTTCCCTTGTCTCCCACAAACAGTACCTCGGTTTTGTCAGGGTTCAGCTTCAGCTTATTTCTTCCCATCTAGCCACTCACCGACTCCAGGCACTTGGACAGGGTTTCTACAGCCACTCTCAGTGAAGATTTAAATGAGAGATAGAGCTGCGTTTCATCCACATATTGGTGACATCGCAGCCCAAATCTCCTGATGATAGCCCCCAGCAGCTTTATATAGATGTTAAATAGCATCGGGGAGAGGATGGAGCCCTGTGGCATGCCACAAGTGAGAGGCCAAGGGTCCAAAACCTCATCCCCCAATGCCACTCTCTGGTGCCTACCAGAGAGGAATGAATAGAACCACTGCAGTACAGTGCCCCCTATGCCTAACCTCTTCAGGCAGTCCAGAAGGATACCGTGGTCAACGGTATCAAAAGCCGCTGAGAGATCCAGGAGGATGAGGAAGGTGCATTCACCCCTATCCAACACTCTCCTCATATCATCCACCAAGGCGACCAAGGCTGTTTCAGTCCCGTGTCCAGGCCTGGAGCCCGACTGAAATGGATCCAGATAATCCGCTTCCTCCTTCCGCTTATTTTTATCTATTTATTTAAAATATTTCTGTCCCGCCCTTCTACCCTACAACAGGGCACTCAGGGTGGCTACAATAAAATTATGCATATATATAAAATAAAATACACAATAAAAGCACAAAATGCATCATTTGCCTCATAATACTGTGGCTAAGCAATCAACTGTCACTTTAAGTTCTGCCTTGCGGTTTCTGCATAAAGCTAGCATACTATCAAAAACAAATATTTTCTGTTTTACTTCTAGCTAATGACTCATTTCCTGGTGCATCTTATTGTACTTTGAAGTGGGTTTTGATACTTTTAGATACAGAGGTTAACTGCTGTGGGTTGAGCCTGTTTATGCATCTCAGAGTCGCATTGATTGATCCAGAAGACCTTGCAATGTATTTTTGGAATCTCCCAAACCTAGGGTGAGTGTTTGGCAAAATTACAATGGTTCCCTGGGGGAAATTACTGCTTATCTGGATCTGCATTTGGATGCAGTTAACTGGGTCTTCACCAAGTGCAGGACAGGTTCTAGCCATTGTGGGCTGCTCCTCCCATGACACTGCTTCCTATGTTGTGCGAAATGGACTTTCTAATAAGATGGTATCTGCAGGAAGCCCTCACCTGCATAGCGAAGTGATCGACTGTGTATATAAGGGGTAAGATTATCTTTCAGGTATTCTGGTCAAAAGCTGCACAGGGCTTTGCACACCAAAACCAGAACCTTGAACTTGGCCCAGTAGCTAATCAACAGCCAATGCAACATGTTGGCAATAACCTGCCCCAGTGAGCAGTCATGCTGCTCCATTTTGCACCAGCTGCAGCTTCCAGACCAACCTCAAGAGCAGCCCCACATAGAGCGTATTACAGTAATCCAGCCTTGAGGTTACCAGTGCATACCGTTGACTACAACAGTAGTCAAGCTATCCAGGTCCAGAAACAGCCTCAGGTGTCTTACCAGCCAAAACTGGTAAAAGGCACTACTAGCCACTGAGGTCCCCTGGGCCTCTCCAACAAAGATGAATCCAGGAGCATCCCCAGACTACAAACCTGCTCTTTCAGAGGGAGTATGCCCTCATCCAAAGCAAGCAATTGACCAGTTATTGAACTCGTGAACCACCAACCCATAGCACCTCTGTCTTGCCAGGATTCAGGCTCAGTTTACTGGCCCTCATCCAGCCCACCACTGAGTTCAGGCACTGGTCCAGGGCTCCTGATTCTGATGTTACAGAGAAATAGAGCTGGGTATCATCAGCGTACTGCTGACACCTCACCCCAAATCTCCTGATGATCACTTCCAAGGGTTTCATATAGATGTTAAACAGCATGGCAGGACAAGATGGTACCCTGTGGCTCAACTGCCAGGGGGCCAAAAGACAATCACCCAATGCTATTATCTGAAAATGACCCTGGAGATAGGATCAGAATCACTGTAAAACAGTGCCACTGATACCCATCTCACCAAGTTGGTTCAGAAGGATACTATGGTCAATGGTATCAAAAGCCCCTGAGAGATGAAATAAAAATTACAGGGTCACACTCCTCCTGTCCTCCTGATAAAGGTCATCCTGGTCTCAGTAATACACACCATAATCAGCACCCTCATCTATGATCAAATCATGCATGAATGTGGTCTTCTCAGGAATCTTTGGGATTAACTGCTAAAGTATTGCAACAGTGCTTTAAATGTATGGTGTGGATGTGGCCATAGCCTGTGATTCCATTGAACATCGGTCTTTTCTCATGCAGATCAGCTAAGGAGGGGAGTATTTTCCCCCTCTTTGCTTATCAAAAGATTGATCTGATGACTGGGAAAGGGGTATTTTGCATTCCCACTAGGGCACTGTGTTCCGCCCAACCAACAGTGTAGTGGCAAATTCAGATGTGCAGGGTCTCTTCACGATAGTCACACCATGCAACTCCTGATGACTACAACCCTGTGCCCACCACAGTGCTATATCTACTTTTTATTTATTTTTCCCACCATCACAATTGATGGGGTTTGGGTGACAGATCGGGCCCCTGAACTGGGCTTTAGTCCCTCTAGGGTATTGCCCCAGGAGTCCAGCCTCAGATGTTTTATAGTTGCTTCTTTCCAGCCAGTTGCTGAAATCACATTCCAGAACTTGTTTCCTCCTGTGCCCCTCTAGGCACGTGGCATATGCACAAAACATCTGTGGCATAAAGAATCCACCAGCCATCAAAGGCCATTACACAATCACCTCCAGTTGTCAAGCTGTACAAAGCCTACACAGAAAAGAAGAGGGTATCCTGCAGAATCAAAGTGTGAATGCATGAAAGAGGGAAGAAGCAAACTGCTGAAGTTGAGAAAACCAGGCTTTTAGGAACAGCTCATGCATGTGCAAGCATTCGTTTGTAGAAAGGTAGAGTTAATCTCTTTGCATAGGAGGCTGGGCTTCTGTTACTTGCTTCTTAAAGCTGTATCTCTGATCAGGAACTTGGAGCTCATCAGCAAGGGATAACACCGATTTCTCTAAAAATAACTGGGAATTCTACCCTGGAAACATAAACCAGCTACACTCATGGTACTTCTCATAACAAAATCTAAGCATGAAATTCATATCTTGTATATCACGTTCATTTGAGCAGGGCTCCAAATATTGTGTTTTCTAAAGTATTAAATTGCATTAAATTGTCCCAGACAAAAGATACAAACAGCCCTGATGAAGAACTGAATTCCAAAGAAGTCCTCACTGGCTGATACTATGATATGGACATCGGATCATGTGATGTTATACTATAATTTTTTTTTCACATGATGATTCCATAAGATTTGTCAAAGGACTGAAAAAGAAAGCCAGTGTGCTGTGGTGGATTGAGCTGTATTTCGCCCAGGATCGTGTGGATTTAAATCTCCCTCCATCGATGAAGCACCCTGTATCACCTTGGGTAAATCATGATCTCCAAACCAAACCTCCCTATGGGATTGCTTGAGATAAGCGATGCGACCCCATCAATGTCATCCAGATACAAATGTCATCTAAACTTTGAAAAATATGTCTGATACACAAACATAAATGGATGCATTAGAAGCAGCCTTAATCCATATTGCTTTGACAAAATAATTTCTGGATTTTTTAAAAAAAAGAATGATTAAAAATGTAAATGATGTTTTGATTTTGGGTTTTGAATATCTTCTGTATGGGGTCATGTTTGCTTTGCTCAATACTGTACTTATTGTTAAAAAATCTTTTATTCCTAAGTCCCCCAGGATGCAGTCACAAAGGGACAGTGTTATGAACTCCTGACCAGAAGAACAAAGGCAATCACTTGGTGGCTGTGTATTTATGATCTGTTTTCACAGCATGGAACTTATTTCAAAACTGCCTCTCTGGTTCAGTTGTGCAGTGAAGTTTTCCTTCCCCTGGGCACAAGTCTTCTGTCTCACTGGCTTCAATAAGAAACTTTTTATTGTGTCTAATCATGTGCAAATGTGTTAAAATTGGTAGTTTTTAGCAAACAGTTATGGAACATATTACCGTAAGGCATTTGTTCATGGCGTGACAATTATTGGCCCTTGGCCATTTAAATGTTTTATTTAATAATGTGGGAATTTCAGTGTGTTTTCCTTTCATTATTTTTAACTTGAAAACAGAAACAGAAAGCTCCTTCTTTAAAGTTAAAACTTTGCCGCTGAGAGTCTGTCAAAAGCAATATAAGCATCTGGATTTTAAAAAAAGGAACTTTTTGCAGGATGTTAATTTAATATACTGGCATATTTCATGCATACTTTTTATATTTTGTATGCTTGAAGCTACCTCGACAGTGACCACCCAAGAATAAGAGACTTCTTTGCAAGATTCCAAACTCTGGAGTAAAAAAGCTCTCCATGAAATGCCATGACTCTAATCTAAGGTGATATTTGCCATCTTAAGGGGCTGAGTTACAGTGTAACATTTCAGCTGACCCCACAACTTATCTATGCAGACCATAAAACAGAAGAGATAGATAGATAGTTAGATAGATAGATAGTTAGATAGAGAGAGAGAGAGAGAGAGAGAGAGAGAGAGAGAGAGAGAGAGAGAGAGAGAGAGAGAGAGAGGGCTGCCATGGCAAAAACTGTAAACTTGGATTTCCTATGAAACAGAGTTCCATTACAATCCCATTTTCAATAAGCAACTTGGGTTGCTGTCTTGTGTGTGACTCTGTTGAATATTTTTTTTTAAGTGGAGAGACCCCTTTTATTCATGGGTCATATTGGCATGAAAGCTCAAAGGGACTTTGATTATATTACATATAGACATTACATCTTGCAGATTCTAACCAACATGTCTCCTAAGGTAGTTTCAATGTATCTTCCTATTTTGCTGGTAGATAGAGAGAAGGTATGTATCACTCCATACATTTCTACTTCACTTTAGCCCTGTTGAGAAATTCTCCTTCACCTGCATGGCTAACCACCTGGAGAAGGAGCAGGACTGCATCTCTGGCCCCAGACCCTATTGCATGTCCCACTATGTGCTCCATGGATTGAATGGTGGCTCCATGTCAGTGGGGCAGTGTAATCTGGTCCGAGTTTTTGTCTGAACTTTCAAGAAGCTGTCCAGAGTGCTGATATGGAGCCACCAGCCACCACTGGACTGAGTGCAGATGTCTGTAAAGAGGCATCTACATGCATCCAGCTGATTATTGGAGGGGTGGGTAGTTCCCAACTGTGTGGAGTGCCTATGTGCATTTAGCTGAAAATTAGTAGGTGCCCCCTTGTAGGGAGCTGGCAGGACAGAGAACCACAGGGAAGAGGCCATGAGGCAATATGGGCTGCCTATCATAGTAACGGATCCTTTACTACTGAGAACTGGTGCCAGAATGAGAGCCCACTGCTGCTGACACCACTGCCCTGGGCTTCATTTCCTAGTGTTCATCTCATGTAATGGTGCCCATGTTAAGGCTACATCTCTTTGTAACATTATGGACAATTGATATGGTGGCTGCCCAGAGGTCATCAGAAGAGCACCAGTGCCATCCTTTGCTACTGCCTCCTTGGAAAATCCTAACTAACCATCTATGAGTACAGCAGAAATAAATAGGAGGAGGAGGGAGAAAGGAGGAACACTAGCAAGTAAATTTAATCAAATAAATTAACAATCAACAGTAATCCTAACAGAAAAAGGAAAAAGATAAAATTGTTCTGTACTACTTTGTGTCAGTGGGATCTGTGACTTTGAAAGATTCCGTCTTTCTGCCATTGTTAAGGATTAATCAAGAGAAACAGAACAAGTCCCCTGCTCCTATTTAACCTATTGCTGGATCATCACAAAACATTACTAAGCACCCATTTACTCTATGCCCACCAGCATTTCTCCACATCCACTTCCCATAACAGTTTCCACTTTTCATATTACACACACACAAACAAAATTAACACCATAAGAGGAGTGCACTGTTCCTCTGTTTCTAATTTTTCAATCTTAAATTCAGTTCTCCACATTTCTGCAGCAATCTGTGATTTTTTAAAAAAAAATCCTTATGAAAATTTCTCGCAATAAGCATCTTTTTGTATGCCATTTTATCTGATGTACATATTTTTGCAAGCAATTTATCCTAATATAATGCATTTTAATGTTATTTTCATTAAGATATTAATTTTATGCACACTTTCCCCATATATATGCATTTTTGTAAACCTTTTTCGGTTGATGAACTGCATCACAAAATTTGGATGCATGCAAATTTTGAAGGAAGGTTGTGTTTCAGTTATCATATTGATTCAGAAAGTGCAAATGTGATAGATTTGGCTTGAAATGTGAACTGAATTGAATTTCTCCCCCATCTTTAGTAGCTAACATATACACCCCTGAGGTATGGGCACATGGAGACTAAGTTGTAAATGAGCACAATATGTGGAATGTGTTCACTGCCTACATAGCATAGATGGGCAACTTATTTTGCAATTTCTAGACTTCTCAATGCATGAGTAACTCTTTCAGTGCCTTAACCCTTCACTCAAACCAAAGGGTTTTTGATCCCAGAACATACATTGTTCAGAGAGATACAATGGCCTTGCTTGTTCCTACCCCTCCCTGTGTCAAATCTCTCTCATCTGCAGCACAACCCACTTCTCATGACATTAACATGCAAGTTTCAAACAAGGGCTGTTCCTAAACTGAAAATCCTGCAGTAGGCCAAAATAGAGAAAAAGGGGGTGAATGGGAGAAACTCACATAGTTTGTCTTTCCAAAGCTCCCTGAGTGGTAGGGAAGGACCCTCCATTTATGTTTGTTTTAAATAAACAGAGATATAACTAAATATATATTGGCAGAAGTATTTATAGAGTCGGGATATCCAATATTTCTGGAGGAACAACTTGCCAGGAGCTCAACAGCTGCATCTAATTTCCATAAAATGGAGCAGATTGTTTCAGCTGCCCTTTAATATGAAGGCAAGGCCCACAGAGTGTATGCAGTATTTGATGGTCTCTTCTGATCCAAGCATTTTGCTCTGTTTGAGGTAGCTGGTTTCTTTATCTTGATGCCCCATGCATACTGTGGGAAGCATTAATACATGTCGTTTGCTCTCGCCCACTTCAGATTCCACTGATCCAAAGCACAACTGAGACCATTTGAAAAGCAACAAATCTGAGTATCAGCTGCTTATGTAGAATGATTTTGGAAATATTCTCTTCTTTGCTGCACACAGACACCAGGATGCATGAACATATCCCCTCCACCACCACTGCTCTTTATGTATTGATTATAAAATCTTTATACTGCTTAGTATAATAACATCTCCAAGCAGATATATAACAATGTTCAGTAAAACTAGGAATTTCCTAAATTTCCTCAGAAACTAGATAAAAATGAAGCATAACTGTATATCTACTATGTATTTTGCGAAGCTTTCTGTTTCCTATGCATTTGGACACCTCTTAAGCAATTGTAACCAAATTTTGCATGATGGTTCCATAGATCAAGGACCAGGTTTTGTCTACAGTTAGATGCAATTGGATACCATTTTGAATCAAGAGGGTCCACTCTTCAAACCTGTGCTGATTTTAACCAAATTTTGCATGATGGTTCATGAGACCAGGATTTTTGTCTTATGTTTGGATACAACTGGGTCCCTTGTTGAATCAAGATGGTGGACTGAACCTTTCAAAACTGAAAATCCTTCAATTTTACTGATTTTAAATGCTGGGTTTAAAACTGCACTGATTTTTTGATTTCTTAAAGTTCCTGAGCAGTGTCAGGCACAAGGTTCCTAATCACAAAGCTGAGCAGTATACCAAAATAAATACATTAAGAACATAAGAAGAGCTTGCCAGTGGCCCATCTAGTCCAGCACCCTGTTCTCAAAGTGGACAACTAGATGCCCATGAGCAGCCCTCAAGCAGGACCTGACTGCAAGAGCACTCTCCCCTCCTGCAGCTTCTGGGAACTGGTTTTCAGAAGCATACTGCCTCTGATATGTCAGAGCATAGCTAGTAGCACTGATAGTCTTAAAGATTATTAAATATTAAATTAATTAAAGATTACGAGTCAAAGGTGAAGAATTCTTTATGCACATAGACTTCCCTGAGTCTTGGAATTCAACATAGTCAGGGTTCCAGAATCCAGGAAACATACACACATAAAAGATCTACATACAGGTTCTTCCCTGCTTCAGGCATTTACAGAAATGTATGGATGGCAGAGGTAACTGGAGCTGTCCTCCATGAGAAATTAGGCCAGAGGTGCAGCTCTGCAGCGCCTTTCTGCATGCTTGAGCTGTTTGTGTGACTAATGCATGGAGTATTGTTGAGGGTCCTCCTAGAGAGTCACCCATTAGGGATGGGGGAGAATATTTGCTAAATTGGATTTATTACCATATTTTGACATAATCCAGCAATCTACATTGTATTTGGACCCGCACTGATTTCTTGCAGTGGGTTGTGGCTGTCATTGGCACAGGTTTTTTTTTTTTTAAAACTACTTTGAATTTTATGTTATTGTCTTCATAATCAGCTTTCCTCTAAGCTGATGCAAATCAGTGGAACAAGTGCCTACAGCATAAGCATTTTTATTAGCATTTTTGTTAGCAATTATGTTATTTATTTATTTTCTGGGGAAAAAACCACACCTGTGAATTGGCAAATGCAAAAATAATTGGTAACAACAAAATGGCAGATTGGTACTGAAAGTCAGACTGTCAGAATTCAAATGGATAGGAACCAGCTACCAAACCCCATCCTTACTGCCCATGCATTTCCTCGGTAGAAACTGCTGGTCTGCTGTGCAGCAATGTTAATTTTGTATATATAAATAACAAGTAAACACAGTGCATAAAACTGCATGCATTCCATTCCCTTTATGACAAATGTTTCTTCTATCCAATTGAAAATGTCTATTTCCTAGACTTCTGATCTCTCTCTGAATAAATCAGAGTACCCATATAGAAGGGCACTCTGGGTTTGCACTGTTGTTGCTATTCCTCCTGGTTCTTTGCAAAGAACAAATTCCAGAGGCTTCCCTACTCAAAGACCCACGTTTTTCATGAAACCTTTGGTACAACTTTTTTACTCCCTGTATCTTGTAACTAAGCCTATGCACCTGCCATAAACGATATTCTTCTTTAATTACTGTTTCCTAGTCCTACATCTCCCTCCCATTCCTCTGTTGTTTTCCCTGTGTCAGAATTTAAATTCCTCAGGTCAGGGATCTGTCCCCTTATATTCTGTAAAGTGGCATGCATATTCACATATACACATATGCATTCATGCTTCCATATGAAATGTAAGGAGTTGCACTATAATCCACAGATACATTTTCTGGTCTAGAAGTAATCACTGTGGTTCTGAAAGGCTCCTTTCAGGCATGTGCTCTGATTTATGTGCTCTTTTGCTCGTGTGATTCTGTGCAGCGCCATGCCCATTCATAGTGCTATGCAAATGAAATAAAAAATAGTAAATGTAAACTCTGGGACTTATTGCAATAGCGTTATGATGTCAAAGCCAGACTGTGATATGCTACCCTCCCTTCTTCCACGCACCAAGAAGACATCTTCTCCAATATTTGATAGAGCAGTTTGATATTTAATATGGCAGATTGCATAACAGGTCAAATGTGCAGATCAGAGGAATTATGGAGCACATATTATCTAGGATTCACTTTTACAGGCCTACATAGAATTATTTATTGTTTCATGACTGCTACCAGTTGGTTGATGATGTCACACTTGGCTTTTTCCACATCTTTTTCTGTCACCCTGGTTTCAACCAAGGGAAACTCTACACTACGGCAAAAGCAGGAAGATGTCAGAAAGCATGTGCTCTGATTTATCATGCCCCAAACATTCCGAGGACACAGACAGTATGTAATGCCTGATAGAGTGCTTTTGCATAAGCATATCAGCAGCTCTCTCCCCCTTTGTCAGTACTACTAGATAAACGGGAGAGTTCCTGTTCTCTGCTGTCTCAGTCAGAAGACCTGTCAGCAGCTCCATGATGACCATCTGGGGGAATCAAACTCTTGGCCCAAAGCAAGATGACGTAACACTGAAGGAGCTTTGGCACGGACATGGTGGATTAGGTTAAAAACCTATCATATTTGTTAGCTAACTGTGGATGACAGCATTGGAGTGCACAATAAAATGCTTTCATTGATGCTTAGTAAATCCCCTGAGTTCACCACACTTGTGTACATATTGAGCTCATTTACTAGGCTGGAATAAAGCACAGAAAAACAGTTCCCCTTTTGTCCCAAGAATAAATTCTATCTATCTATCTATCTATCTATCTATCTATCTATCTATCTATCTATCTATCTATCTATCTATCTATCTATCTATCTATCTATCTATCTATCTATCTATCTATCTATCTATCTATCTAGGACATGATCCAACCAAAGTTAAGCACTTTTGTCAGTATGATTTCAATAAGAGATTTAAATATGTGCTTAACTCTCTGCCATTGTAATAAACAGAGCTTAAAATACATAACCTTTGGATCGATTGACCCCTACATGTTAAACTCATGCTAGATTCCTCAACTTTTTAACATGCTTTAAAACACGCATAGGGAACCTGTGGCCCTGCAGCTGTTATTGAACTCCAACTCCTATCAACAGCAGCCAGCAGAGTCAACAGTCAGGGATGATGGGAACTGTAGTCAAGCAACATCTGGAAGGCCACAAGTTTCCCATCCCTGATTTTAAATGTGTGATTCATTTTGTTGAGATCTTTCAGTAACAAATCATGCACTTCAGTGGATTTTTAAAACTTTTTTGACACACAACACCAAAACCAAAATGAAAAGGTTGATATTCATTTCTTGATCAAAAAGATTTTCCCTTAGTGTGCTCCTGGGGACTGTAGTTTGTTAAGGGTGCTGGGGACTGTAGCTCTGTAAGGGGAAAACTACAATTCCCAGAATTCAATGGTGGGAACCTATGCATTTTAAATGCTCTTTATATGTGTGGCGTGAATGTGACCACATGCACACATACTTGGGAGTAAGTCCCATTGAACTCATTGGGGAAGGAACTTAGAGGAAGGGTCATTACTCAGTGGAAGATGGCATGCTTTGCAGGTAGAAGGTCCCAGGGTCACCCCCTGGTATTTCCAGTTAAAAGGATCAGATAGCAGTGATATAAAAGCCCTCAACTTGAAGCCTCAAGAGTTGCTGCCAGTCAGATTAGACAATACCAGTGGATGGAGAAACAGTATGGCTTAGTCAATGGGGGAAGGAATGGGGAACCTGTAGCCCTCCAGATATTGCTAGGCTACAACTCTATCATCCTTAACAATTGACCAAGCTGGCTGAGTGGGGCTGATGGGATCTGGAATCCAGCAACATCTGTAGGGCCATATGTTCCATATCCCTGATATAAGGCAACTTTCTAAGGTCCAGTATAACACTTTGGAAGAAGCATATATATAGGATCTGGTGACATGTGTGTTTATGCCAAACCCCTCTTTCTCATATTTAGAATAGTGTGTAGTGTCTAGTGGTTATGATCCAGTCACACATCATCAGTTTTTGAAACCTCTCTATTTCCAAAGAGATGGGGATGCTATTTCAGAATGACAAGTCCAAAGCCTCCTTGGGATCCTGGGCAGTGTTTGCTTTTGTATTTTCTTTTCTAAAGCTGCTGCCAATTTGCTACAAGCAGGCAATTCTCCCAGCTAAGCTTGATTGCTGTCTGCCAACCTTTCCGAAACTGACACACATCTGTGAGGTTAGCATGTGTCTTCCCAGTGGAGTACTGGCACTTTTGGAGTAGTGGGCTACTCTGTTTCACTCCCCAAACCCAAGACCTGCACTTTGAACAACTCTGGAGCTTCTGACCCAGGAACTGAAGCAAAACAGACCTGACACCACAGAACAAGGAAATGCTACCACTCAAGCATCTGTTACCTGAAATGTTATATCACAAAAACAGAGAAATGTAAAGGTAAAAAATAAAAAATCCCAGTAATTTTTCATCAGGAGAAAGACTATGTACGTCCTGGCAATATTTCAGACAAGAAGAAAAAATATGAATCAGACATTACCAAAAGAAATGAATGAGAGAGAAAGAGAGAGAGTAGACACACAGAAGTATAAATGGGGGAGGGGAGAGAATTCAGTTAGTTTGGATCTTAATGCAAACCTACATAATTCACATTTTCCAAAACACTATGCATACCGAAACATTGCTCACTTTCAAAATTCTCAGTTCTCCAAATTTTGTGACACAGTTCTATGATCAAACATTGTTTCCAGAAATGCATTTATTTATTTACTTTTAAATCCTACCCTTGCTCCCAAAGGAGCCCAGGGTGGCAATCAAGCAATAAAACAATAAAAAAATCTTTAGAGGAATTTAAATACAGATGCAGACTAGAAGAAAATGTGCATAAAAATGAATATATTAATGAAAATAATATATACAATGCATTATATTTGGGGAACTTGCTTTCCAATTATGTGTATGTTAGGCAAAAGCACATACAAAAACATGCATGTTATTAGAGATTTGCACTAGAATGCTGTTGAGCTGTTGAAATACTATTGAAATGTCGACAAGAGGCACATGTTACTCAATTCTTCCAAGCTACACAGGAAGTGGATTGCACTGTGAAAGACCAACCCAAATTGTATTTGCATTTTGACAAATTTGTAGGGCAGTACAATATCACAGACAGAAGATCAGGTCTCCTGCTCCCCTGGTGCATTCACTATAGCTGCCCAATTTCCGTGCTTTTTAAAGTTTGATAGAAATATCTGTTGGCTATAGGTACATTCTTAAACTGCAAGGTTTTTTTGCCTATTAGTAAATTTCCCTGTTTTTTAGTCCAGGAGGTAAGAAATGGGATCCTGTGCATGTTTGCTAAGAATAGATCGATCATTTGCATGCTTATTGAGTTCAGTGGGATTTACTCCCCATACAATCATACTTAGGATAGGTGAAACTGACCGAAGAAGAGGGGGGATGGAGGGCTGGAGTGGGCAGGGGAGGAGGAAGAAGGAACAGGGGAGGGGATGAAGAAGGGAGGAGGAAGGGAGAGGTGAGGGGAAGGGGAGGGGAAGGGGAGGGGGAGGGGAAAAGCAGGTCTGATCATTTGCATGCTTATTCAATAGAATTTACTCCCATGCAATCATGCTTAGAATAGGTAAAACTGACCATTGCGGAATGCAAAAAATCCATGCTGGCTATAGTACATAGCCACTCTTGTGGCTGTATAATTCATTCATCAATATTGTGGTCATTGAGGAACTATTGGTGATATACATTGCGAGGTAAGTGGATTGTAGCAGTATACCCAGTGTAGTCTTCCTTGTACAGTGACAGGCTAGAAAATGATGTCTCACACACACAGAGACACAGTATTTATACTCACATAAGCCCCGGCTACATCAGATAAGCTCAACAGGCTGTCACACAACAGTGCTTGCTACACTTGTTCCCACCCATCTTATCTATGCAAATAAGTGTCTTATCTATGCAAATGAGCTTAGGCTGGGTTTGAGAGTGGCGACCAATTATTCCTTTATTTAACATGTTTGTACCCTGCCTTGAGGTCTGCTTCATGCCGTCAAAGCAACTTACATGTTACAAAAAATACCAAAAAAGTACTAAATACACTAGGATTGCCAGGTCAGAAGCATCCCAAACCCTGAGATTTCAAGGGCAGGCCTTAGTGATGTCATGGGATGGGTTCTGGTGATGTCATGGGGCTGGCCCTAGTGATGTAATTAAGTATGATACAGTAAGCATCGACCACAGTTGCTTGGAACATACCACTTAAAAAAAATCTGTGATTGGAAATTAAGATAGAAATCTTAGCTAAATGAGAGTGTTCCCAGGTCCAGCTGAAGTGACGGGATCATTCCTTCTCACCTGCTTAGAGAACCTGGATGAGGAACATTTAATCTAGCCTACTTGCTTCTGTCAAGAAGGGTTTAAGGGCCCTCAGGAGGCCAGTCACCAGAAGGCCATTGTAGGAAGAAAGCCTAGTGTTGTGGAGATGTTACATGGGAGCACTCAGGAGTGAAGACGAATGCCCCTGAAGGCTAGAACTGTAAACACACTAAGGGACTAAGCCTTATAAAACTCAATAGGACTTACATCTGAGTAGATATTGTTAGGATTGTGCTGTTGGTAAGGTTTGACTTTTAATGTTGCTGCTCCAAACTTTTTTACAGACTTGACCCTTCACTGCAGAGAGAGGTTTGAGAAATGAGTAAGAATTAAGAAGATTCTCTACTCTTTCCTGCCTACTCTGTGAGGGTTTCTATAAAGTCACTTTGACAGCCAACCCAATTCTAGTGAGTAATAATTGACAGAGAGAAAACAAACATGGTTTGGTTTACCTTCACAGGTAGTAGATTGGGAACAACAGCTATTGAGGCCACACTTCCCAGTATGTGAATTCTCTTTTACCACTACTGGGCAAGGAAAAACCCATCATGCAAATAACAAGGTGCATCATCAGTGGGTTTAAGGGGGTTGAACTGAGCTCATGGGACCACTGTTGTTGCTTCTATGGATGTAAGGGAGGTAAATGAAATGCAAATAGAAAAACAAAAATAAAAGACAGTGATAATTTCCTAAATGCAGTACCATACCAACCACATCAAGATTCCTATGAGTCAGAAAACTCAGCATCCCACAACCAGTCAGGATTCCCAACCCAAAACCAAAACTAAAAAAATCCTGGCAGTCAGTCAGCCAAGGTCACAAATAAAATACATAAATAAAAGTTTCAAATAAAATACATAAATAATTTTTGGAGTCACTGTGGCCCTTGGGTCTTTTTTCTCTTTTAGGAACAAAAGAATCTGCCTTATACAGACATAGGCCATTTGGTACTGTACTGATGACATGGACTAGCATTGGGCCTCCAGGAGTCTTTTTCAGAGATTGAAATTTGGACCTTTGCATGCAGAGCATGTGCCCTACCACTGAGCTACTGCCCTGTTTTTAAAAGTATCTTTTAAAATGGTTCTTTTCAATTCACTAATGAATGCACAGCATACTAAGGCGGATCCACACCATGCATTTAAAGCACATTCAACATACATTTGAAGGACATGAACAACACCACAGAATCATGGGAATTATAGTTTGTTAAGGGTGGTAGGAACTATAAGTGTGAGAGGGAAACTTCCCAGGATTCTTTGGAAGAAGTCATGTACTTTAAATGCAAGCTGGATGTCCTTTAAATGTATTGTGTGGATCTGAATTACTTCATAAACTTTGCCTGCATATAAATCATTTTAATTAAATTTTAAAATGGATATAAGCTTCAAAGTTTACTGGGTGACCATGGGCTATGCACCATTTCTCAGCCTTATCTGCCCCTCAAGGTGAAAACAACAGAGGGGGACCATGACCACCCCAAGGAAGAAGGGCACACTTAAAATGTAGAGGAAATAATAATTTGTAAATATTAATTTACAACCATAGTGTGAAACCAGACACATATCAAGACATAGTATGAAGAAATATTTATATAAGCATGAATATCAAAGATGTTTATTATTTACACTGCCTGTAAAGATAGTGATAGTACAGTCCTATGCATGTTTACTCAGAACCAATATATTCAATAGGGCTTATTCAGAGAGAGAAGCATGCACAGGACTGCAATTCAGTGATGAGGAACTTTGCACACCCAATCCAAAATTTAAAATCATGACACTTTAAACTGTTTTGCAACTGTTTTATACTTGTTTTATGGTTATTGGATTTTAAATGGATTTATTTCTTGTGAGCTGCCTTGGTTTCCAACCCTACCTCACAGGGTTATTGGAAATATTCCATACATACACACTAGAGATGTAAAAATACATTCATCCCATATAATCATTTATTGTCAAACCAGTTGGCTATTGAAGAACATTTTTTTAAAAAGTATTAGTTTCCTGCCAAATAAGAGCAGTGACACCTAAGTAAGCCTTGCCTAACTGCTTAAAAATATTGGAGGGGGAGAGAAATATTTGCAACACAATCCTTTTCTATGTTCACTCAAACGTCCCAATGAAGTACGATCACCTATTACAGAAGAAACAGAGAAGACTGAGCAGTCAACAAGTTTATTGGTAGGTGGAACCTTTTTGTAAATTATTGGAATGCACATTCCAAGATAACGTACAGCCTTACACATTATTTTCACTTATATAACATCATTATCGCTTATATAACATTCCTGGCAAACATATGAAATATACTAGTTTAGCATTTTTTAAGGACACTTAACAACTTTTCTTATTTCCTTTCTTAGGATTTTCTCTTTTCTCTTCTTTAAATATACTGTTTGCCTCAAGGGTTATTGTAATGTAGATATGCCAGTTATAATGCTCCATGACATTGTGGCTATAAGCTTATGTATGATTTTTTGGACAATAATATGTCACTTCCCTTTTATATTCATACTCTGTATAATTACTGCATTCCCCCCTCTTTTAAACAAACAAACAAACAGGTCCCAGTGCAAAAGCCATGAGGATCAGGCCTTCTGGGCCACCCACAACAACACTCCTGACTCTTTATGAAGACCAATGGTGATGTAGCTTGGAGTGCCAAAGGACGGATGTTGTAACTGAAAAAAGTCCTGCTCCTTCTAGCCACTAGCCTCGCCACTGATGCTGTGACCCTCAAATCGCCACTTAGCACAATCTGGCCTCATTGCTTAGAGGATACCTAGGTTTGGGAAGTTTGTCAGTGCTAAACAGGATGCTACCAAAGAATCAGATTTAGTTCCATTTTCATCACTGGAAAGCAGAACTCTAAAGCACATTCTGAAAAGTTAATTAGAGGCCTTATTTGTTCCACATGGTTGTTAGGTTGTTATTGAAACAGATTTTCTTTTATTTGAACATTTGGGTAAGTATAATTGATTTTAAAAGGAGTCCTGCTGAGCTGCATTTGCATAGCCTAATTAGTTTAACATGTTCAATTTTAGCTAATACATTTTTCAAATACAACCTTGAAAGGCGGAAAGGGGGGGAATCTAACATCTGTGGCTTTAAGGTCACCAAAAAAAGAGAGAAAGGCTAAGAAGTATTTTAGGCATGCTAAGGGGGAAATGCAATTTCAGGGTGTGGTAAAGAATGCATATTTGGTTCCTTCTGTGCAACAGAGTCAATCCGTGTTCAACTTTAGGGTCAGACTGTAAAAATCCATAACTCAAATAATTTGAAGGGGAGGTTAGGATCCAAATTAAAAGTTCCAAAAAAATTCAATTACACTACATTACTTCATTAGATCAGGCACTCTTTTTTGGGGGGGGGAGTTGATGAAGAAGGTAAGCACATACTTCTAGGAAAAACAAGAGCAAAGTATAAATCAATAGATAAACTTGGCTACAAAATCCAGAGATTTTTTTAAAAAAAGTTAGTATCTCTCCTGTGTATTAGGCACACTGTTATTCATATATATTACATAACATAATATTTGTATCTGAACCAAAATTCCCCTCCCCCCCCTCTTTATTTTAGAAATTTCCTGGATGGGCAACAAAATGCAGACGTATCGAAGGAAAGGGGGATGAAATGCAAGTGACATGGAGAGGGCTTATCTGTCCCCTCTGGTATTCCCCACCCACCTGGGGGTGGTCGAAATCATTTCATCACGCAGCATTGTTCCCAGATGGCTTCTGGGGAAAAAATGGCAATGGTCACCCAGTAGTTGCCAAGAAAAACAAGCCGCTGCCACCACCACGACAAAACTTGCAGTGATGGTGATAACAGTCAAGAAAGAGGTCACCCCTTCCAGCCAAAACTTCATATCAGAAAATGTTTAGTTCAGTACTCAGTAATATGAGAAAAGATCAAGTGTTAGAACATATTAGGAGTTTGCCACTGAGGGTATGTGGAGACTTTGCTCTCATCCCTTAGAAAGAGTGGAACAGAATTCTGATGAGGGGGTGCAGACGAAGCCTAATGCAGCCCATCCAATAGAGGGCAGTGTTGCTAAAGTTATTGTCACCCCGGCTATTTCAGTAGACTACATACAAGATGAACACAGCTGTCCAAGGGTAGCCCATCCCTACACCCATGTTCTCTTTCTCTCCAATAGGAACAAAAACAGGAAGCTGTCATATACTGAGTCAGACCCTTGCTCCATCTAATTCAGAACTGTCAACACTGATTGGCTCTCCAGGGTTTCAGGCATGAATCTTTTTCCAGCCATACCTAGAGATGCCAGGGATTGGATTTGGGGCTTTTTGCATGCAACGCATGTGTTCTGCCACTGAACTACAGCTCCTGATGGCATGTCATCAGGTGCTACCACTGCCAGGGAGAAATGCTCCATTTTATTCCCTTCAGTGTATGGATAGCAGTGGGAGCTCTATGCATTAGCTGCTTGCCCTCAGAGTAGGCAACAGGCATTTTCTGCTGTTGCCCCTTTACTGTGGAATACCCTTCCTCCTGCCATATGTGAAGAAGCAACCATCAATTGCTTCAGATGTCTTGTGAAGACTTATAGTTTTGTCTAGGCTTTCCTTGACTCATAAAATTGGACCCTGTTTTACATGTTTGACTCCTTTGAATTAGTGATTTATTCGCATTTATATGCTATTCAGTGCTACTTTACTGCTTTTAAGTTGTGTTTTTGTCTTAATGATACATTGTTCATCTGTTAGACTATTCTTTATTTATTAAATTTATATACTGCTCTTCCTCCCAAAGGAGCCCAGGGTAGCATCACAATTCCAAAAATACATGTTAATATGTAGTCCACAAATAGCAGACACATCAGCTATTAAACTGATAAGAACAGACACTACACTTGATCTTAGCTGATAGGTTAAGAAGTGATACACTGAGTATAGACTATACACTAGTTAGAGATTTTTAAAATATTAAGTGGTATATAAATGCTATTAAATAAATAAATAACCCCTTGGACCACACACTGGCTGGTAGCAGCTCTCCAGGACTTCAGACCAAAAACATTCCCAGTCCTACCAGGAGATGCAATGACTGAACCTGGAACCTTTTGCATGCAAAGCATGTTCTCTACCACTGAGCTATTGTCCTTCCCCATTTCCAGTACTGCAGTCACTTGTGTGCAATATATGAGCAAAAAACTGCTATCTTTGGAACACTGTTTTTCTGGGCACTTCCACCTTTTCAAAGACAACCAATATACATGGATATACATTTAAAAAGAACTATATAAAGTGTTCTGGTAGACCCTAAGTAGGATGGGTACAAGGGCTGACATTTCCATAGAAAACAATTGGCTAGCCACTGAGTGTGGATTACCCAAGAATAAGCACCAATAAATATCCTTAACGTGGGGAATTCTCTGTAGACCTATAAACAATCATACCAGAAGCATGCAGAGTCTACATAAGGCCTTCTGTTATTTACTTAGGGGGTCACTGTGCTGGAAAAAGGAAAGGGCTTTTGCTTAAAAGCAAACAGACAAACAAACAAAACAAACCACCAATTCATAGGGCTGTCAAATAAAATGAAATGGAATGTGAAAGTGCGGAAGTCCTTCAGCATTGTAATATGGAAACTGTCTTCTAAAGCATCATCTCAATCTCATCTGAAATTTTGACATTTGGCTGAAGTTTTAATTGCTATGAATGCTATTAAACCTACATACAAACACAAACACACACAATGCAAAGACTGCAGCTAGTCTCAGACAATATCTGAATCCAATTCATTAATTCATTTTCAATATGTATATGCCACTCCATAAGACATGTTTTCTGGACAGTTTGCAAATAATTCAGACCAGTTTCTAGCATTTCTTCAGTGGTGATGGAGATGTTAAGCCACTCTGATGATCTAGAAAACTGCAAGTCATTGAGGAGGAGTAGATGATGTGCCACTTCCATTCTATCACTAGCTTTTTAAGCTTTCTACATTACCAGGGCAGCTGGGAAGGAGCCATAATGTAGAATCCTTGGGCCAAACTGGACATGAACATAGATAAGAACACAAGTGGAGTCCTGTTGTATCAGACAAAAGGCTCATCTACTCCAGCATCATATTCTCACAGTGGGTAACCAGATGCCCATAGGAAGCCTGCAAGCAGGACTTGACCTCAAAAGCACTTTCCTCACTTGTGCCCCAGCAGGTGGGTGCACTTTAAAAAAAAGGCATATAGGCACTGTGTGTGTGAGTTAGGCATGGGTGAGAAATTTGATTCAGTTCACATTTCCAGCTGATTCTATCAAATCCTCACTTTCAGAAACAATATGAGAACCGAAATGCAGCCATCCTTCAGAATTTATTTGAATTTTGCAATGCAGTTTGCCAACCAATGTTTACAAAACTGCCTATGTTAGGGGAAACATGCATAAAGATGAATATATGAGTTAAAACAACATACAAAAAGTGATATATGATGAGAAATTGCTTGCAGAAATTGATAAATTACTCAAAACTTTCTACAAAAATGTGTTTATTAGGAAACATTATCACAAAAATGCTGGAGAATTTTCATCAGGATTTTAAAAAAATTTTTATTTTTGCAGATTGTTGTAGAAATGTAGAGAACTGAATTTAAGATTGGAAAAATGAGAAACTGGCAGAACCAAAATTGACAGATCTTTCCATCCCTAGGGTGAGTTTATGCATGTAATCTGGGGTGTGTGTGATCAGGATCATGCTGGGTAGGGGAGTTTGACTCTTTCTTCCCTTGCCAATAAAAATCCTCCTACTGATTCTGCTATTTGCTTATCTTCCAGTGCAAATAGCAGGGTTGGGTTGGGTTCTTCCCCCCAGGATTATGTATAGGGAAAAGGGTTCACCCATCATGGTCCCAATCTGGTTCTCCCCCTTCCATGACTATTTGTGATTTTAAAAATGTGCCATTTAAATGTAAATAAACATTCAATATCGCATTTAGTTTGGCCCAGAGTTGCACCTCAGAAGTAATATCAGAATTAGGCCTCAATCAGAACAGTAATCTGCTGGCACCAGAGGTGGTAAAATTTAAAGTAACATCAGTATAGTTTTCATGACTTGTTTCTGGCAAGGACAATGCAAGAGGTAGAATAACATTAAATTCCTTAACATATAATCCCATTTCTCTCTTTTTTCTCTCTCACCCCTTCTTTTTCCCTGCTTCTTAATACACCTTTTCTTCTAAGCCTTAGAGTGAGAGTCCAAGCATCATATGAAATGTCCTCACTGGAAGTAATTATGCACTGTCCCAAAATGTATTTATTTATTTTGGAATGTGTTGAAATGTATCACCAAAAAAAAGGACAAAGGGGGAATAGAGATTTGCATAACATTTACATGACCATATATGCAAATTTAAAAATAATTACTATCATTCACTATCTGCTCAGTCTGCTATTTAGTGCTAACCACTGACGGGCAATGTCAAGGCCTTATTATAGTTTTTTTCCCTTTAGACTGGACTTGGAACAGCAGGGCCGGCTCCAGGAATGCTGGGGCCCTTGGGCATCAGCTTGCTCTGGCCCCCGGCATGTGTGCATGTGTGCGCATGCACGCGCAGCCCCCCAACCCCCACCTACCTGTCTCCTGTCTTTTACCATTGCCCTTAATGAAGATGGCGGCCATGGTTTCCCTAAGGGGATGACACCTCTGCTGCCATCTTTGTTGATGGCACGTGTGTGTGTGCTATGTGTGCGCATCTCTGCCATCAACTAAGATGGTGGCAGGGGCTTCAGTACCTTAGGGAAACCGCGGCCACCATCTTCGTTAAGGGCAATGGTAAAAGACAGCAGACAGGTAAGTGGAGGGGTGTGGGGGGCATGGGAGGCCCGCAGATCACAGAAGGGGAGCAGAGGGGTGGCTGAGGGCCCCCCTGTAGCTCCGGGGCCATCAGGCCAGTGCCCAACCTGGCCACCCTTTAGAACCGGCCCTGTGGACCAGACATACCTTCAGACTAGGGTTGCCAGACTCAGGGCCTGAAAATGATTCTGTATCTTTAAGAGAAGAGAAAATGCAGTCAAGGGCAGGTTTTCTTCCAACACTGTAATTGGAAAAACCACAAGGTGAAATTCTCCCTTCCCACTGCACAACTTTTAAAGATAGAGAAGCACTCCAGGACAACACATTTTAAAATAAGCAGCATGTGTGGGAGAGTGAATAAACTAACTAGTGCTTCCAGCATAAGGAAATATATATTTCAGAAGTTCTGTAATTAATCTATAATATATCATTTATAAAATGTAAAATTTTATAGGAGAGCTTTAGATTTTAACATCACAGGATTTAGAAAAATGTTATTGGCTTAACCAGAACTATTTCTCCTAAGGATTATCACAGTTACCTAAAATAATTCCTGCAGTACTTTGATCTTCATCAAATCTGAACTTCTAGGTATATGTGCAAGAGATTGGGTTTATTATCTGGATAGACCATATTTCATGATCCTGTATTCCTCTAAGATGCAATGAGTGATTTAAATAATTCATTAACTTATATTATTTGCTAGAGCTAGTGTTAATATTCATTTATTATTATCATCATCATCATCATCATTATTATTATAATTATTATAATTATAATTATAATTATTATTATTATTATATCCCGCCCTTCCTCCCAGCAGGAGCCCAGGGCGGCAAGTAAACAGGACAGATCTGTCCTTGAGAGTACCTCTCTCTCTCTCTCTCTCTCTCTCTCTCTCTCTCTCTCTCTCTCCACACCCCTCCCAATATCCCTAGGCGTCCATCTCTTGAAGTTTGCAAAGAATTTACTGGGTTCTTGCACAGAAGTCGAGAGAAGGTATTTTGGACAGGAAAGGCATTTTTTTTGTTTGAATGGTATGCTCCAAGCAACTGTGGTTGATACTTAATGTATCATGCTTTATGATGTCACTAGGGCCCACCCCATGACATCACTAGGGCCCGCCCCATGACCTAGGGCCCACCCTGTGACATCACTAGGGCCCGCCCCATGACATCTCAGGTTTTGGGATGCTTCCAACCTGGCAACCGTAATCTGCACCCAACAGCTTGCACAAACTCCTCTACATGAAATGATACCAAGCTTATATAAAAAAATCAGCCCATACACATAAAGCCAAGAAATTTTTTGAAAACATCTGCAAGTCAGGTTGCTAAAATCGAAAGCTGGTCAATATTTATAAGCACAAGACTCTTCAGAAGAAATAAAAGGCAATTACAAATATATACTGTGATTTCTGTGACAGTTGCCCTTTTGAGGTCTTATATCAAGAAAGGGAAGGTCAATGAGTAAAAAATATTTCACTCGTTCAGTATCTGCACTTGATGCCAAATTAATATCAGAAAATTTCCACAAATTATGACAAGTTTTTTTAAAAGATATAGTATAAAAGAACCAGACATTTAAATAATGCAATGAATTATTATGTCTTAATCTGTGTCAATAATGTGTGTGTTTGCTTTACCTAACTACATAGACACATAATCTATACAATGGATGGTAGTCAAATGTCAGGCTTTCTCAGAGTAGACCCATTACCATTAATGAACATGACTGATTCAGGTTCTAATGGGTCTACTTTGAATAGAACTTAAATGAATACCATTCACTGTGTTGGATTTCATCTCACCAATCTCTCTGGTCTTTTTTAAAAAGCAAAGTAAGACTGCAATCCCATATATCCTTACCTGGAAGTAAGCCTCATCGGACTCAATGGGTTTTACTTCTAAGTTGACATGCATAGGATTACACTGTTAAGTGCTTTAGATTTAGGACAGACATAAAGTGAACAACAGTAAATATAACCAGGGTCATTTCCAAGCATTCCAAATATGCCAAGGGGTACAGTTCCTAAACTGAAATGAAAGTTTAACCAGATAATTATTCAACACCCAGCTTTAGTCCTGTGACTAAGAGCACTTGGGGCTTAAAATTCATTTGGCCAGGCACACAGACCATTTAGTTAAAATAGTTACTTAGATTAATTGCACACCTGACTCTAAAAGAAACCTCACAGCTTAAGAACATAAGAACATAAGAACATAAGAAGAGCTTGCTGGATCAGGCCAGTGGCCCATCTAGTCCAGCATCCTGTTCTCACAGTGGCCAACCAGGTGCCTGGGGGAAGCCCGCAAGCAGGACCCGAGTGCAAGAACACTCTCCCCTCCTGAGGCTTCCGGCAACTGGTTTTCAGAAGCATGCTGCCTCTGACTAGGCTGGCAGAGCACAGCCATCATGGCTAGTAGCCATTGATAGCCCTGTCCTCCATGAATTTGTCTAATCTTCTTTTAAAGCCATCCAAGCTGGTGGCCATTACTGCATCTTGTGGGAGCAAATTCCATAGTTTAACTATGCGCTGAGTAAAGAAGTACTTCCTTTTGTCTGTCCTGAATCTTCCAACATTCAGCTTCTTTGAATGTCCACGAGTTCTAGTATTATGAGAGAGGGAGAAGAACTTTTCTCTATCCACTTTCTCAATGCCATGCATAATTTTATACACTTCTATCATATCTCCTCTGACCCGCCTTTTCTCTAAACTAAAAAGCCCCAAATGCTGCAACCTTTCCTCGTAAGGGAGTCGCTCCATCCCCTTGATCATTCTGGTTGCCCTCTTCTGAACCTTTTCCAACTCTATAATATCCTTTTTGAGATGAGGCGACCAGAACTGTACACAGTATTCCAAATGCGGCCGCACCATAGATTTATACAACGGCATTATGATATCGGCTGTTTTATTTTCAATGCCTTTCCTAATTATTGCTAGCATGGAATTTGCCTTTTTCACAGCAGCTTAAAATGTTATGTAAAGGCTTGAAAGCTAAGACACTGATGATAAGTACAATCAGAAAGATACAATTATTTGTTCACCATAGACTTGATAGGAATGCTTATGGCAACAATGCCTGGCCTCCTGGATTTTTGGAAATCAGATCTCGTCCACTGCTACGGAAAAAAAACCCTCTACCCCAAGGCTAGCAATCAGTGAACAAAGGCTGCTGATGGAGAGGCATGGGGAAAGAGGTTCACTGAAGCCAGCATTCTATTGGGATGGGAATTCAAACCTTCCCTTAATTCAGAGTTTTGTGTTGAAGAAAGCTGTGTGCTTGCTTCTGTGCTCATAGGCTTTCAGACTTTTCTGTCTGCATTGGAAGGGAGAACTTGGTGTAGACACTCGCTTTCCCAGTCACAGATCATTAATGCTCACATGCCTTATTCCTCTTCTGGATATCAGGACTGGGATGTCTTCAGTGTTGTATTTTTGGTACACTGAATTAACTGTGCAGTGTTCCCTCAAGTGCAGCCTTGTGTTTTAGAGTCCTGCTGGTAAGTTCTACGTAACCCTGTTAAACAAACTTGATAGTAGTCACTACCATCTGTGTGGAGTCTAAATCTAGTAGTTAAGGTTCAACACACAATATTAGGGAGGAGTACTGTTGTAAATGACTGAATGAAGTAAATAATATCTCTCTTTAACTGAGAAATTCCATCTTCAGTCCCTGACATCATCAGGTAGCATTGGGAAACCTTGCAAAACCTTGGAGAGATGCTGTCCAGTCAGAGCAGACGAAACTATTGAGCTAGATGGACCAGTGGTCTGACTCAGGATAAGGCAGGTTCATGTGTTTAATACATCTATCTTTGATCTCACCACTCCCTCCATTGATATGCTTCTGATCATATATGCACATTCAGCTAAACTGCTTTACAAATTGAGTGAGATTGGCTCATGTCAGGTGCAAAGCATACACCGCATGCTCTTCTTAAAAAGAGAGAGAGAGAGGAAACAGAATAATAGGATCCACTGAACACTAATGTCTGAAGAACTTAAGATAGTAGGTTCAACAGAAATCAATATACAGGGACATTCCCCCTTCTCCCCCACAAATTGGACAGCGTATAAAGATGGGGCCCAAGATGGAGCTAGAGGTGGTACAATGAAGGGAGAGTTTTTCTATTTGATTCTGCTGATTGTATAGATTGAGCTTCAGCAATTACAGATAACAGCCCAGTATAGAAGCCAATCTTGTTACCGTCCCAAAAGGTCAAGGACATTTGGGACCTTACCGCTGATGAAGTGGTACAATTTCTACTGCTGAGCAGTATTAACAGTCATGTGATATAGCTCTTGCTGTATCACAAAACAATTAAATGTAGCAGCAGAATGTGGGTTTTGAATCACATAGCAGACCACTATATATGGGTAGTTATGTGACACATACCCTTTGGAATTCCATTAAATATAAGACAGAAATATTATTTCCAGTCGCAGGAAGTCTGCATTAATCTGCAATTTAAAGAAAAATCCACATGCAAATTCATATTTAAATACATAGCTATCAAAACACATTGCTGCAAAGCCTTAACAAGATGTAATAGAAACACAGTTTCAAGGGGTGTGTTGATATGATGAAAGACAGGATGAAAGTCTGTTAGATTAAACAAACAACTTAGTACCAGAATACCTGGCTGATTGCCTTTCCCTACAAAGACCCAGTTGAACTTTACAATCTTTGGAGGGGCCCTACTGGACCTGTGACAGCTGCTGGATAGCCATCTAGTGACAACATAGAAATGGTCCTTTTCTATCACGGCACCAACCCTCTGGAACAACCTCCCCCATGTAGTCTGAGAGACGACAACTGTGACATGTTTTAGATGCCAATACAAAAATTATTTGTTCAGCCATTTCTTCACTGTTGTTAGATTGCACTACTCCCTATTTTGTTTTAGTACTGATTCTGGGAGCAGTGTTCAATTAATACACCCCATCTGCATACTTTGGACACGTAATGACATGATTCACTAGAAAAGACAATAATGCTGGGGAAAACAGAATGGAGTAGAAAAAGAGAAAGGCCAAACAAGAGATGGATTGATTCCATAAAGGAAGCCACAGACCTGAACTTACAAGATTGGAACAGGGTGGTTTATAACAGATGCTATTGGAGGTCGCTGATTCATAGGGTCACCATAAGTCGTAACCAACTTGAAGACATATAAAAACAATCTGCATTTGCACAATGGGAATTTTCCCCCTCTTCTCCCCCCCATGTGCACCCCATACCCTCTCCAAATCTGCTTCAGAGGATTGGGGAAAACTCTAGAACACATTTAGGGGGCACACGGGGGTGGAGAGAGTGTGAATGTTCCATTGCACAGGCAGAAATCCTTGTACTGACGGAACTTTCACAGCACTATGTTGGATACAACCCTGAATTTATAGTATGCATTTTCATTTTATTTATATTTTAATTTATGACTTGTAGGGTTTTTACTTTGTAAACCACTTAGAATTTTTTTAATATTAAGCATACTATACATATATACTAAAATAAAGAAAAATACATTTATGGTCTCTGACATTTCTGGAGGTGTTCATTCATTACTTTGTTCCATCCCATTTCCACATCAATCGGTATCTTTTTTTAAAACTGGCTTGAATATTTGTATTTAAATGCATGATTTTAAATGTATTTTTTTCAACATGTAAATTTATGAACAAATTTTCTCTGAAAATGCACACTTTAAAATGCATTCTGATTTTATTTTAATTTTTGAGCCAGGAATTGCATCCTGACATTCAGAACACACTGAAGCTAGTTGATACTTAAGTTCCAATGTGCACATTTTGTTGGGATGTGCTGATCAAGTGTGTTCACATCAGAATTCAGCATTACTGAATTCCCCTACTATCGTGTAAGAGTAGGAAATAGAACAATACAGTCCATGGGAAAGCAGATCAAAGTCAAAATGTATACATTCACAAACATGTCAGAAAGTAAACATACACGTGGTTCCAGTAGTGGACAGTGTGATGGAACAGTGGTACTTACCCGATCTCCTGACACCTGAGTTGCTGCTGGTTACCCGGAAGGAAAGTGGGAGGGGTGAGGCGGTGGGGAGATAGGTGCTGTGGAAATATACGACCAGAGCCAATACAGCACTCCTGCCAGTGTGTTTGCACAGTGCTGACTTTCCCACCACCTCACCCCTCCCACTCTCCCTCCCGGTAAGCAGCAGTGACTCAGTGGTCAGGAGGTCAGATGAGCATCGCCATCCTACCATATCATCCACTACTGCATAATTTACTGACTATAATGCAGGTGAATGTATATTGTGCCTCTTATTCATGCCAGTAGAGGCAAGAGAAGAGTCAGGCCTAGTTCTGGAAAACTAATCTTCATTCATTCATGTATATATCTTTTCCTGAAAACTCAGCATAGATAATAGTAATTTATAAAAGCATAAAATGTTCAGCTGAAGTTTGTTTAAATCAGAAAAACAATCACATATGTCTTCCTGGGTTAATACTAGCAGGCATCTCCCTAGGCTTAGCAAATATGCCTAAGTACAAGCGTTTTACAAGGGGAAGGATAGTCTACTAATTTGGTATTTGGAAATTCTTCCCAGAATTTAAATTAGATAGATCTAGAGAGTACAATAATCAAAATCAATATGCAGTCAAAGCTGAGCCAGCTGCTGCTGAGAAAAAGGAAAGCTCCACCCAATGAATGCACACAAAAACGAAGTGACCCTGAACCAGAGACCTGTGCACACAGCAGTGGGCTGCACACCTGCTGCTTTACAGTGAAACGTCCCCAGCTGACCAAATCATCAATGCTGTGAACTCTTTTGGAAAAAAATGGGGAAAGGAGATGTCTAATTTCCAGCCCACCAACAGGTGATTGATGCCACACACACACACACACACACACACACACACACACACACACACCATGGATCAGCTCCAGAGGGAAGAGCAGCCCTGCTTCCATGTACAGGTCACCTTGGGTGGATCTGAAAATCTGCCTTCAGATTTGATAATATGCATGTAACATCCCGAGGACAGAGTTAACAGTGTGGCTTATACACAGCCCTCTGCAACATCTTGCAAAGAGCCCTAAAGACAAATCTCACATATCGAGGAAATCTCTGGTTTATAATTCAGCTGAACAAAAATAAATTATGACTTTGTTCTAGCATTAAAGCTGCCAACTTATTTGCGACTTAACCCTTTCTACAATCAGCCCCCATGAAATTGTTATCTCCCTATTACCTTGCTCAAAGCATTTGTCTCTCTGTTATTCATAATTATTCCAGTATGCCCCTTTTGTGCCCTTTTATTTCCACTAAGTCAGCTATAATTACTAAGCAGTTCTTGTATTAGACATCACTGTATCACAAAGAGCAATAGACTATCATCGGGCTGTATCGTTAATCTTATCCATAATGACAAAACTTATAATAAATATTCTAACATCAAATCCATTTTACAGCTCATTTTACAGCTCCGGGGTTAGTTGTAACACTGACAGCTCCTGTGAGATGAGATTAATATACCTTTAACGAAATATGTAAAACGTTTGTTCCACTAAGTTTTACAAGCGATTTGAATAGGACTTGCTACTTCAGCCAATGTTTTGCCTAAGCTGCGGTATATCACATAAATAAAGCCATAATTAATTCTTCCCGCTGATGCAGCTCAGGCTGCACTCTGTTTTTAAATAAATAAATAGATCAACAGATAAATAAATGAAAAAGCAGCTCATAGAGGCTGCTGGAAGATTTAAAAAAATCATTGTGCAAGTTTGAGTTTTAATTCTTCCTAAATCTGACCTACAAAAGAAGAATCCGTATTGATTTCCCAGCAACTTAATGGCCAGTCATGTTTAAAATTATTTTTATTAGCCAGGCAGAGAGGGAATCAAAGTACCACCATTAAGGCTTCTAGGAACATAGGAACATCGGGAGGTGCTTTGTACCGAGACATCTAGCTTAGTATTGTCTAACACTGACTGGCAGCGCTTTGTCAGTGTTTCAGGCAGGGGTCTCTCTTAGCTCTACCTGGAAATGCTGGTATTCACTGGGGTTCACTTGGTGAAAAAATTGGCATTGTCCTGATGGTGATGATGATGATGATTGATTGCCCACCCATCATCATTAGGTCCCAAAGCGGGTTACAGAAATTTAAAATATTGTATTAGAAACTATTAAAACATATTATTATTATCATCATCATTATCATCATTATTATTTTCATTTGTCAGTCACCTCATACTCAACGGTCTCTAGGCGACTTACAAGAGATTTAACAACATACAATATAATTACATTCACAGGAGTAGGTGGGTCCTGAAAACATACATTTCAGGTGCTGAAAGCCAGGGTAAAGAGGTGCGACTTGAGCATTCGCCAAATGAAAACTGTATAGCCAAGGTGCCAGACGCACCTCTATAGGTACACCTACCTTTCATTTGTATCTTATTGTGCTCCAAAGGTTTACAGCAAATGACATCTTGCATATGAGGCTGTGGTCTGAAGGCACATGAGGCTACCATCTTGCTGAAGCTAAGCAGGTCTGGGTCTGGTCAGTGCGTGGATGGGAGACTGTCTGGGAATCACATGTATGCTGCCTTGGGTTCTATGATGAAAGAAAAGTGGGGTATAAATGTAAGCAATAAATAATATGCAACCAATGTGACTATTTTTAGGAACCTCCTACCTCCCTATACCATCTAACCAAAAGCCAGCTGAAGATATGACACTCCTCTGTCCTGAAAAGATATTAGACGTGGCTACTGATAAGTCTTCAAAGGAACCTCTCCTACAGTTTGGGTGAGGATTACCCTTTTATGTGCATTTCATAACTTAGCACAATGATAGTATGGTTAAAAGGTGTAAGTGGCTCAGCCCCACTCCCTTATCTTAGAGGGTATTGGTGGGAGCCTGGGGAAGACTTGCCTTCAGCATAGACTGAGTGAGATCCAGCTGTGCAGTCCTGCTCCCTTGCCTCAAAGGATCTCGGTGGAAGCTGTTGCCTGCAACTGCCTACTGCCAGCAAGGGAAGACTCGCTTCCATCATAAGAGGAAGATCTAGCTGTTCAGCCCCATTCCTTTGCTTCAGGGAACCACAGTGGGTTCTCCTGTCTAGTAGGTGGTGTCCAACATGCCATCTGAATAATCCTGTCATCATAGGGATATTTCTGTTCCTATCACCTGCCTTGAATGTGATTTTTATTGTAATACATTTTTGTAAGCCATTTTGAGAGTCTCAGGGCTATAAAGCAGGATAATGATTTGTGGATGAGGGAGCCAGAAACGACTCCATTGGCATGGATAGATCATTAGCCGGTCAGAGTTAATTTTGGGGCTGCTCAAAGTCTCTGCAGGGGTGCTGCTTATTATTATGGTCTGCCCTAGGAAACAGGAAAAAAGCCTAGTCCGCCCCCCCCCCCCGCAGATCTGCTGAGGCCCTGTTCTCCACTTGCAGTGAGGAAATGATTTGGGCTATAGGAACAAGCACTCCCAAACATTTTTCCCCATAGCTTCTTGAAAATTGCCAAGGGTCTTGGAGGATCACTTAATGGTGTTTCTTCCTGTTGTAGCAATCGTAATACATTGTACCAGATACTGTATAATTTTTAATTGTATTTTTATTGGTTCTTTTATTTCTTATATATTCTTATATATTGTATTTCATTACAGTCTGGATTCCATAGAATTCAAATGGGAAGTGTTCTTCACAGACATGGCACAGATCACCTGAATGAAGGTCATAGATCCCTGGTCGTCCGGGCACCACAGTTTGGGATCCCCTATCCTAGAGTGCAAGTGGCAGGACTCTCTGAATGAGTGCAGCTGAACACACCTAAGAATCCACCTTGGATTTTCTTCTGCAGCAGTGATAGTGGCAAAGATGTCTTACATTTGTACCAGGAAGTATAATCTAGCAGCACTTTTTCAGGCTTTATGTGTACAGGTCCAAAGTAGCCATTACCTGAACGGTCCTCCAAAGGAGCTGCTATGACATTTTGCTAAGCATTTTGCACAGAAAATCATTCACTTCTGGGCTGACCTTGATGTTATGGTTATTACAGAGTCAGAGCTGAATGGAACCAGGATTCCTTCTAGGAGTGTTCTGATTAACACCTTTCAGCTTGTCTTATATGAAGAAGTGGACAAGTTGCTTGGAGTGATGAGGTTTATCACCTTGCCCATCCTGGCTGGTTAAGTCAGCAAGATCATGACTGGGTATCTGTGCTAGGGATGGGATCCATTGGCTGGTGCCAGTTCAAAAGCATTCTGTCAACCTAACAGGCCAGTATTGATTTGTTTCTTTGTCTGCTCTCTGCTGCTTTTACCAATCTGTTTTTCCCCTGGCAAAATATTTATCTTAATATTAATAATTTAAATGAAATGATAGTTTTAAAGGAAATATCAATATTTTGAAATGAAATATCAATAAATGAAAGGAAACATCAATAAAATTATCATTCTTAATATCAATATTTTAGAGGCTGTTTTTTTAAAAAAATGTTTACAAAATAGCTGTGGAAAATTGCTACATAAAAATCTGATCCACAATGATAAAGAATATGCAAATTCATGGAAAATTCGGTTCCAAATCCAAATTGGGTAGAATTCTAGCACATTCCAAATTGGACTTTGGAAGTGGTTAGTGCCTCCTTGGGGGAAGGAGTAGTTTCTGATAGCTAAAATATTTCATATCAGTTTTAATTTCTATATTTTCCTGGATTGGTGACTATAAGTGTGCAGATTTATATTTATATTTATGTACCTATGCATCTATATTTAGATACCTGCACATACCCATATACACATGTAAAGCTAGATCTTGTGGCATAGGACAATAACTATAGCTCTAATTTTCCATTTGGGGGCAAGGTACTGGAGCAGGCTGTAGGCTCACATCTCCAGACAGTCTTGGATAATACTGATTATTTAGATCCATATCAGTCTGGTTTTAGGCCCAGCTGTGGAACAGAGATGGCCTTGGTCACCCTGGTGGATGACTCATGCTGGAGAATGAATGAGGGAGTGCTACCCAGTTAGTTCCCCTGGACGTCTCAACAACTTTCAATACTATTGATCATAGTATCTTTCTGGGACATCTCTCTGGTTTAGGGGGGCACAGTTATACAGTGGTTCCAGATGATCCTTGATGTGTGTTCTCAGATGGTGGGACTGGGAGGCTCTTGCTCTGCCCCTTGACCTTTGGCTTATGGGGTGTCGCAAGGCTCTATGCCATGCCCCATGCTTTTTAACATCTACGTGAAACCTCAGGGGGAAGTCAATGTCCTGCAATGTCACCAGTATACAGATGAAACATAACTCTATCTTTCTTTTCTATCTGGGATGGGTGAGGGCAAACAAGCTTGGGTTAAGTACAGGCAAGTCACAGGTGCTATGGGTTAGAAGATCCCAAGCTCTGGAAGAAGAATTACAACTGGTGGTGGATGGGATAGCAGTCCCTCACTTTGGAAGGGCTACTGGATTTGTAGCTGACTGGAGAAGTCCAGGTACCATTGGCGGCCAGGGGGTTTATCAGCTTTGGCTGGTGCACCAACTGCTGCCCTTTTTGGAAAAGGTAGACATAGACACAGGGATATATGGCCTTATCATGTCCAGACCAGAGCTTGGAAAAGTTACTTTTTTGAACTACAACTCCCATCAGCCCAATCCAGTGGCCATGCTGGCTGGGGATGATGGGAGTTGAAGTTCAAAAAAGTAACTTTTCCAAGCTCTGGTCCAGACTAGTCTATTGTAATGTGCTCTATGTGGGGCTGCCTTTAGAGTCCAGAAACCTCGGGTGGTACAAAATGCAGCCTCCAAGGTTCTGATGGATGTATGGCAGTCAGTTTCAATAGCATCTATTATACTACCTGCACTGGCTTCCAGTATGTTCCTGGGCCAAATTTAAAGTGGTGGTTTAAACCTTTAGAGTGTTAAATGGTTTGGGACTACCTGCACCTGTTCCATCCTGCCTCCCCTCTGAGATGTCAATCAGAGGCCCTCTGGGTGTGTCCACCTTCTAGGTCTGTGACATGGGAAACAGAGAGAGAGAGAAAAAGAGAGAGACTTTTCTGTGGTGGTTCCACACCATTGGAATTTCCTTCCAGTACTGTTGCCATGGGCAGCCACACTTCAGGCTTTTCAAGTGGCCTTCCCTGAGGAATATATTTTTTGTTCCGCTCGCTAGATGAATTGTCTGAGTTTGTTTTTAACTGCAAATTTGTTTTAGTCTTGGCTTTAGGAATATTGATGTTTGTATACTTGTACTTTTAACTGTTTGTAAGCTGCTTTGGATGCCCTTTGTCATCAGCCGCGTTCTGCATCCCCCTCGAGTGCTTTTATCTCGCTGAAATATGTTGCTGTGATAATACCCCTTGCTTGCCTGGCTGGAGAGATGAATGTGCATATGTAGGTAGAAACTGTTGGCTTTTATGTGGGCGAAATGTAGCCCTCTATACTAGGTACAAGTCACATTTGTTTAGGAGTAGCCAAAGTGGTGGGATTCTGCCATGCTACCACACTCCAGGTAGCAGCATTGCTGCCACTTTCTGGAATGATGTGGGGATGGGACAGGGTAGTGGCATGTTTGGAGATGTGCAGGTGCACCAGCAGGAGCACTGGCTCTACCACTGTGCATGCGCAGTCTCACCCCCCTGCTGTCCCCATAAACAGCAGCAATGCTGCTATTGGGAGGGCAGCAGAGTAGCACTGCCCCAGTGTGCCAGCTGCTTCTGAATCTGTTACTCCACCCACTTTTGTCTCTTCCTCCACCTATGTAGCCCCTGCAAGGTCGCCCATAAGGGACTGTGTCCTTTGTACTAAAAAAAGTCAGAGCAGGGGTTACCAAACTGTGGTCTGCAGACCACTGGTAGTCCGCGAGCTTCTTTCAGGAGTATTGTAGCATGTCTGCATTGAAAAGGGGATTGGACTTGATGGCCTTGCAGGACCCTTCCAACTCTACTATTCTACTACGCTAGGATTCTACTACAGTTAAAAATCATGCTGCATCTAGCACACCACCATTAAAATGGCTGGAACTGGTAGAATAATGGTCTGCCACGACCTTCAGCCATTTCCAAGTGGTCCATGGGGGAAAATGTTGGGGAACCACTGGGTTAGAGTCTGTGATTTAAACTTTAAATTCATTTTGACTGGGTAAATGTAAGGCAGAGCCAGAAACATTATTGAAACCCCTGATGAAAAACAGTGAATGGACATTGGCCATTTGTTTGTTTGTGTGTGTGTTTTACATTTTAAGAATCTTGGGAATGTACCCATGTCAGAATTAGTACTAAGCAGGTAACAGACGGAGATATTTTATATTTGGCATGTTACTACTGAAGAAGATTGGAGCTTGTACAGGAAGGAGGAACTAAAGAAAAACTGCTACAGCAGAAATGTGATATCCCTAGCTATCAATAACATGACAGAAACACTTTTCTTATGCATTTTTTATTCCTATTCAATAGGGGAACATTTGTTAAATCACATCTCTTGCCTACTATAATTAGAAGACATGTAGTCTCAAAATGCTCTGGGAATATAATCAATGGGAGTTTTCGCATTGACTTCAGCTAATTAGGTTTTTGCACTAAATCTGCAATTCTAGTCAATCATGCAAACTAAGTGTGTTTTGAATACATCTTGAATCTTACTTTTGTATAAATGCTAATTATTTGTGTCTTCATTGGACAAGCTGTTCTCATAATAATACATTTTGAAATAAGAATTTATTTATTTTGAAAGAATTATAAACCTCTTAATCAAAAAGCTCTCTAAGTAGTGTACCTAAAAAACTTTAAATAAAACATAGCTGAAATCAACAAAACCTTTAATAAACAAATATACATGAAATAATTATCCTTAAAACACAAATAAAATCAGTAAAACTTTTAAAATGAAAATAGGTAACAAAATTATATATCTGGGTGGGCTTGCTGAAATTGTAATAACAACAAACGTTTCAATGGACATATAAAATTGTGGCTCCCAAACATTTTTCCCCCAAGAACAATTTGAAAATTGCTAAGGATCTCGGCAGACCACTTAATGATTTTTCTACTGTGGTAACAAATATAATGCACTGTGCTAGATGCTATATTTGGTGATGTTTTCACCAAAGTACTGGTGGCATTTGTGGCATTTCTTCAGACAACTGGAGTTCATCTTCATTTTTGGGGGGGATATTTTATTATCTATTGATCGCCCTAACTGATTTCATGCTGCTATGATTAATGATCGTACTGATTTTATTGTATTTTATCTGTATTGTATTGTAATTTACTGAATTTTAGTTTGTACGTCGCCTAGAGTGGCTTCGGCCAGATAGGCGACACAAAAATTAAATTTATTTATTTATTTTATTTATATGATTTCCATAGAATTCAAATTGCAATACAGTAAAATACAGCATAAGAAATAAAGCAGCAATGCAAATACAATTAAAAACGAGTATGAATATTTAGTGTGATGGATGTGCCATTTCGTGTCTTCAACCACAGATCCATGGACATCCCATGGACTACCTGAATGAAGCTTGTGGACCACTGGTAGTGTGTGGGCCACAGTTTGGGAACCTCTGGCCTAAAACAATATAGCCTAATGTCTAGAAATGTCTAAATGTTGTGGTGACATAGTGTTTCTTAACTTTGTTCTCTTGACAATGGCTGTCTTGGTTTGCTTCAGAGGATGGATGGAAAGTTTCCAAATTAAAAATCAGTCATTGCGTCTGTCCTTCACGGCTGCATTCTGATGGAGCTATATGCATGCTACATTTATTTATTTATTTATACCCCGCCTTATGGCCAAAAGCCTCTCAAGGTGGCTTACAAAAACACGAATATAACAACACATCATAATACATCAATACAATAATGCAATTCTCAAAATTAAATAACAAATAACATTATTAAAAGAAAAGAAAAAATATTTAAATGTGTCACGATAAGAGAACCGCATTCAGCCAGGTTTTTCGTACTAGATATGCTCTGCTCTGGAAGTAAGACAGTCTCAATTTGAAAGGACACAAATTGGCTCTTCTTCAGCTTTTTCAAGACCTGATCTTCGTGACTCCCAAAAACGCCATCCTCCATTTTGTAACTTAGAGACGAGAGACCTTTCGTTTTCCTCTTCACACAGTATGAAGTACCTGCTTTGCCAGCCTTGGATGAGGTTGGTGTATTTGCACAGAGAGCCCTCAAGCACTGTCTCCATCTTCCTGCCGCCAGCCCCCCTCCAGTGCCGCCAGTGCTCCCTCACGGACTGGCCGCAGCTGAACTGGGGCTGCTGCTGCTCCCGCCACCTCCATCAGGCCTCCCAGTTGGTGCAGCCGCTGCTCCTTGCCGACCCGGGAGCCCCCAACTGGCAGAGGAGCAAGGAGAAGAGCTTGCCGAGGTGGGGCGGATGCTACTCTGGCTACTGCTGTCACTGCTGTTTGCTCTTCATATTTAGCTTCATATCCATCCAGGTTCCTCAATTGCACTTTATATACTCGTGAACTGCATTTGTGCTTTCACCAAAAATGCAGCTCCCAGAATTCTGCCTCTCATACAGAAGCCAGGTTGACTTGCATTTGCCTCTCCACAACGGCTTCAATCTCTCCCCTGCTACCCGCAGCCACCTCCCTTCAGCTCCTCCTCAGCTGCTCCTCCTTAGCCGCCAAGCAGAGCTGCCTCCTACTCCCTCCTTAAACTTTTCTGTTTAAACGTTACATTTTAATTTCAAAAAATGGGTTGGTTCTTTGGCATATAGTGGAAATTACAAAGAATCCTCTGGCATGTCAACATTTCTGTCTTGGAGATATACCAGTTGTCCAGGCCACAGTTTAAATCCAATGGATTGGTACTGTGGGATGATCCTCTACTTGGCTACTGTATTGGTTATGTAGGCTATAAATTCCTATACAGTGGCACACTACTTGTTCTTGTGGTGACAGTATATTAGGGATGGGATCCATTGACCGGTGCTGGTTTGGAAGCATTCTGTCAACCCAACAGGCCAGTGACAATTAAAGTTTGTTCATCGTTCGCTAGCTGCTGCTCTTACCAATCCACTTTTTCCCCCCTCGCAAAAAAAATTGATATTAATGTCAATATTTTAAAGGAAATAATAATTTTGAAAGTAAATATTATTTTGAAAGCAAATAATTGATAAATGCAATGAAATATCAATAAAATTATCATTCTTAATATAGATTTTTTAGAGGTGGATTTTTAATTAAACAATTCTTGAAAATTTGCATGGAAAATTGCTACATAAAAATCTGATCTGTAATGACTGAGAATAAGGGAATGGATGGAAAATTTAGTACCAAATTCAAATTGTGTGGAATTCTAGTACATTCTTACTCCATAAGTAAAAAAAAAAAAAACCCCACTGGGGTCCAAAAATACCCCAATTTACTCAATATGCATGGAGAAGGGGCCAACATATACAGTTCAGAAAAATTCTACCTCCTCTGTGTAAGTGTTTTTTGGCTCAAGGAGCTTCGGTAGTGTCAAACACACTGGTGGTGACCAAAAAAGAAAAAAAAAAGGTCTCTGGGGAACAAAGTGACTCCAACCTTCCACTGGAAATCTCATTGGGGTCCAAATATATCCCAAAGTCAGCCAGTGTGATTTTCTTTTTGCTGGGTCTACATGAGCGTCTGAAAGGTAGCCTTCTCCTATATATACCTACCCAGACCTTGAGATTCTCTTCAGGGGCCTCTTCTCTAGCAAATGAAGCGAAATGGGTGGCACCAGGGGCAGGGCTTTCATTGTGATTGCACCTGGTTCTGTAATGCCCTTCTGATATAAGGTTGCCTGACACCTTTCTGGTCATTTTGACACTGTTTTATTTTTATTCCCCCATGCCTTTCAAAAATCTGCATTTTTATTTTAGCCGTTTTGAATCTTCTCTATGATGGAAGTTTTTATGCTACAAATTGTTATGTTATGATACTGTGTTTTTAACTGTATTTTATCATGTTATGTTGTATGTGACCTAAAGAACAATGTTATTGGATGACTTTATAT